>NC_142922.1:25997689-26313130 GCF_054131065.1 Drosophila arizonae
ATGCTGAGACAAAGGTGTTTTGTTTTTATGACTTTGTAACTCCTTCGCCCGGTAGACGGCGAGCGACGATCCTTCTGAGGCGGCTGCGTTAGCGTCTGCTCGTGTTTGCGAAAGGATAATTTTACGATCGTTATTCGCGCAGGCAGAGGCTGAGACGGAGGCAGAGACGGAGGCAGGTACCATGTCCAGCTAAGTGGACACAATAGAACGCCTATTCGCACTGCGAATCCGATGGCCAAAAGGAGTGACCAACCAGTTCTGCACAATTGTTTTGCCAAAGGCGGGCTTTATTTTGACTATTTAAAGGATTACGCTAAAGGATTGACTTTGCAACCTTGACTGCCGCCTCGTCTGCATCGTCAGACAACGCTCACGCCCACAATGAAGTTTTCCGCGAATCTTCATCTTGCCAATCCGTCCGAGTGCGGGTTTTATGGTTCGCGAATGAGTTAAAAGCGACCTTTGGGTTTTCAATAAAGCGAATGGCATCGCAAAACTCTTCGTTTCCGCGAAGGACGTCGAAGAGTTAACGTAACTCTTTCGCAACTTGCACGTAAACCTTTTACCACTCACCCAGAAGTTGTAAAAAACAAACAATCAAGAAAACTGACTCCTAGAAATTTTCTACAAAATCCACATCATAATAGCTTTAGACTTAATGTTAGCCAAGACTCTAGGTATATGTGTTATGTTAAACACTTTTCGTGGGAAATTCGAGTTACTTTTACTATTCCATATTTTTGGATGAGCAGTCTTCAAAATGCTTATTTTTTATTTATTTTGGTGTTAACTTAAGATTTAATATTATATTTTAGCTAGATATTAGTTCGGAATTACTGTTTACTTATACATATTATTGTTATTTTTATTTATTACTTTAAAATTAGTTTCTGATAATTGTGTACTTCGGCTTAATATTTATTACTTAACTTACTTGTTTACATAGGCAAATCGTGTCCAAGACGAATCATTAATTATGTCAATATCAATAACTTAATAAATAAAAATAATATAATTAATAATTAAATACAAAGTTGAATATATCAATTATAATTATACTTTAAAATTGTTCATAATTATGAATTATCTATTAAATAAATATAAATAAATATAAATAAATATAATATAAATATAAATATAAAAAAATATATTTACATATATAATTTATATAGTATATTATCTATGTATACTAGAATTATAGATCGCAGATTACATTTTTCGTAGTTTTTTTTGAACAATGAGAATTAAGACAGAGATCTAGGCTTCTGGATGATAGCATTGTGTTAGCAGAATACAAATGGAAAACGATTTTGTATACCCATATATTAATAATTAAAGTAAATTATCTATTTTCAACTATAAATTAATAATTAAAGTAAGATATATACTTTTTAATGACTTTATTATAGCGACGTTAGGTAAGGTGTCAAAGAAGACTTATACAATAAATATTTTTAGGATATTTAGTATTAGTAAAAGTAGTATATTATAGTAAAAATAATTTGTTAATAAAATACAGTTTAGATCAGTTCCACACTACAACGATTGTATTACCGTATCCCTTACAGTGAAATAAAAAAAAAGGGGCTATGCCAGCAACTGTCCGTGCTCGCAGCTCTGGCAACTACCCACTGTCCACTTTGATCTAATGAGTCGTATAAATGCCGCCCGGCAAAGGACATCGGCGCATGGTTCTTGGGTTGTGCTGCCGATAGCTGTCAAGGCGAGCAATGAAAAATGACCAGTCAATGTCTCACTTCAATGGATGAGCAAACAGCGAAAGGCGAAAAGGCGAAAAGGCGGACAGGCGGAAAGGCTGCGCTCTGCTCTCGGGTGGTGGTGGAAATGAGCCAAAGCGACCAAAATGTGACACTTTTCCATTGCGAAAATAGTGCATTTTATAGAAAAGTCGAAATCGGGCACGAGGGGAGCAGCAAATTGCAGCTGCTCAAATTTAGAGTCGATATCAAAAACATTTCGATCCATGGGCTTAAGCTGTGCCAATTTCGGGGGGTTGCAAAGGATTCCTAATGATCCAAAAGTTCGACAAACAAAATTCAATGATAAATCGATGGGGAAGGAGAAATTATGAAGTGTATGAAAATTTAAAATAAATCATGAGCGGAGTGTAGAAGAATGTCTAGATATTTTTGGAGTTTTTATATTTACGTGTTGTAAATAAATTTAAATATGGATTTTGTATATAATAATAAATATGGAATAATTCTATATTCAATTTTAAATTGTAATTAAGACACTTAAGAAATCTATAATTGAGTTTTGCGACATTTTTATTAATTATTCATTTATTTTATTTATAATTAATATTTAAAATGTCGGAAGCACAAAAACTCTTTCCGAAATTAAATCATTAATGATTTATGGAATGTATTAAAATATTTAAATAAATATTATGAATGTTGCGTAGAAGAATGTGAAAGACTATATAAACATACTATTTAAATATTAAAGAGAAAATAATAGTTCGACTATATTTAAATTTTAATTAAAATTAGAAAAATACAAATTGCTATTCGAATTCAAATATTTATTATTTATTTATATGAAATATATTCATTAATTCAATTCAATTAATTGATTTCTAATATTCATTATTTATTTATATAAAATTTTTTTATTAATTCAATAAATGATTATTTATTTTATTTATTTGTTCACTGAGCTAACAAATGATCAATTAAAAGATTTCTCATGAATAAGAAAACGCCATTTTGTTTAATGTTAAATTCGATAGATATATTTTAATAAATATTTAATAATCGACTTATATACTAGCTGTACATTTGAAACAAAACATTCATCAGTCTCCAAGTTGAGCTCGTGTTGCATTATCGATGCCTGGCCACAGTCCACGGGCTCAATGATAATCGAGCGCTCCAGGCAACTGGCCAAAGGCAGCCGGCAACGGAAAACAGAGGGCAGACAGCAGGCAACGGGTAACCCATGGCCAGCCACTGGGTTTTGAGGTGTCGAGGAGCCGCACATGCGCACTCGTCCTTTTGCCCAAGTCCTGGGCACCGTAGGGAGTGCGACTGCGACGGCGGCAGCGACGGCAACTGCGACTGCGCAGCATCTCGTTAGACATTTGCGTGTCACCGGCAAATGGTCGAGAATTCGTGGCGCGTTCGTTACGGTTGTGTGCGTTTGTGTGTGGGTCAGAGTGTGTGTGTGTTTGTGTGTGTGCGGGTTCGTTTAGGGCAGATGATACAGCGCCTGGTTGGAGGTGCTCAGCTCTTGTTGCTGTTGTTGTTGTTGCTGGTAGCTGCACTGCTGCTGCGTCTGTTGATGATATTGCGGTGTGTACTGCGCATCGTACGGCTGGGCGAAGTGCAGCGGCGGCGGTGGCGGCGACTGCTGCGGGTAATCATAGCTCTGCTGGGCGGCGGGCAAGTAGGCAGGGTATGCGGCATAGGGCATGACAGCAGCGGGCTGTAGATGCGACTGCGACTGTGGCTGGGTCAGTGGCTGAGGCTGTGACTGTGGCGGCATAGCGGTGGCATCCAACGGTGGCAGGAGCGAGGCATAGCCGGCGGCGGTGCAGTGCTCGGGCGAGGCTTCGAGCGTGCGATCTTTCTTGGACTTCATGCGGCGGTTCTGGAACCAGATCTTGATCTGGCGCTCGCTCAGATTGAGCGCATGGGCAATGTCCATGCGTCGACGTCGCGTGATGTAGCGATTGAAGTGGAACTCCTTCTCCAGCTCGAGCGTCTGGTAGCGGGAGTAGGTTTGTCGTGTGCGTTTGGAGTCTTTGCAATCTGCAAAAAACGAAAGAAAAGGCAACAGAAAGTAAGTAACAGTTACATTAGAATAGCGAGGGTGTGTGTGTGCGTGAGAGAGAGCGAGAGGGAAAGCGATGCCTACCTGATGCGATGGTCTCCTCAATGTGCGACCAATTGAATTCGTTGCTGGCATTGGCAGCTGTCACAATGCGATGATTGATTTCATTCGACTTCTCGGCCGGCGACTGGGGTGGCGTGCTGATGCCGATGCCGAGGCCGAGGCCGAGGCCATCGACGGGCGTGGTGGCTGCTGGTGGTGGGGTGACAAAGTCGCCATGTTTGGCCGGCTTGCGGGGCGAGTAGACGTCCAGATAGTCGACATCCTCGCCGGTGCTGCGCTGTGGCGACATGTGCGTCTGCTGTGTGGAGGGCGTGGGCACGGCGTAGTCCTGCTCGTAGCAGGGCGACAGCTCGCCGGCGGAGCTGCTCTTGCTGGGCCTCTTCACGTGCTCGATCGTCGTGTAGAAGTAGTCGGGCGTGTACTTCAGCTTCTTGACGGGATTGGTGAGCAGGGCGCGCAGTGTGCTGGGTCGCTCCTCCACGGCGGCGATGATGTCCGCGGCGGATTCCTCTGCCTTGCGCTTACGGCTCTTAGCCGGAGCAGGCGAGCTGGCTTCAACGCTTGGCTCGGCAACTGTGGGCACTTGGTACTGAGGCACTGCATCGAGAGCGGGTAGGCACAATGGCTGCTGCTGCTGTGGCTGCTGTTGCTGCTGATGGTAGTTGGCATAGTAGCAGCTCTCGCTGTAGCTCTCCTGGCTGTAGTGGGCGTAGCTGCTGGGCTGATAGCTCGCCGGCTGCCAGCCCTGGTTGCTCTGGTAGTAGCTGCTGCTGCTGCCGCTGCTCGTGTTGTCGTAGTATGTGGGTGGCAGGGCGTGGTGGTACATGTTGTACATGCTGTCGGCATAGTAGTGTGTGTTGGTGGCTGCCATTGCGTCTGTCTGTTGTCCTGTGAACGAAATGAACGATGTGTGCGCGACGCTGCTGCGTTTGCGAATGAGCTGCTCAGCCCCGTGATCCTGCCTTAATATAGCCGAGCCGAGTCGAGTCGAGCTGCGATGCTGATGTTTGGCACACGCGCTCGTCATAGCGCATAAATATCCCTGCGCATGACACTTTGACACATGCTGCGCGCCCTACCCCTCCGCCAGGACCTTGCCAGATTTATGGCTCGCAGGGGTAGCGCGCAGTTTATCCGGCCCGGCCATACGAACGTTTATCCGGCACAGTGCGAGCGCTCTTCGTCTCTACCTTGGCCTACCTGCTGCGCCTGCTTATTACCTACCCATCGCGCCCATTATCATCGCGAGTTTGCTGCAACTTATCCGAGCATTTCCCCTGCGCCGAGTCGCGTCCTTGAGATGCCTTGAGACGTGCGCTGGACGTCCCACAGGCGCGTAATTAAGTCGAGCCTCGGGTAGGTGGGCGAGCGGGACAGCGGCTGGTTCGCTGCCCTCCTCTAATTGCAATAATCATAAAGACATAAACAGAACTGTAAACTGTAAACGTTGCTAAAAACGGTTGGCACAAAAGGCTTTTCCTTTTGCCCGTTTAGCAGCAGCAGCAGCATCAGCAGCAAATTCGTCAAAATTTCTCCGGCCGGCAATGAAGGGAAGCGAAGCTGCTGCCAGTTGTTCCAGGAATCGGCGAGGTATTCGCTGCAGCAAAGGCTCTATCGGTGCTTGATTAGCCCTGGACTTTCAACTGGTTGCGTATATCAAGCAGAAGGCGCAAAGGCTGCGACAGGATAATATTGCGCGTGCTTCTTACCCATTCCATTCCCATTCCCAGACCCATTCGAAGCAGATCCTTTGTTGCGTCGCGTGTTGCGCTTTTTGTTTGTTCGCGAGGGTTTTCCTGCGGCCTGGGCAAGTGCCCCGAAAGAGACTCTTGCGCATATTTGCATAGCCGACCCGTAAGCCGCTCAGCCAAATTGACTGGCCGAAAAGGCGAGTTTACACGACTTTTCTATCCGCTTAGCCGGCAGGAGCAGGAGCAGGAGCAGCGCACCGCAGCCACCCCCGACTTCGATCGATGGCCCACCCTCTCCGCACCCTTAGCAAGCGGCATCTATAGATTGGCTGGCATATGTGTGCAGTTTGTGCATATGTGTGCATGTGCGAATTGTGCGGCTACCCTCGGCTGCCCCGGCTCCTGCCCCAAACTGCGCTCGGCATTTGCTCTACCTCGCCCATTGTTATTGTTGCTGCGGCGCGCACGTTCGGTGACAGCCGGGCCAAAATTTATGGCGTTATTCAGCTTGACAGGCCGCCGCACGGACGAACGCGACCCACGACAACCCACTTTCTATAAACACTCTCTGAGCTATAGATATATCGGATATCAACGTTGGCAACAGTTACTCAAACAAAACGTTTGCTGTAAAACGAATTCGGGCTGAGCTGTAAAAAATATATGTATAGGGCATAAGAGTTCGATTCCTTTATTCTGTATAAATTGACTAAAATATACGACTAAGCCGTAGGCCTTAACAGCCAGCGCTTTAGTTTTTAAGTTAGCCAAGTTAGGAAGTAAATATGTATATCTGAATAATACAACTTTTAGGCTAAGATAATACTTTATATTACTTTATATTTATCATAGAGCAGTTAAGGCATTAGCAAGTTATTTCATGCAGCTTACAGAGTAAAGTATGTGTGTCTTATATATAAAGGAGTCTTTATTCTTCTACGTGCTCCCGATCCACTGCTGAGCATTAGCATAAAAGTATTCACTTTACTGACTTTAGAGCCCAAATAATATATAATATAATATATAATATACTAATAAGCGTGTCGTTAAAAAAAAATATATATTGTATTATCAGTTTTATTATATTTCGTGCATTTGGAACTCGAGCAAATATATAAATGTCTGTTTTTCGCGTAGGTCTAAAAGTTTGACTCAATCTACTTCAGCAATTGATCAGATCAAATCATTATTTAGCTATATTTCACATATTTATTGCATCAGGTGGAGCTTAAATTGACAGCCACCGCAGACACTCAACGCTTCGTTTCTGGTCGATTGAGTTTTATCACTCACTCAACTGATTTTATAATCCCAATGAAATACTTGGAAAAACGAAACGATATGCGGACAATATCTGAGCCGAAGTCAAGTTTTGGTAACAATAATTGAGTTGTAAGGCCCACATGCGAATGCTCCGACCACAACACACCCCGTTGCCCGTTCGCCAGGGGACGAGCGTTTCGTGCGTTTTTATTGCCGAATTAATAAATTACCTTGACAGTGGAATCGGGTCCATCCCATTGTGCGAGCGTGCCGCATCGTCTACCCCATCCTTCACTCTGCCTGCTGCCTCCTGCCTGCTGCCTCCTGCATTCCAAGCCAAGGATCATCCCCTTGCTGTTTCATGAGGGTAACATCCGAGATCTGCCAAATGCTGGACACTGGAGTTTGGGAGTTTTCATCAATGCTCTGGAAGGTGAAACAGGCACGCGCCTGAAGTAGGCGAATGTGTTAATACCGAGCGATGAGCTGTTAATCTCATCAGCTGCTCCCAGGGCAACTTTTATCATAATCATATAATGCCGATGATAATGATGAAACAACCATAAGTATGCGCAATTTCGGTCTATATGAGTACGATTTCAATTTGGATTTCTTCAAACTTCAAAGGATTTCACTTAATATTACAAATTGCCATTGGAAATTCGGTTTTCCCCCTCTGTGCTGGGGCATTACATAACATAAGTATCGCTTAAGATACTCCAAGTCGTGCGATTGTTTGTTTGTTTATTTCTGCTCTTCGCTGGCTTCGTTTACCCGGCCGAGGGTCACACGCTGTGTCTTTGAAGTTGGCTGGCTGAGTCTCGAGTCTCCTCTGGGAGTCGCAGATAGCCGATTGCTCATTACGCCGTCCCCAAACGCTAATTGTGCGGCAACAACAACAGCGGCAATCGACAACATCGCCACTCATTATCAGACCGAAACATGGGACGTCAAGCTGCGTATAAAATCAAAATAGCTGAGAGAGAAATGATCAACAGCAACAAGAAAACAAACAAGACAGGGCATGATCTATTTTACGGAATGACGAAACATAGATACTCTTTTAACTTGGGTCGAATTGAAAGTAAATGTCATATGCAAATAACTAAAATATAAAAATACTAAAAGATAACGACATTTGAAAGATCAAAGTGAAAGTTCTTTAGCAAAAGTCTCAGCCTGAAAGACAGACCCAAAATAATTTAGATTCTTGTATTTATCTATGAACGAAATTAGTAAAATATTCCATTTTAATCCAACATTAAAATTTTTTTTGGTAAAGCTGATTTTTTAATAGCTATAAACCCGCTCAAATCCCACAAACTCCATGACTTAGTGATAATACCCTACGCATGTGAATATATAAGCACTTGAGGTGTTTTTTTTTTTAAAGTCAGTTTTATATATAGTATAAGCGTCAGAGCGTCTAATCGGAACGCAGCGTGAGTCTTTCGCCGTATACCATACCGCCCCGATTCGAATGCCAATCGAAATTCTCCAGCCAATCCTCGGCCGTTGAAATGCCATCAATGTGATTGCCTCAATCGCTGCCTAATTTGTGAAAAGCGCAAGGGCGAGAGAGAAAATTATTCAAAATGTTGTTTGATTTACCAATTAAGATGCACACGTCTCGATTTGGACTGTGAATAAATTCATTCCTAGTCGAGCCCAGGCACGGCAGGTGCTGGCAGATGAAGCAATTTTCAGCTTTGGCTACTCGCCTGCCGCATTCGGCATGCCTCAGTCGGTGGCAGGACAATTTCACTGACCTTGATGCTGCCAAAGTCCAGTCGAGGCCATTCGAGTCGTTGCTGAATGAGCGAATAGGAAAAGCCAGCGTGGGTGAGCTGACCTTGGATAATCACGAACGATCAGAGCTCGGCACCAATCAAAGTCAAGGCAACTCCTAAGGACCACTCCTGTGTCCTGTATGCTGTGCTCCTTTTAGCGCTCTGTGTGTACAAACATTCGCTCAATGCGTCACGCGTCGCCTTCGTCCTTGGCTAGTCGTCTTCGCCTTCGGCGTTCCCATCGTCGTCGTCGTTGTCGTTGTCAGCGTCGTTGTCGTTGTCGTTGTTGTTGTCGGCTTCTGTTCTCTTTATTCGGCTGTCGTTAGGATATTTCAGCTCAATGTCATCCTGCCTGCAATGTCATCCTCCAGTGAGTGTTTGCGTTCGTGTTGACATTTCCCTGGCGCATTAATTGCTTCTGTCACACTTATTCGCATTGTTTCGCACTCTCCATAATGAGGTGCTCGTAAAGTCCTTGCATTGGAATGAATTATGCATTTACAGTGAGCCATCGCTTTGTTCTTTTTTATGGCCACACATGAATTGTGCGACAATCTTTCGACAATGTTAACACCTTCTGTGTGGCGATAAACTCAATGCTACGATATATTGATACATATATAAATACACACCCGATTCCAGAAGAGAATAAACACATTTCTATTATTTATCCGCAAATAAATTGCATATTTATTTTCTGCATGTTGTACTTAATAAATTAGTGAATCATTTTCAAAATATTCTTGCAGATTTAATTTGAAAATATTGCTAGTAAATGTTGTTAAAGCAAAATTTACTTACTTACTTATATTTACTCATTATATCATTTTTTTTATACCCTAAACCCATTGAAAATCGGAAATCTGTAAAATTTTAATAAAACAGAATTTGTGAGCCTTTGAATAGTTTTAACCTCGAATGTCTAGCTATATATTTCATTTTGAATGATTTTAATAAATGTCATTTTTGCCAAGATACGAGTGATATTTTACTTTTGCATATTTTACATTTAGGCGACTATTGATGTAAATGTAAAACTTATTTATTTATTTTTGTGTAAGACTTTAAATCATTACCACGAAACTTTAAAACCTTTTAGAATAAAAATGATTTTTTTTTTTTTTTTGTGTGTGTTTAAAGTAATTATTTAATTTGGACAATGATTAAACTTGGTGACAAGTATAATATAGACTAAAATTGACAGTGTATTTAAAAATGTATGGCTTTGATTAAAATTAATAATAATAATTTTTAGTCTTAAAAAATAAAATATATTTTTTTGAAAGCATGAATATCCAGAGTAATGCTCTCTTTTTAAGGACTAAACAGCAAATTCTGTAAGCAATATTTAGAAATAATATAAGTTAATCTCATAGTACAACAATAATATTGCAAATTGAAAAGCTGTTGATGAGCTTGGAATGTATTGTAATTATTTAACAATATTTTTAGAAGGTCTATCGGTTTCATTAATTTTCTTTCGCTGGTCAAATTGCTTAAATTTCTATATACCTATTAGCTAGAAGCATGATTCTACTTATAAAGCTTGCTCGATGATAAAGTGAACGTCTGCAAATTTAAATATATTAAAATAATGAATGAATTAAAAAAGGAATGTTAGTTAGTAGAATAGTTTCCTTATTTTTATAAATTTCAAAACCATTCAAATATTATCTTATCCTGCTAAGTCATATCATTATCTAATTTAATATTGCTATTCAAACTAGCAAAAGCATAAATGTATTTGACGGTAGTCTGCATGCATTTTCCTGCATTATAACAATATGCTAAAAATTGGAATTACCTAATGTGTATTTGGTAGGGAGAGCTAATAAGGATTGCTTTCATTAACAACGTACTATGGAATACTATGGGCCACCCATGAGTTCTTTGTAAATGTTCAATGCGATTCCGTTGACGAGTCGTACGCCCGGGAATCGAAGTCGCGCGCGTTCGACTAAATTCAGCGAATTTGTTGATGGCGATCGCAAGTTCTCAGTTGAGGACGCAGAAGAGCTGTGTCCTAGAGAGCTCGACTGGACTGGCCATCCGAGTTTGGACTGCATATCGCCCCCTGCGGACAGTTTTATAGTTTTACGACGTGGCAATAATATTTCCGCCTTGGAAACCAATTGCGCTTTGCTAGCGAAGGATACGTGCGCAATTAAGATGTTTAAGGACCCATGACACGGTACATTTACATTCCATAAACAGTCGAGTCGAGTCGCGCGAGCCGCGTCCTTCGAACACCGTCAACAAGACATCATTTCACTGCGAGACACACGCGTCGCTCTGCTCAGGTAGCCCCTGATTGACCAATCGAGCAGTCGAAGGGATTCTGTTTACTCTAAACAAAGTTTACGCCTGCTCCCGCCCCTGTCGAATGACCAGGAAATACGCACTAAGCCACTCAAATATTTAAGAAGTGTTTAAAGAAAATTCAAAGCACTACTTAAACTTACTTGACATATACGGTTTAGTTGTCTATTTCAATTAGTTTATAATTTATATATATTCAATCATATCTAGTTCTAAGTATCTATAGTTATTATTACTAAAGTATATTGTGAATTTATTTCTGATAATTAAAAGGGATAGATAACAATAAAACATTATAAGTTAATTTTAATTAAAAATATTTAACACATCAATTGTATAAATTTTTATGTTTAAGTAGAAAAGTATAATGTGTTCTGTACTTTTCAATGAAAGCCAATCACTTTTGTATACCGTGAATTTATTACAAATAAAGTGTCCCAAATAAATACAAAATATAAGAATAAGAATAAGTTTTTAAAAAAATTTTTCTTTCATAGGCTGAGAAAAATTACATATTAAACATATGTAATATGAATTTTGAACCACGATCAGACTCTAATGACGATACCCAAAATACTGTTATATTACCCTATTGCCCTATTACTTCTATCATTTTTTAAATCTTTAAATATATAAATCTGTTATAAGCTGTCTAATTTATATATTTTTGCAATTGACAACGCTACAATATATTTATATGTTTCACAATATAAGACAGAGACTTTTACAGAAGTTAAGTTTTTAAGATTCTGTTTGTGAACACAAAAATAAATATATAAATTTATATACTTATATATATGCCGTAGAGACTGTCTATAATATAAGCTAATAAAAAAAAAATTATACCCTGATTTCCCATTGAAAATGGGTTCAGGGTATAAAAACGGGAAGTAATCAATATTAATTTAGGAATTCTTGATCATCAGGAAAAGACAAGTTGAGTTGGCCGTGTATATTTAAGAATTTAAGAAGAGACATGTTTCATGAAATTTTTTATTAGCAGACGCGTAGTAAATTTTACTTAAATATGGCTAAAATTCATATTAAATCTTATTATTTGACTTCGCAGTGCTTAAGAGCTTAGACAAAAGTTTAATTTTATTAAATTTGTAAGCGTAAAGTTGACATTTACAAACATTTTTAATTTTTTTTTTTACTTTTTAAAAGCTTAAATAAATATTTCGAATCTTTATTAAATAACATGTTAATAAACATGGACACAAAAATTCCAAATTACTAGTAAATAATTTAATATTTGCAAATTTATTTGTCAAAATAATAAACTTTAAATATTAATAATAATAAATATTAATAATAAAAATAATAATTTAATAATTAATAATATAACCGAAAACAAGAAAATTGGTTCCTTTAATTATATTTTTCTATAATGTTAACTTATTAATCTAAATTGTTAAGAATCCCTTTACCTCAACTTCACCGGAATCGAGTGGTCTTTGTTTAAGGTAAGCCACGCTTTTTGATGATTTCCAGAACTCTGCGGTATCGTGTATATTTAGCATAGGTAGGTTAAGCAAAAATTATAACAAAAAGAACTTAGCGTTTACAGCAAAGTTGATGATAATAAAAATTCGCAGAACTTTCTGCACAGTCATAAAGATTTAGCATCGAAACTCGAGCACGGAACTAGCCAAACAAAAGTCTGCCGCAAAAACTGGGTAAGTTTTTAGGAAATGTTTAAGCAGCCATCAGAAAGAATAGGAGAATATATGTGCAGAGTCAGCAAGACGGAGACAGTGAGACAGTGAGAGAGAGCGAAAGGGAGGGAGTGTGACCTGGTAATCTAAATTAGAGCAATAGGCGACAGGCGTAATTGTTGGCGGATGACAGGCAACTAATCCCCGGACTTAGGCGCATATTGTGGAATATTGTGTAAGAGGTGCGCGAGGACCTGCCTGCACTGCAGTCTATTGACTGGACTGGACTGGACTCGTGGGCGTTGCTCTGGGTAAACAATCGAGTGCGAACAATTGAACAATGCAAAGTAGAGCAATTTGGGTTCGGCGGGCGGCTTAAAGCCAATATTTGCATCTATTATGCAAGCCCATCCGTTGCATAGACTTGCATAACCGGGCACGTCCTTGAACTGCAGATTCGCAACAAGGATCGGGATCAAGTTCGCTCTGTGCTGTATGTGGGCCGTGGCCCTGCTACAGTTTTCGCAGTTTTCGCGGCTACCAAATAAGGTCTACGGTCGGAAACTCGAGCACGGCCGCGACCGTCAGGCAGCTCAATAAACATTTATTAGGTCTGAGACGCGGCTGTAAAGCGATAAACTCATAAATCCGTAAAAACTTTTGTCTCTCCTGCATTTTAAATGGAAAATGCGAGGGCAAAAAATGAGGTCGACGGCGAAAAAAATGCTCAATTTTTTACACAATGGCAAAAATGCGCGACAGAAAGCGAATTCGGTCTAAAACATTTTTATTGCATATCTTTTTTATTGTACCAAGCGCATATTACTGTTCCATTTTTTTGTTCTTCCGGTCACAGAGGTTTTCTCAAAATTAAACTAGAACTGAAACATTTTTTGTGTGCTTTATTTTTTGTTTGTTCCACATTTTTACTGCGATTTTGGTAGAAACTGACTTTATGGTAGTCAAGGTCTAGACCTAGAATTCGAAAACTGTCACAATATTTTTTTGTTTCATTATTTTTTTTTTTTCAGACTATTCCGCTGTTTCCTCGAAGAGAAGGAGGCTACGAAGTCCAGCGGCGAAGATAACTTGACAACATTTGGAAAATTAGGGAACACAAAGGCCGACTAAAATCCCGGATAGCAAATGAATATGAAGAAGCTATGAGGAAAATTTCTAAAATTAGTGAAAACTAATATACAACAATGTATTTTTTATACCATTTGTACTAAAAAGAGGCGATATTTAGTGTCCAAGTGGAGCATGCTTCTGTATAAGCACACACTCATTCGCATGGCTAATTGAAAGGTTATACTTATTAAATATACATATTCTTGTCTGTTTATAAATAAGTCGTCTAGTAGCACACATATTGAGTTATTCGTACAATAGACGGGCCTCATAACAACAATGCAGCCGCATCCTCTCTAGATTTGCTTTTAATGCTGTCGGCGCAGAAGAATATTTTGTTATTTCGAAAATGAGAACGACATGCGAAAAATCTCTGGTCGGTTTAGTTTAAATGGGCCGTAAATGATAATTTTAATTTTTAATCAAACATATGTACACAAAATCAGCGCAGCATAAAATGATTTAAGGGCAGAGCCAGAACCAAGAGCGGACCAACTTCCACAGGCCACAACAACTCGTCAAAGAGGCCGCCAAAAACATATGCCGGGCAGCGAGCGGTGCGCCTCATGACTTTATTTCACTTTTGGCATAGCTTTTGGAATCAAAAACTGTATTTCATGTATGCCTTCAAATCAACGCAGCGCCAGCTGGCGTACAATTTTGTAAGCATCAACGTCTAGATGTTGCATATTGTTTTTGCAAATTGGCTTCGTATTCCCATTGGAAGTCACATTTTCCGGCTTTCACTCAAATCCATTTGGCATTGCTCGCTCAGCGAAGACAACAACCATTATGAGCAAGGAACTTTTTCGGCGCCAAGCAGTGCGACCTTTTGGCTGAGCTGCTTGATGACAAGCAAGCAGTGGTTGGGATGGGCTCGGCATATTATTTTAAAAAATTAAATTTTTAAAATTTTGTAAAAAGAAAAAAAAAAAAAACATGAAATATAAGCTTAGATATTTCTTGAAATATATATGTATTAAAATTATCATAAATATAGTTTTATTTTATATATTGCCAAAATAATTTATAGTTGAGGAATCAGCAGTTCATTGAAGCTTCAAAATCTAATATTTTAATGAACAATTATTTGACAGTGCGACAGTTATTTTATATGTTTTGAAGACTTTCAGATGTCATGCAATAAATACATAATTCACAAGTAAATAAATGTGTGTAATAAAATGTATTTTTTCTCTATTTTACATTTCGTTAGTTTAATAATAATAAAAGTCGAGCTTTAAGTCTTGAAAGACCATAAGAATAGGTTAATTTTCAAGTTTGTTCTATTCGATTTGATTTGATTTTGAAGCAGACTCTTTGAAATCAAGTACGAGTCAGCTTCATATGATTCATTCATTACATTTGTAACAATGCCCTTAGCAATCATTCCTTTTCGACTTGCTCTCAATTACGAAACATGAATGGGTTTTCGCAGATACACACGCAATACTTTGAAATATATAAATATATCTATGTTTATTTATATATAGACACGTCTATGTGTGGATGTGTGTGTGTGTGTGTGTGTGTGTACAGAGGTATTTAGATCTACCATTGTGCGGAGCTTCAAAGATATCCGACATTTTGTTGCGGGTCGCGTGAGCCGCAAGGTTTGCGGCACTCGTGTGCGAGCGTATCTACAGTTGTTGTGGCTCAATTAAAGTTTGAGCCAACGAAAGCCACACACTGTATGTGGCGCAAGTATACAAAAAGTATCTGGAAGATACAATTATACGCACGCAATTCGTCAATCAGAACGACATTTTTCTTTTATTTGTTCTCTGGTCATTAAAAAAAAAAAGCACACAACAAAACAAAGCACAAAAAAAAAAAAAAAATAGTAATAAAAGTGCCGCAAAGCAACGTTTCCTACCTTTTTTGTATGCCATTAATTACATTTGTTTTGCTGTGTTTGTGTTTGCATTTAATGTTTACGCCCTTCCTAAGACAATTATAATTCAGTTACACGACTTGAACGTGCTGTTTCGCTCCCACTCTCTGGCTCTCCGTCTCGCTCAGTTGCAATGGCGACAAAGAGACATTCGGTTTTTGTACAAGAGGTAAACTAATTAATTGATTAATCGCCACGATCACCCGCTATATCACACGAATTAATATTATTCAGTTTAAAACTGACTTAAAGTCGTTTTCACCACAACTAAGAGTTGTCGCGCTGTAATGGCCTCCATTTGTTGTCGACCAAACAAAAAAGTCAGCAAGATCCTTCTGAGATCTTTATCGTCTTCGAAAACCGATAGCCGCCTCCTTGGCCCTGGCCGGGCCCAACTCCAGCTTCGGCTTGCCTCTCAGCTCCAGCGCCCGATCGCAGAACGAATCAGTTGCCGCTTGTCACAGATAATGTCAATGGATCGCATAACTCAAATCAGAGTCGCGGCCCGGTCTCTGGGCCCAGCTCACATGTGCGCCGTCGGCCCCAAATTAATTGAGCTGTTAAATGTAAGTCTCCACGAAATGAAAGGGAAAAATTAAAGTTGACAACCTAATTAATACTTGGCTCGTTTGCATGTAAGTGAGCAGGAAAGTCCCTAACAGCCCAACAGGTTTAACAGGTACCCCAATTCGAGGTAGAACTAAACATATTTTATCATTGGCTGAAGAGATTCCATGTTTGTTTGTAGAGATTTTATTTTATACAGATATTCGCGTGATATAATTAATTACCTCTTAGTTAATATAAATGAAAGTCTTTTTATCGCTATTGTAACAGAATCATATAATGCAAGCTAGAGAGGGAAAGCGAGGCGGAGCGTATATTATTATTTAAAGTGATTTAAACTATTTATTTTTAAATGTATATTAATGCAAAATCATTTTTATCTTGATAAGTTGTTTATAAGCTTAATAAAAACGTTTTTAATATATATAATATATTTTTAAATAAATTTAATAATAATATAAATATTGTTTATTGGCATAAGTTTATTAAAATTCTTTTAGTTA
The DNA here is from genome assembly GCF_054131065.1 of Drosophila arizonae. Lineage (NCBI taxonomy): Eukaryota > Metazoa > Arthropoda > Insecta > Diptera > Drosophilidae > Drosophila > Drosophila arizonae. The sequence continues at coordinate 26,014,367 of NC_142922.1, forward strand.
AATTTAATTTTTTTAATATTTTTAAATATAAGTAATATAATTATTATTTATAAACATTATTTATTTATTTTTTTTTTTAGATAAATTATTATTATTATTGTTATATATTTTTTAAAAATTAAATTAAATATTATTATTGTTATTATTATTATTATTATTATTTTTTTAATTTAACGATGTTAGCTTAATAAAATTCTTTTAGAAGAATACATAAATTTAATATTCATAATAATAATATAATAATATTTCGTGTAATAATTTAAAAAAAAATAAGGTAATATTATTTCTAATACATTTTCCAATTATTAGCCACTCGCTCATCGCTTGACTGCGACTTGCTGAAAGATCACCCAAAGATCTATTGGAAATCAAACTTAACATTTGTTGCCTTTCCATGAATTTTTGGCATGCATTCTCCTGCAATAATTGACAAATGTTAAGCAATTAGTCTGCATGATTTCCACTCAATAATTTTCCGTATTGCCGAAATGGGTGCGAGACAAATTTATATGCCGAAATATGTGACTTTGCACAAGTGAAAACTGCAGAATGTGCAGAAACTAGAACAAGAAATTTGCATTCATATTAAAATACTTTGACTATGATTCGCGCAGCTTCAAGGGACGAATTCACATTTGAAGCGTGAAGCGCAGCAGTGGGCAGACTGTTCGCTATATTCCTATGAATCTAACTGTTGTTATTATATTGCCGTTCCTGACATTCGTGGATACGCGTCCTGGACCCAGGGCCAACGAGAGCCAGTTCCCTGGCTCTACCTCTACGCAACATTGCGTCGTCGTCGTCGTCGTCGCCGCCGTTGCCGTCCCAGCGCTGTTTGTAACAGTCTGATTTTGACATTGACGAATTCCTCGCTATTTATCATGCACGCCCATAAGGGAGGCTCTGAAACAGGCGAAAAGGATACTCGGAGTGCGCACGCTGCAGGCAGCCAGGCCAACAGGCCGACAGGCTGTCAGTCCGATAGTCCAACAGTCCAACAGTCCGTCAGTCCGTCAGAGCGTCAGTCAAGCAGCGCCAATGCCATCTTTGTATCTAGCTGACGGTTTGACTCTCTGACTCTCCGACTGTCCCACTGTCTGGCAGCATTCCGTCATTGCTGTCGGAGCGACGTTAGCCATCATTGGCGTTGAAATTTTCATTATATTTTATTCACGTAGCGATGCGTGGAACAAATCTAAAATATCCCCGCAATTTGCCTAGCCCATCAACCGAAGCGTGTAATTAAAATGTTTTAATATACGAGTATATATGATCTACCAAAGCGTTTTCAACACCAGAAGGTTATATTCCTAATTTTACGATCTTCATTCGGAACATTTTCTCGTATTGGGTTACAATTGGGAGAAATATTTCAGAATTTAGTTGAGTTAATTTAGGGATTTGTATAAATGTATATTGGTTGAAAAGTGGAAAAAGTTAGCTTTGAGATTGAAAACGATCAAATAGGTAATATATAGAAAATAAATTAATTAAATTTAAAATAATTTGTATTATTAATTAAATACATATAAAACCCTTAGGTTGAACCTAAAAGAATAAAATAGTCAGTGGTATTCCCCTACAAAATTTTATTTGTATATTTGAAACGAACATTATTCAGAAAAAAAGATTTTACAACTTTTATATAAATATAAATGCAGAAACAAAAATTTAAGTAATTTTATTTATTCGATTTTAAGTGTCCGAAAAAAAAGAATATACTAATAAATGTTAAAGTTACTTTTTAGGAACTTAAGATCTTAGTTAACTCAGGAGTTTTCTTTTTCTTAGTATTCCGTTAATATCTTTTAACTGTTCATTAACTGTGCAGATCAAGTATTGGAATTAGAATATTAAGTCGTTCAATGTTATCGATAGGTAGCAAGTTCTACTTATACATATATAAATATGTAGTATAATCAGTATCTGCAGAGGCAATATAAACAGAAATCTAAAAACAAACACATTTCACTCTGCTGGCAAAAACAAAACACTCATATCCATGTCCGTGCGGATGTCCACTTCCATCCGGTGCGAGTATTTTGACAAATAGCTCGATTGGACATTGAAACATTTTATCTGCCATGTCGTCGATGCCACGGGCGAGTCGAGGATGAGGCGGTTCTGTACGGGCTCTGCGTGGGTCAATGCGTGGCATTTTGGTCATTTATATGAACACTCGTCCCTTTTCATTGCCAGTTGGTGTCTCTCTTGCTCAGTGGGTGTGCAGGGTGTGAGTGTGTGTGTGTGTGTGTGTGCACATGTGTATGACGGGGCTGTGCACAACCCCCAAAACGAAAGGCCGCCTTCGGGAGCACATCATGGCGAATGACAGATTAGCAAAGTCCCAATGGACATTTGTAACCGAACTGCAAAATGCCCAATGCCCGGCCAGGGCTCCAGCAGTTGGTTAGCAATGGCGATGAGGCTGGGACACAGCCGCGCCACTGTAATTTAAATTGCGAGCATCCACGCAATTTTGAGCCTGTCCCTGGCAACCACATCCACATCCACATCCACATCCATATCCACCTACAGCCACAGCCACAGCCCCTGCCTCCCACACATCGTCTCCAGAGACGCTGGACGCTTCTTATCGGCACTGATTACTTTCTAATCCGTGCAGCATCAAGCGCACAAGCGTTGACATAAACAAATGACCGCCGGTCAATGGCAGACCTGGATAGGAGTCGATGCAGGATTTCAGATTGGGAGTTAGACATAGGCTGGACATGGACAGGAACAGGGACGGGGAACATCAAGCGTTACGACACAGTGAAAGGTATTAATTGCTAACGCCGGCAGCCAGTTAGGCCGATCGGATGGCCATAGAGGCATGGCATGCCGTCCAGAGACAGGTTGGTGCTGCTCCCGGAGTGGTGGGTGAGATGTGTGAGTGTTTTTAATGTGAAAGCAATTTGAGCAAATCTCTCGTCAAGCTGCCCTACACTGGCAGGTATAAATTCTTTAGTTATTGTGCTCGAAGTGGGCATAATTATTTTGATGTTGCTTTGCAATTAGTGTTCGATGAGCCAACACCCCCTAGCTCCCTTTCACTTTCCCTTTCTCTCTCTCTCTCTCTCGCTCTGTTTCTCTGTGAACTTGCCGCTGTGAAAAAGGGAAAGTGAAAAATTGCATTTTATGCGTGGCTGGCTCCGTGAGGAAATTACGCACTTATTTGTTAATCGAAAAGTGAAATTGTGAGCTCCGTTTGCCCAAATAATTGGACTCGTTGCCCAAAAATAACAGAAGTGTATGTTAATACGGGACAGGGTAATATATACCACATGTACATATATATTACATAATATAAGTGAATAAAAGTAAGAACTATTTGTTTGCTTAGTTCTAGTTGTAGCTTGAAAATTATTCGAGTTCACAGAGCAAGATGCACAGTTTTATTTATCTGACTAAAATATTAGCACACAAATTATTATACAACACATTATTTAAAGTATTTAAAACTATGAAATCGATCAACTGCTTTCCATCAGTGTTTAACAGTAATATATTTTGAATAATTTTTTTTGTAATGACACAGAGAGATAAGAAATCTTACCATCCAAATATTCGGTTGTACTAATTCTAAGCCTCCAAAATTGGCTTTAAATTGAAGAAAAAATAGTTTTAATTCATATTTTCCTTTTTGCTCTCAATTCGTGCAGCCTTTTACAAACAGGCTTTATCTGTCAGATTCGAATCCAGAAAACAAAAAATTTTTAAGTAAGATATAGTAAAATATTTATTTACTACATTTATTTTTCTATAAGTAGACATTAAGCATTTGGTAAAAGCTTTCTGACTGACCAAAATAGTAAGGATAGCTAATTGAATGAATTCGTATAAAGGAAAGTTAAAAAGTAAAATAAATAAATAAAAATATAAATAAATAAATAAATAAATACGTAAATGAATAAATAAATAAATAAATAAATAAATAAATAAATAAATAAATAAATAAATAAATAAATAAATAAAAATAAATAAATAAATAAATACGTAAATAAATAAATAAATGAATAAATAAATAAATAAATACAATAAAATAAATAAATTATTATAATTACAAAATAGATAAATAGATTATAAATAAATTAAAAAAAAAAAAAAATGAGTATATGTTTTAGTTAGATAATTATTATTATTTGCTAGTAATGCTATTCTCACATAAATGTTTATCTTGTGCAGAAAGTCACTTGCTTCTAACTTAGTAAGAAAAATCACAAAATCATTTTTGCATCATGTGATAGCAGGATCCATTTCCTATATAAGCATTAGCTTATACCCTATTCAGTTTTCATTCGACATGATCAGCAAAGCATGTAGATCTACAATTAGAGAGTGGAACTATTTTTACATATATTCGGATGGCAACACTTTAGTTTCACCTACGACGGAGCGAGACGCAATGTTGTTGGGCCTGTTGAGTGATGGCCGCGACTCTCGTTGACGAGCACAACAAATTTCATTGCAACGTCTCATGCTATCAATGTCGGCAATATGTCAAATATAACAGCAACAGCAGCAACAGCAGCAGGAGCAGGAGCAGGAGCAGGAGAAGGAGGAGCAGCAGCCAGTAGGCATCGTGGCTCCGGCTGCGGCTGTGACTGTGGCTGTGGCAATGGCAGCAGCAGGCGCACGTGATGCTAAAATAAAAATAAAAATGAAACGTCGCAACGGGGGCAAATGAGTCGGTGGCAGTTGCGGAGGCAGCGCCATGAAACCGCGCCATATGCCCAAGCCCAAGCCCAGGCGCTAGCCAAAAAAAAAGAAAAAGAAGGCGTATCAGAATTCCCCATTCGAAATGCAATGCAAGCGAGCACAAATTAATAATGTCGACGACGCGTCACAGCCATACTGATGCAAATGCGAACTCACACAGAGACAGATACTCGGATACTCAGATACATAGCTACAATTGCAGAGATCAAAGACACTGGCACTGGCTGCTTTCTTCCGTTGACTGACACTTCGGCCAATGGCGCGACATTTTTCGAGCTCGACCAGCTTGATTTTGATTAAAAAGGTGAGAAAATGCATCAAATGATGTTAACTTCAATCGTAGATAGAGGGAAAAACTTTAAAATATATAATTGAAAGAGGAATCTGTAGTCAAGACATTTTCCGAGCTCGACCAGCTTGATTTTGATTAAAAAGGTGAGAAAATGCATCAAATGATGTTAACTTCAATCGTAGATAGAGGGAAAAACTTTAAAATATATAATTGAAAGAGGAATCTGTAGTCAAGAGAGAAAGAGATAGAACTAAGAAGTTATTGAATAGAGATACAAACTAAAATATGATTTGATAAAAGATATGAAAAAGTGCATCAAATGATGTTAACCTCAATCAAAGATAGATATTTATTATTTAGAAGAGATATAGTAAAGAGAAATCTGTAGTCAATCGAGAATTCTGCTGATGATAGAGCTGAGAAGTTATTAGAATAGAAGTTATTTGAAAGAGGAATCTGTAGTCAAGAGGGAAAGAGATAGAACTAAGAAGTTATTGAATAAAATATGATTTAATAAAAGATGTGAAAAAGTGCATCAAATGATGTTAACCTTAATCAAAGATAGATATTTATTATTTAGAAGAGATATAGTAAAGAGAAATCTGTAGTCAATCGAGAATTCTGCTGTTGATAGAGCTGAGAAGTTATTAGAATAGAGACACGCAAGCTAAAGTATGAATTAATAAGAATAAAGTTTAGCTCTGATTTAAATAGAAAAAATATATAATTATGAAATAATTCAGTTACCATAATTATATAGTTACTCTATAAAACATTACTTTTATTCTCCGGTCACTCTAGATAATCCATTTGCAATTAACCTGTTTGACGCTAGTCTTAAGGTTCGCTTTGACTGATGGCATTTCTTGTGCTTTCGTCTCGGTTTCTCTGAATGAAAGGAATAGGCTAACAAATGACAAACACAATTCTATATTATGTGAGAATTGTGCGAGAAAGAACAAGGCGAGGCAGCGACAACGACAACGACAACAAAAAATGAACAGAAAGAAATGATTTGAATGAAACAACTGACAACGCGCGCAACTCATTGACATTGAATAAAGGCAACAGCAACAACAACAACAGCAGCAGCAGCAACGACAACAACAACAATAAACTGAAAATTAGATTAATTTGGGTAATTTGAAGTTTTGTTGTAATGAGTTTTGGTCAGTCATTTGGCTTTGACATTTCATTGTTGTCTTCATTCCGAGGGTCGCTCCGAATAATTTTGTTAAACACTTCTGCTCCCCCCGGCCTGCCCTGCCATGTCCGTCTCAATAAAACCACTTCCCGCACATTGCTCGCATATAGAATTGTGTTAATTATCGTATTCGAAGTTGAATTCGAAATACAAATGAAAAGAAAACGCACAGAGTGGGAGGCAGATCGGGTCTGCATACACATATACATATATTTTTTTTTATTTTATTTTTTTTCATTCATTTCTGAACTTTAGTCGAATTTCTAAACTTATGAAACTCTGTCTGTCGTCTGATGTTTCGTATTTATTTGGCTGCCAAAACGCTGAAGTCGCTCATTTTTCCAGCGCCAGTTCCGCATTCGAGTTGGCATCTGCGTTCTCCATACCCTCTTTCCCGTTCTTCATTCCCAGTTCTCCATTCTCCGTTCTCCGTGCTCCATCCTCCTCGCTAGCATATGTAACCCGGAGCAGTTGCCTGTGAGATGTTTCTTATTATTTTTCGCTGATTAATCGATTGTCGGCTGAGTGTCGCTGGCTTCCCCTGCCTCGATATGTCATCCCGTTGCAGTGTGATTCAGACACTTGTCACTGGAAAAATGTAAACATGAAATGCATTTATGTTGAAATGTAAAAATATATGCGACCACGCCCCCCTCCCCACAGGGGCTCTTTGGCAAAAAAAAAAAATATATATATATATATATATAGTTGAACGGGCGTGATTCAGTTGTAGAAACCATTTGCATAGCTTGTAAAAATGTCACGACTGCATAGATTAAATTTATAGTCAGATTAATCAGATAAGCATATTGAAAGTTACGATAGTATGAGCTTAAATATAGACATAACTTCAATAGTTACATACAGTGACGCTTAAGATTAATAGCTGGAATAAATTATTATGGTAGCATGTCATTTGCAATATAGAGTTTAGAGTCTGAAAAAGATTTGTGTACATAAGTTGTATTAAATAAAATTTTATATTGTAACAGAAGAATTATAATGGATTAAATTGTACATAAATCAGGCTTTTTTATCTATTATTATTTTTTAAAATTAAATTAAATTTTAAAATATTTTTCTGATATTGTATTATGTTTTTTTCTTTTTTTTTTTTTGCATAAGAGATATTACTTTACTTGAATTACTTTCATTGATATATCAGCAATGTTTCTACGATTTTCAATTTGTTTTTGTAATTCAGAGAAGGGCTGAAAATTTTTCCAGCCATCTTATTTGTTTCTTATTTATGTATTCAGCAGAGGGCAAAGCTTTAAATTGCAAAATGAAAGCGAAACCTTCTCAAATTCCCAAATGTTACATTTCGCTCGGCACTCGAGCAGCGCCAGCTGAACTCCCTGTCTCGGATTGGGTTGCTGCGCATCGCTTACCCAGCAGCCCCCGAGCAGTCCGCCTATGCCCTGACTCTCTGACTCCGGCTCCCTGCGGGCCTTTGCTGTTTGCGCCCGGATCTGAGGCCGAGCTGTGAGCTGTGAGCTCTCAGCCCTCAGCCCTCAGCCCGGCTGCTGCTGCTGCTGCTGGCTGGGCTGCTTTTGATGATGATGGCATTTCCTTTGGTAGTTGCGTACGTCATAGATTAATGACAGCAATTCATCAAATCACTCGATGGACATGACGACCAACCGAAAATTCAGCAGCAGCAGCGGCAGCCAGGCAGGCAGCTAACATTTTTGGTGAATCTCCTTTCATTGTTTCCCTCCTCGTTTTAGGTGATTTTTTCTTCTTTTTTTTTTTTTCTTTTCTTTTCTGCGTTCCGGTTTCTGGCTTATTTGCTGCTGAGCTTGGCCAAGAGCGATTACCTTTGCCACACCGACAGCTACAGCTACAGCCGACTTTGGAATTGGATTTGAGCTTTCTTTCACCTCGGCTGCAATGCTGCAACCAGATCGCTCAAGTTCCTGCCACTTAGGCGTGCTAGAAGTGCGTCGCTCGCGGCGATTAATCAATTGCCGGAAGAGCTGGCAACGATGCCAAGGTCCAATGACAGCGCGTCTCTATGAATAGTTCGACGAGCAACGAAACTCTCTGACTCTCAGAATCTCACAGACATGCCACTTATCATGGATTCGGCATTAGCGGGATCGCTAGAGCCTGGGCATGGGACTCGCCACGTTTAATTAACAACAAAAGTGTGACTATGACACATGCCCGGCCAAGCACTCAGCCACTCCGACGGTACTCGTACTCACGCTCGCACTTATACTTAAATGAGTATATATGTATGTGTATATGTGTCTCGTACGGCTCTCTGAGATCATCGGCAATGGTGGGATACGACTGCTAGTTGCTGTTGCTGTTGCGGGGGCGCGGCAAGGTGTCTGCGTGTGTTTTTATTCAAAACTCTTGTCTCGCTCAGCTGCATTATCGGAAACTGATTAATAACCATTGCCAGTGGGACGCTGAGCTCTCTCTTGAGTCGGCCCCTCCCGCCCGTCGGCTAACCCCCGTCTCCGATGACAAGCTAAAGCGAAGATCTTGTTCCGAATTATGTATTTTGTCTTGTTCTCCAAGTGGTTTGAGTTTCGATTTCGGTTTCGGTGTCGTCTTCGTCTTCGTCTCTTCGTTTTCTCCCTGATCAATGTTGGGTTACTTTTTGTTGTTGCTCATCGCTAAACGAGCCCATGCGCATTCCTTGTTTGGAGACAGCGCGATTTGTAAGCTTTTTAAATTTTAATCCTCCTAGACAAAGATTTGTAAAATACAATTTGAGGCTTTGTTCTTTTGGTTTCTTTGTTTGTGAATTAAACTAGTTGGTTTTTGGGCATTAAATGTGACGTAGAGGCTGATGAGCTGACGTTCTTGGTCTGTAACGATGAAAATAAATTGTATTATTAGAAATTTGAGAAATAAGTTTGTATACAAATGATATATTTTATATTTATATATTTATAAAGCTTAATATTTTCTAAAGTTTTTCATATACGATTTGATTCTGTAAAATATCTAACTTTTATTATTAAAAATTACTAAAAATTACATTTGATATCGTAACTTATATTATTATTTGTATCTAATTCTCTTGCCTGTTTCGCAGCTCTACTATAAAAGTAAGCTGACTATAATTGTATTCATAATATTCATCATTCACTTTGCTTTATTAATATCAGAATAATTATAATATGAATGGGAAACATATGCCAATTAGATTATTCTGCCGTTCATTTGAATATTCGTAATTGAAGGCATGCGAAAACACTTTAATTGATTTTTAAGTGCCGTACAAATGACGTAATCACGTGCGCTTAGCTAGCTAGCAGAGTCGAGCCTCCGTTTGCAGGATGTATCCCCGCCTGCTGTCTTAAGGCTGAGCTCCAACTTAGGAAGGGTTTTCGTCAGCAGCAGCAGCAGCAGCAGCAGGAGCAGCAACTCGTGCCGCGTGGCTTGGCAGGCATGATTATTCGTCTTTTTGTTTGATAAATGTTTTTATCACCGCATCGAGTTCATTCATTGCCAGCAGCTTAATCTGAATGCCATCGTCAACTGATGGCTGCGCATTAGTTTGCCAGCTGCCGGACGGGCACGCAGAGCGCTGTCTGTAGCTGCTGGAGGAGTCGTGGGAGGAGGGAGGACGGCGGGGAGAACGGAAGTTTCATTACAGTTGGCACGAGGAAATGAGGAGCAGCCCACGGTGCGGAGCTAACGGTGCTTTGCCCCCTGCCCACCTGCCATGGGGCGCTGGAAATCGATGCGTATCTCGAATGATGATTTGCGGTGTGAGCTTGACGAAACTTTAACTTTTGAAAACCATAAAATAATTAACACTTGATTATTATACGGGGGGCGCTCAGCGAGGACGCAAAAGTTTGGCTCGAACTTTGTTTGCTCGTTTGAGCTGCAACAGGGGAGACATTGCTTTAATTTTCCAACTATTTCGTTGCAATCTAAAAACAGATTTGATGCTTGTCCTTGCCAGCAGCAGCAGCAGGAAGAGGGGCATGGCCAGCGGCCTGGATGCAAATTGTTGAAATAGTTGCAGCCAAGATTAATGCAAACATATATTTATCAAATTTTAACGCTCTTAGCGGGATGCCTACCCCCTGCCTCTGCCGCTGGCTTCATTCGCCATTGTTTCTTCTAATAAACTTAAGTGCAGCTTGCCAAGCCTTGGCTATGGATGGGGCAGGGCGCTGGCAGCACCAGAATCTGAGACAAAAGCAACAAGAATAAAAAATTAACGTCAAACAAAGAAAATCCACCATTATTATGTGCCACGCACATAAAACTTTGTGATACAAAAGAAAACACATACACATACATATCACACACACATATACAAATATTGCTGTAGTGTAAAAGGGGAAGTTCGAGAAGTTTGTAGAGTTCTTTATATGACTTTTATGAAATTATTAATATAGGAGTAATGAATATATTACATATTAATAAAAATAATTAAGTTTATAAATAATCATGACTCGATTTAATGACAATAAATCTGTTTGCTGGTTGAGCATATATTTTTTAATAAATCCACCAAATGAATTTAATTTTTTTAATATATGGTAGACTTCAATTTGATATTCATCATATAGATTATATAAATTATATAGATTATATAACTTGCATCGTATCACACATACATATTTATTTTCAAGAGTGCTATTTATTGCACACAGAAATGATTATTATCTTATGTATAAAATTTATTAACGTCCTTGAATTAATCAATATATTTGAATATATTATATGTAAAATTAATCTTTAGTAAATATAAAATAAAATAAATATAATTTATTTATATAGATTGTAGAACAAGAAATCGTTTTATCGATTTATTATATAACTAAAATAGACTAAATATTCTTAATATTATATTTTACTGCTACTCCAGTTGCCCTACATTAAATTCGACAATTGCATCAATTATTTTAGTCCTTTTAAAAAATGTTTAAGAACTTTTATAAATACTTTTCAAACCGTTCGAACTGCCTCCCAAAGGCGAGCGTGAAAAAATGCAGCTTTTCATCCCCGAAATGGAATCCATTGTTGGTTTTTGTGTTCTGTTTTTTTTCTCACTCTCTCTCTCTCTCTTTTTTGCGAGGCAAGCGAAACAAGGGTGGCTGCCTTGACGGACAGACGTCGACGGAGCTGACGCTGACGACGTTTTTCATCAACGCTCGTCATCTTGTGCCATCGCCAGCTACGCACAATTGCGAGTCGTATGGGAACGGTGCGGCGGGGATAGAGAAGGTTGCGGATGGGCACGGGGGAGGGGGGCAGAGGCAGGGATACGGAAAACAAAAACGGGCCCTGCCGCCATTGTGTCTTTGGCTTGAGCCGCAGCAGTGGTTGCTACAGGGGCTCATGGTGGTGCTGGCTGACGGTGCTGATGGTGGCGGTGGTGGTGGAAGTTGTGCGTATTTTTGTGTCACATTCCAATCTATATCAATCTTGTGTTCGCAATGACGGATGACATTTGTCAATGTCAGGCATTTTCGTTTTCCATTTCAGCCTCAAATGGCAGCGAGTGCGCGAGCAAAGCCACTGAAAGTCCTGCCCCTGACTCTGGCCCTGGCCTTAAAGTCAGTCAGTTGCCCAAAAAGTCAGTCCTCGTCCACAAGTTCCTGACGCCTCCCACTCGCCAGCTCCATTCTAAGCCGCAAGACATGGAAGGCGGTGGGCGGTGGGCGGAGGACGGAGGGCGGCCAACGCATGAGTTTGACGAATTTGATGTCAAATATTTTCGTTGTTTCCCTCATTTTTTTATGAAAAGCATTTTCTCGGAATTAGAATTGGCTTCTGGGTGCGACGCGTCGCCCCCTTAGGCACTTGCTGCCGTCTGTTGGGGTGGCTACGCAACTACCCAGCCCCCACTGCCCCCACCCCTGCACTTCCTCCTAACCCACATTCGGTGTATTGTATGTGAATCGCTTTGGGAAGGAATCACTAAATGTGTTTGCGTTAAGTGTTTTCGATTCACAAATATTTGCATTCATGTCAAGCCCCTCCGTTGCTTCGGGGGAGGCGTGTTTATTGGCTCGGCTTTTGTTTATTAGCTGACTGAGTGATGTGGAAGCACAAATCTGGAAGGCTGGAGGCCTTCTGAATCGCATGTGTAAAGGTCGTATGTATGTGAGTGTAATGTTGCATTTATATAGTCAAAGAAGTAGTTAGATAATTTTAATTTTCTAAATTTATTAATTAAAAAGTATTATTATTTAAATAAATAATACGAAAACAACTGGGAAATTATAATGTATATTTCAAGTATCTTCTAATGACTCTCTTAAGATAATTGCAACAGATTCAGCTCACACGAAAGCCGCACAATGATTATTCTTAATCCTGGCCACAAACGCTGGTGTTGCAGAGTACAGGTTAATAGCGCAAGCATCGCACATTGAGCAGTCATTAATCAAGTGTTTAAATGTTCAATAGCAAGCACCTAAGAATATTCGATGTCAAAACAAACACTCGACATCATTCAACATTCGGTAATGATAAGCGCTGGGCCGACTGGAATGGGAACTGTTGTAAAATATGAAGAGCGGAACGTGTATGGGGTCCTCCACAAACGGCTAATAGTCCTGTCGTAAAATGCTCATGGGCAACACACACACACACGCACACACAGGAACCACCCGCAAATCAACAGTGGGCCGAGTGTCATCGATGGTCAGAGCCGAGAGCCAAGTTGAGGCAAGCAACAAGCCGCCGTTTTGTTGAACATCATTAATAACAAAATACGAGAAGACGGCATTGCGGGAATTGAATTAATGAGTGCCGTCTTTTGGACGAAAGAAAGACAGAGAGAGAGAGAGCGAGAGAGAGGGATTGAGAGAGGGAGAGAGAGGGGCAGAGGGCATTGCGCCTCCAAAGATGTGCTAAACGCACGTCCAGCCCAGAAACAGGCTTTGCGATTGGACAAAGGGCAGGCGGCAGGGGACTGCGGGCATTGGACTTTTGGGCTGCTGTCCTGCATGTTATTGAGAAAATTAATGAAGTTTTGTTGAAACGCATGCCCAAATTAAAACAAACCCAGAAAACCGAGAGCCGACGAACCGCAATACCAAAACAAAGGCAACAACACAATAAACAATTGAAAAGTGTGCCGATGACGGAGCAGCGAAATGGGCGGTGGCGGGGGCGGGGGCCACCCATTTCCAAGGGCAACACTTGGAGCTGGAACCGCACAGTCTGCAGTGCCGGAGACAGACCGTATCCTGGACCCTGGACTAGTAGACTCTCTGTCGAGAGCCAATTCGAGTGGCTGTGGATACACGTTGCGATTGTTTGATCGATTCTGTGCGAGCTGCTGCACGCTTGATTAATCGATTCCAAACGTGGTTTCACACCCAAAGATATCGCATACAAATCGAATTAAAGACAGACTCGGCCGAGAGGTAATTAATTTCTAGTAAATGTTGATAAATCGTTTTCAATGCGAGCAGCCACTGCGAACAGTCCAATGCAAATTCGGTTTTGAGTATTCGACATTGGGTTGGGCGCGTGTCGATAGTTGGGCTAAGACACGAGCGGGCACGAGTCATCACGAAATATATATATCTTGATATTTTTTAAATATATTTAAATATTCAATATTTTTGCCGTTGAGTATGTAAAAGAATGTCTGAAAGAAGAATCAACTTTTACGTTGTAAGAATTGGGTTTTCATAATGAAATATGTTCGCTAGTTGCATCGTGCTCGTGCTTTACATTCTCTTCTACTCTCTAACCATCTCTAATGCGAACACGATCGTGCTGTGCACTGGGAGCTCAAGACTTCTATTCCACTAAAAGAGAACAGCACCTATAAATAGTAGTCGGAGCCGCGCCGCTGTGGCTGCTGGGCATCGCCTGACAAATGATGTGCCAAGGAACAGCTTCAAGTGACGGTGGCAATTATGCGAGGAGCCAACTGAAACGCAAATGACAGGTCGATTGAGTTAACGTTAACGCTAAACACTAAACGTTAAACGCCTCGCCCTGACTCTTCGGCCCGCCTCGCCTCCCGCCTACCGCCCTGGCTACCAGACACAATTTTCTGTGGCTATTTTTGTAGGCGCATTCGCGCGATCGCCTCACGATCGATCGCCAGCCATTAATAACACATCGAAACGAGTGGGGCCAGTCGGAGAGCAAACAGGTGTGGTGCCGGTGGTTGCATTGGCTCGGTTCGCAGCTCTCGCAGGCGTAAGCTCGATCCGCTGGCAACGTGATCATCCTGTCAGTGGCTGCTGCTGCTCCTGACCAACAAATCGATCATCGTCACGCGCGACCCAAACTCAATTAAACCGAGCGAAACTTCCATTAGCAGAGTTCGTTTATGAAAAACATAATTAAATATATTGCAGTTGATTAAAGTTGTTTGAAGCGCATTTTATTGAATTGGAATCGACTTCTGCCACGGCCACACGCAAAGACAAATTCAATTAATAATATATAATTAATTAAGTGAGGCTTTGCTAATGCCTATAACACCAGAGGCAGACAGTTGGTTGTATAGAGAGTATAGAGTAGTCACAATTGTAGCAATTTATATAACTGTAGTATATTTGTTTATATAGCTCTTGCAGCTCTAATATGTCTACAGTGTCAGCCGATAGTTTATCATATTAATCTATGTTTATATAATATATATAGTAAGTCTCCGTTCAATACAAAGTAATTATTTGTATGTCTATTTCCTATGAATAGAGAAACTTATTCAAGTGACTCTCACTTCAATAATTCTTTATAAATATTTATAAATACATTTTAAGTACTTACTAAACTCAACTTTAATAACTTGACCTTTACACATGCTTATCTCTACTCACACTCACTGATCTATTGCCAGAGCAATCTCGTTTTTCAAATTTGCTGCATTCTGTTTGTGAAACGGACTTGATGAACCGATTGTGTCAAGATGGAAATCGAAACTGAGCTGCTGCACAGTGAACCAAATCTGCATGGCTCTTGGACTAAGCTGGCCGCCAAAGTCGGATGTCATAAATCACGAGCCGCTAACTGAGCAGCCAGACAAAAGGATAAATGGTCAAAAGTCAGGAGTCGGGAGACAGGAGTCAAATGTGAAAAGTGAAAAGTCAAAACACAAAACAAACAGACATTCACGCAGCAAGAGGCAATGTTTTATGACGGTCATCGATGTCGATTGACTGGATAGGATGCGGGACTACCCGCGGCAAGGATTACAAAGGATTGCCGAACAATTGTAGTGCCAATATTTGCATATGCGAGACCGTTGCGCATCCGGAAAATGTCAAGGACGCAGTCAGGAAAGTAAATTGGCCTTAAAGTATTGAGCACATGTTGAATGCGTGTGAGTTGAAAAGAGAGTGTGTGAGTGAGGAGTGAGAGAACTACCTGAAGAGGGAGTCAACTATATGCTATGGACTAATGCATGCAAATCGACTCAAGGTCTGAGCTGCCTCGCAGCTTAATTTGCCTGCGCCCTCTGAGTTTGCCAACTTTTACAGTTACGCTGGGCAGTCACTCAGTCAATAGAGTGCACTCAGTGCTCGTGTTGCTGCGGGACGGCACCCCAACAGCAAAGGCCAATTACTAAAGACAGAGAGAGAGAGAGAGAGAGAGAGAGAGGAGGAGCAGAGTTGGCTCTGGGTCTGTGAGTTGAATCGCAACGCGTTGCGTGAAAATGTTGCACATTTGCATAATTATTGTAATTATCAATATATATTCATTAGTGTGAGTCTTGTGCTTAAATTTAATTCACTTTTAATTATGACCACAATAATTACTCACAATTAGTTCGGGAACATTTTAATAACCGTATATAGACAACAGTATTCGCGAAAGGTTTATTGCATATTTGAAGAGTTTTTGTAAAATGCTTAAAGAGCACAAGATTCATATTTTAATTTTAAACTAAAATAAATCTTTGAATTGAATTTATTATTTTTAGCAAATTAACTTTAGTCGAGTCTCGATAATTTGTACCCTGCTAAATCGAAATTCACGATAAATCGAGAAAAATTCTATCCCCTTGAAATAAATTCGTTCTCAATAATTCTCAATATGTTGAATTTCTGTGTAAATAAAAAAATATATATCCCCTTGTCATTTCGAATTATCAGGATTCTACTGTATTAAAATCTGATGTAAGTGATATATGTTATTATCAATTGTTAATCCACATTGGAAGCAGTCAGTCTTTGTCTATAAATTTAAGATTAAAGACAAAAAGTAACTCTTAAAATAATGAACTTTTTATATTATACAAAAATCTGCTTTTCAGATAATAATAAAAATTTAAAAACAAAAATTTATAATATTTCACAATTCTTATAAAATTTCAAGTCTGCTTTTAGTTTACACAATTAACTACCTTGACCTTCCTACACATTAACGCTCTGTGAGAGGTTTTTCTTAAATATTTCTGTGTACAACAATTGTGAACCTTCCTCACAGAAGGCTGTAAGAATTAAGCATACCTTTTATTCAAATCATGCAGATTCGAGCTAAGCGTTGTAATTAAACTCGACCAAAAACAAAAACCCAAATCAGCCATTGACCTCACAGTGGGCGAGCAGCTGAGA
Source organism: Drosophila arizonae (assembly GCF_054131065.1). Lineage (NCBI taxonomy): Eukaryota > Metazoa > Arthropoda > Insecta > Diptera > Drosophilidae > Drosophila > Drosophila arizonae. The sequence goes on from NC_142922.1 coordinate 26,031,099, forward strand.
ACCAGTTTTGAGCTCTGATCCCCTGCACCGCGATGGTTGCATGCCGGAGAATGCAGTCGATAAATTTTCTACCTGTCAATAGATGAGGCTACCTTAATGGCAACCAAGATAAACAGGCATTTCTCTTTGATTGTGCGCTCGTTCCCGTTCCCGTTCCCATCCCCGTTGCCGTTCCTGTTCTCGTTCCCTCTCTCGATTCCAACTGCGGCTGCATTTCAAAATGGCCACGCGCACTGGACATATGGCTGGAAATAGGTTAATGCACTTGCCGCAGCAAGACGCGGCTGCGGCACGAATATTGTGAGCCACTTAAAAGAAAATTCTTATAATTATATTGTAAAACATGGGACGCTCCATGCGAATTAAGCGCAACACGCACTAAACGGTCAACGGGCAATGCGGAATGGGAGCTGGCAGCTGGGGGAGGGGGAATGGCAATGGGCACTGGCAACAGTGTCAACAGCAAAGGGAAACCGCATAGGTTACAATCTTCTTGCTCTGCCGCCTCTTTCTGCAGCAAAAACCCCATAATGAAGTCATTAAAATTTCACCCTTATTATGGCTTTTAAAGTGATTGCAAAATGAGCCCTACTCTTCACGTATGGTCAGTAGGGGATATGAGAGAGAGCAGGAGCAGGGGCTGGAGCAGGGGCAGCAGAAGGCAATGTCTTCATTTTGCATGCATCAAATTTGTTATTAAGTAAAAAGTGCAGCCACATTTTTCATACTATAATAAAATACACTCACACACACACACATGAGGCGGAAGGAAGGTGCAAGGAAGCAATTTCCTGTAATTGCCACCATTCTTGTTAATCATACACACACGCGCACACACACATACACATACACACACACACACACACACACACACCCAGCTGCAATTTAGCACGCATCTAAGTACGCGATGAAATATTAATGAGATTTTAAAATTCATCGTCGCGGACCAACGGACGAGCGGACAAGCGCCAAGACGCTGGCTGGCGTGGCACAGGCACAGGTGTGCCATGGACATGGGATCGACTGGGAACAGCTCGAAACGAGCAGCTCAATCAAAAATTTCACTCCTCAAACTTCAGGCGTAGAGTGAATAAATTTGATAGCCGAACATAAAATCAAATCGCTCAATTGCTCAAAATTATATTCCATTTATGGCTATTGATGTATGAAATGATGTATTTTATGAGTTTCTGCCAAATTTGTTCGAGTCTCTCTCATTGCTTTCGCAGCTTTCGTTTTACATAATTCATTTTGCAACTGTGAAAATATATTTTTTTTCATAGCTATTTATAACTAATTTGTATTGTCTTTAAATCTAAAAATAATCCTGGTTAAATAATAGGCTAAAATAAATAATAATTAATTTATATTGTCATTAAATGTAAAAATAAACTTGCTTAAATAATAGGAATAAACGCCAAACGATTTTTTTTTACATAAATATAATAATGAATATATTTTCGGTATTTTATATTAATATAATAAAACAATTGAATTATTTAAATAACTTAATTGTTTCACTATAGACTTTTAACAAATATTATGAGACTAATTTTTTTCTTTTATAAAATATTTAAGAAATTATATAAAAAAATATACATTTTACGATTCTTTAAAGCTCATTTATATTTTAATTAAATCTAAAAATAAACGTAGTTAAATAAACGGCTAAAAACTCTTAATACTCTTAAATATAACAAAACGAATTTTTTAAATGGCTATATAAATATAAAATTGAAGATTTTTTTTTTAAATTTTATATTAACATAATAATAATAATAGTAACTAACCCAATTGAATAATTTTAATAACTTAATGGTTTCTTTCTGAAGTTTTGATAGATATTAAGTGACCAATATTATGGTTTCTTTTTAAAATATTTAAGAAATTATATGTAAAATAATAATTTCATAGATATTAATAAATAGTTTGGTTCATAATATATTTTCGCATGTTTTAAGAATTTTCCTTTTGTTTTCCTTTTTAAAATATATGAGAAAATGTATATGTGTGGATTATTTAATCATTTAAGCATTAAGCTACTCTACATTCCTTTTAATTACCCGGCCAAGTCTGCATATGCCACTTTGAGTCTAAAAACTTTTGCTTTTTACTATTTCGTACAGGTTTTAATTATTTACTACAGGGTAATTAGATGATATTTGTGTAAAGTCCATATACGTCTCTCAAAAGCGTTGCCATTAATTAGATCAATTAAACGATGCCTTTTTCGTAGCTCTGGTGTCTGTTGTGCAATTTCTCTCATAATTTGCCACAATTAACGACTGATCAGCAATTAAAGTTGCATTATCTGAGAGTTGAGGCGTTGAAGACGGTGCTCGACCTCCACTCGAGTGCACTCTGGAGTTGCTGTTGGTGCCTTAATCGGCACCTGCAGATCATCGAATGATGCCGCAAAAGTGCGTGGATAATAAATGCCAATTACCATTTCAGGCATTCACTTCACTAGAGTCGAAGCCATGCCCCCCTTTTGTATTCCCCCTACGCCATCCACATACACATATCTATCTGGCGGCTCACTGATGGCCTCTGCGGCTGGCCAAGTCGCCTTGGCGTTCGCTGGCGCTGTTAGCGACGTACATCAAAAACGACTTAAGGCCACCACCGGTTAAGTATTTGGAGGATTTTCGCAGTTTCTAATAATGATGATGGCCGCTGGCAGCGGCACCAAATTGCTGGCACCACTGCGGACTCCATCAGGCCTCCCGCTCGCCGCCTCTGCTGCCGTCTCGGTGGCTTGATCTGTGCCACTGAGCAGTTGGCAAACGTGTATCAAAACATGATGTTATTACAAAAAGTCTTACAAATGTTATAAACTAACTTCAAGCAAATATTTAAATTTAAATATTTTTAAAAAGACACAGGGGATGGTCTGAGTTACCCAATCGATAGAGATATAATTTCATGATATAAATAAATAGTTATTTTGTTATAAAAATAGATTGTCACTTGTATAATATAAATACAGAAAATATATAAAATATATGTATACGATTAATTTATAAATAGAGATTTAACAAAATATAGAAAAATCGTGTATTCTTTACTTTGGGTAATAACTTTAAGTTATCTTCAATTATTGTTATAAAATATATATTTATTTAATACAATTACGAATTTACGCATATTAAAGAAATATATATGGGGATCTGAGTTTAAAATATATTTTAAATTATATCTTATATACTTTTGATACAGACATATATGTTCTTAGCTTTTATACTGTTAAATATGTGCTAAAAAAAATCAGAAAGGCTATTTATTTCCAAGGGACATAAACATATGGATACACAAAGACAGGTCTATGGGTAGATAAGACAGTGTTGAGTCTGTCCTTATATATAAAAATTATATATTTTGAAGGTCGAAGGTTCAATTTTAATTTTAATATTTAATAAATATATTTCTTAAAGGGTCAACCATAAATACTTTAGCTTGCTACGCCTATTTTGTGTATAAATTTGTTTAAATAAATTGACATAAATTTATATATTTAAATAAATTTGATTCTGCTTGGTACACCTGATTTTGTTTATTAAATATATATATTTACCTATATTTATTTAATTAAATAATTTCAATTGCGTTTTTATAATCTATAAGTTAATTGATTTTGATGATCAGCTCGGACTTTAGCAGCAGCAGCCAAAAAGTTAAAGATTATATATAATATTAGGATATCAAAATGAATTTTCTTCATACTTTTGAAGCACTTTGGAGCTGTTCAGTTTTTCCTTGCCATATTAAGCTGCTGCTACCTTTATCTACTTTCAGGAAAACTTGAAACTGATTTCCTTTTACTCACATGCGTTTCCGATCTGAGCTGAAGTTCCAGCACCTGTTGCCTGGCAGGCTCACTTATGATATTAAAAAGCGCACACAGCCCATGCTTAGCCAGCTGAGATGCGATGCAGACAGAGTAAAAAGTGTGAAGCTCGCGGCCGCCTGTGCCCGGAGGACATGAGCTTATGAGCGACGAGAGATTTATGGGTTTTAATTTCCTGAGCTGTTGCCTGCTCGATGCAAGGCGTCGAGCCGTGCCAAAGCCATTCGGTTAGAGTTGTGCTTCCGACAACAGAAGCTACAGCTGAATATTCATGTGGGTGGGCGGCTCTGTTTAGCATGTGTGTAATGTGTTTAGCGTGTGTATGGTATGTCAACAAGCAGCGCTGCTAACAGGAGGCAGACAGAGTCGCAGTCGCAGCAGAACAAATGCAGTTGTGGCAAAGGATGCGAGAGAAATTTGAAGTGGCATACGTAATATTCCGGTTGCGTTCTTGTTGCTGCGGCCGAGGCAGCCTGTCAGCACATCTGCAACAAAGTGAGGAATGGCCCTGCGACCCTCGGGCGACCTAATAGCATTCGGCTAATGTCAGCCAGAAGCTATGTACCTAACCTAAGCAGCCTAGCTAATGGCTGATGGCCGATGGCTGATGGCCGATGGGAAAAAGTGAAAGTGCGCCTAGCTCGACCCGAGCAAATTTCATGCAACATTGCGTGACACAACAGCGGGAGGGGCGCACGAACACCGACATGGAGAGAAGAATGGGAAGTGTGCCGTTCGACTGCAGGAGATCGCTCCATTTGCATTTTGCATGCGTGTTCCTCGTATTATCCAAAAATTTGACACAAACACAAACATACACACACACACACACACACACATGTACAGATGTGACAAAAAGCGAGTAGACACTTGGCTAATAGATGGCTGCACTCACTCAGACTGACTAAATTTCGAGACCTTTCACTGGCAGCGCACAATGCCAACCGAAATGTTTACCCTTGATCGATTGCCGCTGAACCGTAACGGAGCAACGCACGCGTAACAAATGCAATCCTCCTTAAAAGCAGAAATGTGTCACACGTTGGCGACAAGCCCCGCACTCATGCCCCTCACCCATCCCCATCGCCATCCACTACGAGCTCTGCCACCTCCTGCCCCTGCTCCACTATTCACTCTGATGCTTTCAAACGTAATGGCTGAATCCTTTCAGGACAGCTCTAGACCCGCCTGTTGTTTTTTTTTTTTTTTTTTCTCAGTGCGTTTTCCTCTTCTGGTTTTTGGGCTCCTTTCGGCTCCTTCATTGTCGCCGTGGCTGATGTCTCCTACGCGTTGGCGCTGCCTTTGCTTGCGTTCTGCAGATTGTTGTTTGGTTCGCCTCAGTGTTGCTTTTTATTATAAACTTTTTCCTTTCGGGAGAGTGCGTTTTTTCTGCTCCTGCTGCTTATTCTTCTGCTTCGTCTTCTGCTTCTTGGCTGTGTGTTGTGCTATTCTCTGTTCAGTGCAGAAAACAAAGATAAATTGGTTAATTTCCCCCAGCCATTGTTGTGCAGCCATCAATCGATGCCTGGCTCTGGTAATGGACTTGGCTGAGCTTATGCATTACTCCTGTTTCCTTGTCCTCTCAATGCTCACACCCTGCACGTCCCTGCCACCCTCCTTCCTCACGCTGTTGTGCCTTACTTTTCTTTTGTATTTTAAGAAAATTATTTCGCTCTTCAGCTGGAAGTCACCCCATTAAATTAAACAAACACAAATTAGAGCAACAATCGTTGATTCTATTAGCACCACTCTGGGGTTAACTAGAGTTTAGAATATTAATTTTTGTATATTTTGTGTTTGTCATGAGCCGATTAGCTTAAATAAAGAGCGAATGAGTTGCCATTCAATGTTTAGTCTGATGCGCCATAGATAGTTGTATTTATTTAGACTTGCTCATGTCATGAGACCTTCAATGTTAATTTGACCTTGTCTACCTCTTCGATTTATTTGACAGAGGTCTGCAAAGGAAACCCCTATTCTATAGCTGCACCTGCATTGCATAGCTAGACAATTGATAATCCTACAGCTGCGTTTGCTCAGACTGTAGGAAAACTTGTAGTAAAAATATTACCAAAATTTGTATACCTAAACATGTATGAAGGCTCTAGTCGAGACTGCTCGACTAGGAGATACCCTGAAGCCGTCAAGCTGATATTCTTCATTCTGCACTTCTTTTATGCACACATGCATAAACACGCATCCACACGCACGTGTAATCACGCGCTCTGCTAACTGCGCAGTAAGCAGCGACTACGCTGGGGCTGCGCTGCAGTGTGGGCAATATTATGAGAATTTATTAGTTGAATCATGTCTTTTGTAGTAAGACTATCTTTATGAAAGTTTCAAAGCGTGATCATATGCTTAAAATGTGTGTACATTCATTGATTACATTAGATCTTCCTCGAATGGATAGTAAAGAAATGATAATAACTGTGTGTGAATACTACATAGGAGATGTACAATGCATATGGATGTACATATACATACACATATACTCAAATAAACTGAGATATATATGCTAGACCCATTGGGTTACTTATCTCAATCGCTAATATATTTATTCGTGGCAGTAAATTGATGTATTGCCTGGCAAGCGATAATTAAAAGTCAATAGAGAGCAACACTTGCGCGCAAGATAAACATCAGATGGGGGATAGAAGTTCTGAGATGTATTACAATCCATAATCGCTGAGCGCTTCGCTGTCAATCAGTCACTCGGCACTGCTCCAGCAGCGACCTCTTCATCGTGCCCAGCCACAGCACGAGCCGGGCCGGGCCAGAGGCACACATCTGAGAGAGTCAGAGTCAGAGTCAGAGCCGGAGCAGGCAAACTGGAATATGGATAACTTTTCGAATAGAAATTCCAAACTGACAAGTGTGCATCACACTTCAATTTCAATTCAGTGCTCGGGGCAGAGGCTCGAGCTTAAGCTGAAGCTCAAGCAGCAGCTCTGACGCCAGCCCAGTTGAGCTGAAGATTTGCTGGCAGCTACCGTTGACGTTGACTGCGCCCACTCCCGCTACCTCCCGCCTCCTGCCTCCTGCCTCCTGCCTCCTGCCTCCTGCTTGCTGCCTGGGCTAGAACAAAAACTCTTTGGCGTGCACAAAAAACCGAAACGAAAACTGAAATACGGCTGCATCATTAAATTTAATATGATACTCATTTAATGAAATTGTTGCCGATTTGTTTTGGAAATACACGCGCTCGCTCTCCTTTGAGTTTGACGCCTTCGCCAATGCGGAACACTGCGTTGCGCTGCCCTCGAGCTGGAAGCGAGGCTCTCGTGCCAAATGCCTCACGCCGCATGCCGCATGCGGGCGGTGGCAGTGCCAGGTTGCCAGCTTGTGGGCGGGGCAGAGAGTGCAATATTGCGAACATGGCCGGATAATGACGACAACGGCAGCGGCCTGAACAACGATGACGACGACGACGACGACGATGGCGAGGACGAGGACGAGGACAACTCGGAAGGAAATGTGCACTGACACAAAGGCCGCAGGGCCAGCTTAAGTCAGGATGGGCGAGGTGGTGCGAGGAGTGGGTCGAGCGACAGTCGAGCATCGTAGTTAGTGGCAAAAATCATTCTAATGACAGCAAAACGTAAAAAGCTCGGAAAGTGTTAAGTGGTTTCTCATTAAACTTTATGTACTGCTGCGTCTGTCGGTCGGTTGGACGCTAGGACTGGCGGTCGTTGTGTGGGCGCTGAGAGGCAGTCCTAGCCGGGACGAGCATTAGGGGCTGGCTTAAACGATTGCCAGACCAACGTCATTAGCACTTTTAACCGCATATTAAATTTAGTAAAGCGTTGATTGATTGCCACGCAGCCCAGACTCAGCCTCAGCATCAGCGTCAGCCTCACATGTTTGTATGCTCCTAGCTAACTAACCTGCCCTAAAGTTATGGCCAAAACTCGTCGCACTCATATCGGAACGGTTGCAGTTGCCTCTACCGCTGTCGCTGCCGCTGCCGCTGCTGAATCTTATCTTTCAATGAACCGCCGAGACAAATGACACGTGATTTTATTTGATTTACTTACATCTGCAGCTCAATTTTCAGTTTGACTTTTGCCTTGAGTTTTGGTCGTTTGGTTTCTTTGGGTCTGCTCATGGTCACAGTTACGGCTACAGTTACAGTTACAGCTACTGCGACTGCTGCTGACTGCTCCTGTCGCTGCTTGGGCACATTATCCGAAATGATTCGATCATTAGCGGCCCCGAGCAGTTCTCGTCGTGTTCTCTAGGCATTACGGGTAATTACTGGAATGTTGTGACAATATTTTTCCGCTTGTCTTCGAATTACTTAATCTCAATGGCTGGCAATAACGTTCCCAAAGATTAAGATGTTTACCCACTAAGTGATTTTTGACAACTCTTTGACTTTTGAGCGGTAACTGCATTCATTTGATTTATGACGAACAAGCAAAAATAAATGATCTAGATAATTTGTATGATTATTTATATAGTTATGAGACAATTTAAAAAGAAATTTTATTAGAAATCATATGTTTTTAGCTCTCGTTTGAAACTAGGTTTGATAAATAGGTATGTAGGAATATAGAATATAGATCTATAAATAACTTCTCATATAATCAAGTTCAAGCGAAATCATCATCAAGCGAAACTAATAATTTTCAAAATTGAAATTAGTTAAAAAGAGTAGGAAATGTATTTTAAATTATATAAATAATTCATATTTTAAATTATATAAATAATTCACATATTGCATTAAACAATGTTTTTTTTACATAACTTCTCAATTCCCTATAGCTAATAGTTGTCTACAATAATATTCAATTTGTTAAAAAATAACTTATTCATAATTTGTAAATGCCTAGAAACTGTCTTATTCAAGAAATTATTCACTTTAAGTATTTTTTCTATGTTCACAAAAATCTTTTCTGATACACAAATATTTATTGGAACCACCGGCGGCATGATGTGGATATGGTACACATGTAACATGTGTAGGGTCCCGGCATCGGGCCCGGTGGCTCCGCATGGCGCATATGGCGTCGAGCGAGCGGCAGCAACAACAACAACGCAGCCAGCAACGGCGGCCATATTGAAAATCATTCAAGTATTTCGAAAATAGTGGGCGGAGTCAGCGGCGCCATCAAGTGCGCATGCGGGTGCGAGCGAGCAAACAGTAAGCATTAGCGTGTTGCATGTTTCATCTCCCTTTTGTGTTTACGCAGTGCGCATGCGCTGTGCTACGGAATTTGTGGCCATCGTCTGCAGCGTTCTGTGTTCGAAAACTAACTGAATTTCGAAATTTACGATGGTTGCTGCTCGAGCGGCATTCGAACTGCTGGCTCTCTCGCAGTTGAGAGTGTATTGGTGGCGAATGCATTAGTATTGGTGCCGGCGAGATCTTCGAATTTCGATATCGATTCGCGTGGATATGTGTGGGTTTTTCGAACTTGTGCTCAAACCGGATTTCGAGCAGTCTCTCATAACTGTTGTATGGCTATTCGAAGAGGTCCAGAACAAGTTCTCCAGCTCGACGCAAGCTGAGGTTTACCTGCTGCTGCTGAGACTGAAACAGAGGCTGCGGCAGCGGCAGCGGCTGCCATCGATGCTCTTCAGGAGTTAATATTCTATTAGAGACTCATTTGTGTGATTGCCATCAAGGATATGTAGACTCGAGTGACTACTGCAATTTTGAAGCGATTGCTATTTCGCCTTTAACCGGGTCAATTGCACTGCTATTGGCAGTGCCAAATGCCCATACACGACCCTCTCGCTATCCCTCAAATAGAATGGACAACTCAATTTGAGTTAGTTTGTTTTTCGGCGCTTTTTCCTCATCGATTTTCGTCTGCACCTGCTAATTATCGTATTCAATGATTTATGTCTTGGCCATTTTAAATTTATCATTTGCCTTCGCTGCGCAGTCTCGATATCACCTTGATGGATCGTCGATCGTTTGATGGATTGTGTGAACCGGCAGAGGGAGAGGCAGAGGGCGATGGCGAGGGAATGGGCCTGCACTTGTCTAGGCCTCATCATTACGAGTACCTCAAGTGGATTTCTGACATCTTGCTTTGTTTCTCGTTATGGCGTTCATGTTTCTGCCTATTTCAATTTGTACGTAATTAATGATTTATTCAAGTTTCGCCGAGTGTTGTCTCAATTCCATAGAATCGATTATTAATGATTCTTTCCGACGGTTCGTGTCCAACTGGCGTATAACTTCAATATGTTGGACTTTCTCAAACTCATTCGACTTTGATATATTAGAAATGGCAATGGCTGGGGACTTTAATATTAATTTATGAATATAGTATTTCGTTAATAACATATTTTAGATATTGGGTTTGAATAATTCTGGTCATGTCTTAAAATTTCAATTGCTCAAAATATTTTTTTAAGTGCAGTCAATAAAATAAATCTTGTTTTTATGTATATGCAAATTTTGTTAAATACAATTATAAATGGCATAAATAGTTTTCTAATAATTCAAATAGTAGATAAATTTATTGAAATGTGTATAAGAAATAATATAAAATTCAAAAATATTATATGAAAAACAAATTTAATTATGTTCATAAATATTATATGATTGAACATGAAATAAGTTCTTAAATATAAAATGTAAATATTATATGTAAATTAGTTTGTTATTATTATTATTTTTTGCTTAATGTGGATTATTTTGGCTTTAGCTTTAACTTAACAGAATATTGTAATTATTTCAAAATATTTAATGTTGATTGAAAATATAATTCCAAAATAAAATAAAATACCATAATATTTATAAATATAATTTATTTATTTATTTTATATCACATATTTATATTTATATATTATTGGTATTCTATGGAAGCAATTTAATATTTAAGTGAACATAAATATAACTAAAATAATTTAAAAAAATATATATATAATAAATTATGTAAATAAGCTTTAAAGTCTTCAAATGTTATAATACATAAATATATAAACATAGATAAATAACTATATATCATTTCATACTCTCTACTGATCAGCTAACAAACATTTAATATATTTCTTGTTTCTTTCGCTCAGTGTAATATTTGTTTGAAATAATAATTTCTTAAATAATTTCGTTTACGATTAAATCACATCACATTCATATTTTGGGCAATTTGCAGTCAATTAATAAATACAGATAAACATTATGGCTTATATGAATATGCATATAGATACTTATAGCGTATATCTGAGTAATAATGCATTAAGAGAGAACATCACACCCAAGAGATCAAAATTTGGCATTCGCCTAGGTAACGAATTCAATTAAAATTCTATTTGAGGTGCTTCGTTTGGGCAAACAAGAGCGTTTTTAATTAATTTCAACAGACCGAAAAGCAAACAAGCCAACAAGAACTCAAGCCCGATTCACTGTTGCAGAAAATCTTGCAACCGCCCCACCCAGCATGGATAGGGTGGTGCATCCGCGTTGCCTGTCGAACTTTGGTTGGCAGCTGCTCAAGATCTATTTCGAGTGGATCTCTAGATATTTCGGAGTACGTGCAGCGCCATCATGGTGGGACACATGTGAAATGCACTTCAAGCAGCCATTCAGGCGCGGCCAACAGCCAACGGGGACAAGTGGTGCAAGTGGTGCAATCAAATGTTGACATTTTCGAGCATTTGCGGAAAAGCGATTTGTATATTCGAGGCGTTTTTCTCGCGCGACTGCTGCAAGTGCCAGACGCTCAGATTGTTGAGAATATTTCAGCTCGTTGCGTCTCAATTCAGAGAAAAATACGACACAAATTATTAATTTGATTTTGTGACATAAACGTGAGCACATTCTGTGCCCCGCTTACAAATGGCCGGCGATTATGTGAACAATGCGAATTCAATTTGTTTAAGCTGCTGCCAGAGAGCGAGTACGCCTCCATCTCTTTCCGTTCATTCTACAGCTCGATCTCCACTTGCTGCTCCTCCTTCTCCTCCTCCTACTCCTGCTCCACCTGGCATTGGTGTCATGTGCTTCAGATGCAGTCGCAGTCGCAGTCGCAATCTCAATCGCAATCGCATGAATCGGAGTCGGAGTTGGAATCGGCGAATGTTGATCCGTGAGTCGTGCCTGGGCCTGGCCTCAGTCTCAGGTGGCCATTGGTCAGTGTTTTGTTAATGCCACTTGATTAATGGCTTATTATGATGTCAGATTAATAAGATCGTTTTCCAAATGGCGCGTTTTGTGGTCTCTGCAAGGCGGCCAAAGAGCCAAACATGTTATTCACATGAATCCGAATCCGAATCCGAATCCGACAAGCAACAGCATTTGCTTACCTCTGGCACTGAAGTGGAGCTCCAGCTGGAGATGAATGGCTGCAAAACAGACAGACAAGTTAAAGAATTGTTTTTCTAGAAATTAACCAAATACGCACCTCGTTCGGGTAAATCCAAGTCTCATCAGTGAGGGTTAACCAGAGTTTCTGTAATAAATATATTTAGCCGAACTCAGAAGAAAAGGCATTGGGTAAATTTTTAAATACTATATTTTATTATAAATATTACAAATAAAAACAAAATCTCATTTGTAATTTAATTATAATTTTTATGCATTCTCTGCTGTTTGTTTTTGTTTCTTTTTAGATTATTGCATTTTGCAATTCTTCTCTTCGCCACCTTCTTGTTTACACTAAATTTAAGGTTTATTTACAACAAATTATTTAGCTTTTCTGCCACATTCAAATTTCGCTGTGAAATGTAAGTGTGTGTGTAGGTTTATTTGTGTTTGTGTTTCTCTCTTCTAAGTACATACATACACATATATAAATATATATTTATATCCCATTCATTTGCATGTGTACGTCGATCGCATGTGCATTTTGGTTTCTTATAAATTTCTACAATAAATTTTGCTTTCTTTAGTTTTTCTTGTTTTTTTTTTTTTTTTTTTTTTTTTTTTTTTTTTTTTTTTGTGAAACTTAATCGCTTAGTTTCTTACAGAACGAGGCCGAAAGTTACGTATCTGGATTGAGTTGAAATTGTTAGCCAATCTGTGGATGCAATCCTTATGAATAGCACACCTGGCCGCTGGTCTGCCTGACATTTCTCTGCTCGACATTCTATTGGAATCACAAATGTTGTCTCTATTGGGTAGTATTTGGGATCTTACGTATTTGATTGCTATTGCCTGGCTACAGCTGGGTTGGGAGAGGGGGGATTTACAGAACGAAACATCCTCTACAAGTTACACGCATAATATTGCGCCTAAACACATGTATATGTCTATGTATATATATATTATATATATCTACATATAAACATAGTATGATGTTCTCTTTTTTCATTTTCTTTATCTTTTCCTTTACTTTTACATTTTCTTTATAACTTTGGTATATGAATTTCTACACGTCTCTCGTTGTGTGTGAAAAATGTAGAAATTGAGTTGAGTTACGTACATACATTCACAATATATATATATAGATGTATATATACATACAAATGCACTCTCAATGTATACATATACATTTATATATATATATATTATTTTTTTTTTTTATTATTATTCGTATTACTTTTGTTAGTTTTTCGTTTTTATATTTTTCTACTTTACATGGATTATTTCATTCGTTTCGTTTACACTTAAGTATTTTTGAAAACAGCGTGTACATTTCATTAACAATATATAATATATATATATTTTTAATTATCTTTTTTTCATATAATGTTGCCAATTGGTTTTTGTCGGTATACTTTATATCCTTTACGAACTAATTCAAGTGCTTGCAATTTTCGTAATTTGAGTAATTTGTTTACAAAAACTTTTTAATTTAAAATAAAAATATTAAAAAAAATTAAAACTCGATTATAAAAGAAAAATTGCACAAAAAATTATAAATGTATATAAGGAAAACAACGAGACGATATTTCAACAAGCTTTCCGTCTCATTTCGGGGAAAGATCATTTTTATTCGAAATATTGCCGAAACATTTCTCGAGTTTCATTTAGAATAATTTTTGTTTTTTAAATTTGAATTTGCCAATGTCTGATTTGATTTTGGTGTATTTATTTAATATTTGTATTATTCGCTTGAATTTAGCCACAAGCTCCATGGTTTTGGTATCTCTTTTGTCTAATCCTGCGACATGTAGCACTTACTGCTAACTAAGGATTCGGATTAGATATTTAGTATTCTGCTCTCTCACATTCTCATTCTCATTCTCATACTGATTCTCATTCACTTCATCCATCAAACACACTATTGCAGTTCAGTAATTGTTGTTGCTGTTGTGAGTTTATTTTGCGCTAAAAGTTTCTACAAACATTGAATTTAGTTAATGTTATAGTACGTACGTATGTATATAGGTTTATGTGTGGTATACAGTATTACACTATATAAATTAATCATATATGTATATATATATATATATATATATATTATGTATTAAAGTATGCTTTACACTTAGGACGCGTAGATCTAATGTTATTGTGTGTGTATATAGTATTCGTTCGTATATATGCTTCATATATATGGTTTTAGTTATTATTATTATTATTATATCGTATTGTATTAGTTATTATGCATAATATATTCATGTATATACATATGCATGTACATATATACCATATACATATATATGTGTATGTATATATATATATATATAGCTTATTTAATTCTGAGGTCACATGAGTTGGTTTTGTTGAGTTTTACGCTTTAATTGTATTTTTATTTAACTTATTACGCTTTCTCCATTTGCATTTTGTAAAAATTAAATAATAATAAGAAAATAATAACAATTAACTAAGTTGTAGTGTTTTGTAGTTTAGTGTTCAGTGTTGTTTCGTGCACTCTTTCGCGATGCACTCTAGCAACAACGCCGCAGCTAGTTAGTCCTCTCTTGGATAGTTCAAAACAAATTCATAAATTGTAAATTGTATTTAGCTTGAAATTTCATTTAGTTTTGCGCTGGCTTCGCTGCTCCACCTGCCACTTGGACTTGTAGTTGGAGTTGGAGCTGGAGCTGGACTTGGACTACTCCACCGTGAACGTATACCCCATAATTCCCGCTCGAGTCTGTGCATCTACTGGGGGCTGTTGGGTGGCGTTATCTCGTCGCCCTCGCCGCCGGAGCCGGGCTCGCCCTTCGTCTTGTTCTCCTTCTTCCACTTCATGCGTCGGTTCTGGAACCAGATCTTGATCTGGCGCTCGGTCAGGCAGAGAGCGTGCGCGATTTCGATGCGTCGTCGGCGCGTCAAGTAGCGATTGAAATGGAACTCCTTCTCCAGCTCCAGCGTCTGGTAGCGTGTATAGGTCTGGCGGCCGCGTTTGCGCTCTGTTGGTTGTGAGAAAGACAAAAAGTTCACAATTAAAATCAACGCACAATGCACAGTGATACGAATGCCATCAACAACAACAGCAACAACAACAACAATAACTAAAATGCATACTACAACAACACCAACAACAAGAAGACCAACAACAACAGCTTCAAAGAGTGATCTGAAACGCAGACAACGCAATCAACATGTGTGAGTGCGTGCGTGTGTGTGTGTGTGTGTGTGTGTGTGTATCAGCGAAGGTACATATCTGGGAAGGTATCTGTGGCCGAGCTGCGCCTGTAGCTGCGGGCTTTGTTCTAGACCCAAGCACCGATAGGGGACAGCGAAGGGGCTGGGCAGCTCTTTTGGATTAAGGTTGAGCAAGAGATTTCATGGACAGGCGGACAGGCGGACAGAGGCCGCTGCAATTGGGCAGTGGGGGAGGGAGCAGGCTAACTAATTACAAAAAAAAGGTCTGCGGGTTTCACGGACTCACTGCCAAGCACTGGCGACGGTAGTCGAGTAACTGTAAAACAATTTGGAATAATTACTGCGCCCCAAAAACCAGCTCGGCGCCTAATGACACTTACTATAATTATAATTTTCGTAATGACAAAAAACGCAGCTCAAACAGAAAACAGAAAAACAAAGCACGAAAAACGAAAGCAAAACATAACAAATGCCGCATAAAATATGTCAAAAATAATACAAACTAATATAATTGTCAATCGCCCCAGCCCCTTGCTCCCCTCGCCCTCCACTCGCTCCCGCTCACCTTGGCGAATGGTCAGCTAGCGCGAGAGCTTTGGGTGGCGCTCGGCTACACCCTCGATCGGGTCAGCGGAAAGGGAAATGGCTGGGATGTGGAAATTCACCTGAAGAGCACTCGACAGCTCTAACGGGGGCGTCGCGTCTCAACTCGACTCGACTCGACTCGATTCGGATCGGCTCGACTCGTTTCAACTTGCTTAACTATTTTTTAATAACATCTTCAGCATTTGTCTTGCTCAATGCGTTTTTCTGCGCCTCTCCTTTCTCTCCCCCTCTCGCTCTCACCCTCTCTCGCTCTGTCGCTGGCTAGGGGGTCATTACATCATAAGCTCTTTTTGTGCGGCGGCCATTAATGCGCGCGAATCCGATTCATAGCACAAGAGGGGGGCAGATCCATGGCGGCCGCAGGCAGTCCGAGCCGTGAGAGAGGGAGGTGAGCGGGGGGCAGCTACCTTCTTTTAAATGACACAACTGATGCCATGTCTATAACCCAAGGCGTTCGCATTTAATCATCATCAGTTAGACGAGCGGCAAAAAAAAAAAAAAAGCGAGGAAAAAAACTTGAGAGATTTGTGGTAAAAAGCGTGCGTGTTTTTTTTTTCTCTTTCTTTCTTGTTACCCTTCTCTTGGCCAGACGCCGCTTGAGCAGGCCACTTGGCCAGAATTCAGCCATGTATTAGATGAGATTAAAGAGCCTTAGAAAGACTTTAGCCAAGTTGCCGAACGGAGATATCCTTAAGCAAATATATATTCTGACTGACGTTATGAGCCGCACACTATTTTGCCGTTACGCTGCTATCACTCGCAGCGCAATTTCCCCTCAGCGGAAGCAGTGCAAAAACTTGAGCTAATTAGCAGCGCACGGCCCAGACCCCTTGGCATGGCCCTCTCATGCAAGGCAAATAAATGATTATTTTAATTGATAAAAACACCTTCATGGCTCACAAGTCGATGACGACTGGGAACGGTTAGACTGTAGAGAGAGAGAGAGAGAGAGAGGGGGAATCGGGGCTACATATCGTTTGGTCAATGGCAATTTAAGAGCGGGCGCGCTTGCCTCTTGCCTGCTTGAAATTCGTTTTTAATGATGCCTTTGCACATTTCATGCGGCCATCACTCAAAAGCCAAGAAAACACAATAAATACATATATGAACATATATACATATATACACTGATATATAGTCACATATTTTGTTTGTTGTTTGATGGTGTGCGGCGCTCAAAATTGAGTACTGAAAAATTATTATAAACGCATTAATGGCGCTTTGAGGCACCACTAGACGGAGCTGTACGGAGTTGGAACTCACACTATAGCGGGGAGTGGGGCAACGGAGCACTCTGTGTGTCGCTGGGGCGGGCTCTGCGTATCAACTACGAAAAATATAATTAAGGTGAAACAATTAATATGAACAGGAGTAGCGATACGCACTCCACTCAGCTGCGGCCGGGGCGCCGAATGTGGCGCAACTCGCGTGCCACGCCCACCCCGCGCGCCTAGCTAGTGGCCAGGCCAGGCCAGTCTGACTACCGGTCAGCTACTCGACTCACTCGACAGCCAGTTTGGCCGTTTGGCTGGCATTAATGCTTTTTGATATGAAAGCTTATTGTAATTAAATTGCGATTAGGCCACCATTTTAACCATTTTACTTCTTGCTCCATAATGGATTTTATTCCATTTTTTTCCCTCGCTCTCTCTCACTCTGACTCTGTCTCTCTCGGTCTCCCTCCCAGTTACATTACTATTGTAGTGTGTGTGTGTGTGCGTGCGTGTGTGTGTGAGCGATTGCAACGCGCAACGTTTAAAGGAAATCATTAAAATAATTACTACAACATTTTATGGAATTCGTTGAAGTCGCAAACTAATTATTATTATTATCTAAAAACAAAAATATTCACAAAAAAAAAAAAAAAAAAAAAATGAAAAGCCACAAAAAGATATAAATTAGAATTCGCTTGGCGTAGAAAGGGGTGCAAATTGAGAGCTTTTTACAATATATAAATGACAAAACTGATTAAAATAATACATGAATTTCACATATGTCGGTTTTTTTTTATAACAATCCCATTTATACACAATTGTTTACTGTAATGAGCAATTGATAAATGCTTTAAATGTTATGGAAGAGCTGCCATTCAGACAGACATAGGTGTTTTACAAAATTATGACTATATATAATTTGGCAAGTATAAGAAATCCTATGTTATTCCTTATCCACTCTACTACACATCGAATAAATTGACCTATCTAAAGTTTTAAAATAGATTTTAAATTTAGCGAATGTCGTAATAAGCAGTTAAGTAATATACATAGTGATTAGAAAGCTGATCACTTACTTTCAATATTCAAATACCCAATGAAATACTCTGCTATAAAGACGTTAAATATATTTCTATTGACAACTTTAGTCAGAGAAAATTCAACTCCCAGAAGACCTCAATAGATTTATAATAAGAAAAATAATACATTTATGTAAAATATATTTGTTCATTCTGTAGCTTACTCCTCTCATAGCTTGCCGTATCTAAGCCCTGCACTCTCCGCTTATCCTTTGTTACACAAATCATTCATTGATCACAGCAGCCAAGTGATCCACTAAACAGACAATTTATGGCATATGCCATTTGCATAGAGGCAAGAGCCAAGCAAACAATTTGAATAATAATAATAATATTCATAATTTGCATAAGCTGTAACCTTTGGCTGCACGGCTGAGCCTTCAAAGCTGTCGTCGTCGGTGGTCGTTTGCTTGAGCGCTTCAAACTTGCATGTCATGCGGCGGCAGCTGGTAAAAAATGCGAATGCACTGAGCAAAAAGGTGAAAATAAAAAAAATAAAAATAAAAAAAAAAACACATACACACACACAAGTACATAAACTGCGAAATAATATACAGCAAAAAGTCAAAAGCACACATCAAATGCGAGTAAATGTTTTTTTAATTGCGGAAATTACGGACAAACGCGCGAGCCGCTACAACAAATGCTGGCAAATTATTATTGTTTATGCCCCCGAGTTGATAAATTCTGTGCCCAGAGTCAAGAATGTTCGTGTGTGGCATGCGAGCAGTTGCTGCTGCTTGTGATGTCACCAGCAGCATGGCCAAAATCGCCGAGTCAGGCGATGAGCTTGCACTATATAAACAGCGCCCCCTGGCGGCGGGGAGCAACAGTCGCTGACACAGTTGCCAATTAGCGCAACCTCAGCGTGGAGGCACATATCTGCATAGGAAAACTTTTTCATTACGCTTCTCTGCATTCGGACATTTTCCAGCTGCTGCTGCGGAAAAACTTTCAGCGAAGCATTCGCCCTTGGCCACGGAAAAGCCTTCAATTTTTTTTATATATATTTTTTAGGTTAGTTCAAGTCAAAGTTTGGGTATGATGACTGGACAGACATACAGATTTATTTTATTTTATTTAATTTTTTTTTTTTTTTTTTTTTTTTTTTTTTTTAAATTTATTTGCATGCTACAGTTTCTTTATTTTAATTAAAGTCAAAGGAAGCGAAGGTAGCAGAGGTAAGCGTCAACAATTAAAAATTACCATTGACCAGCAGAGCATTTATTATATAAACATTTTTAATTTCATTTTCCCTTTTGCCGGCCATAATCTCGGGAGACGCTGCGACTTTTTAATTTGGGATTTGTTAAGCACTTAAGAGGGTTAAAAATCGACAAAAGTTGACGGAAACGAAAAAAAGGGAACACATCCAACTGGAGCATAAAGGACCGCAAATGAAAATAAAATAAGTTGGACAAGGAGTCTGCCTTATGAATGCATTCATTAGAGACGTCACTGCATGCACCATGCATCGAAAGGGGAGCGAGGGGGAGGGGGCCTTAAACTTTGTTTAGTTATCGCTTAAACAAAGGCGAAACAAATAAACTATGTGGCTTAACTCATTTTTTATATAAACTAAGCTACCCTACAGACATGGGGAATATTGAGACTGGAGAAGGCTTGTGACAGATCCTCTGTTTCTTTTTGTAGAAAAATATATATGATTTAAGCTGCCGAAGCAATGTTTATTTGAATTGATTAGAATTGTCGTACCGAATATTGTCATATGGATTTAACATCTATTTCAGTTCTATCGGATTATATTTCAATCGGGTTATAGGGAATTTTTAAGTCATTGACGCTAATGCAACCTTCAATTTAGTTACCATCAATATTATTTTATCTATTTTATTTCGAATACAAAATGTAGAGCTCTTAAATAACATTTAATATTCATATTTTCTCAATAAATATTCCTCTAAGAGTTTTAACTAAAAATGAATATTTTTTTATAGGGTATTTAATAGCTAGTCATTTTCACGTTAGCAATGCATATTGTGTGGCGCACAGTTATTTTTTTCTATGTTCCCCATTTTGAATTCGAGTATTCGAATTCGGATTCGGATTCGGGCTGCATGGCTGGCCACGGCTACCCATGTCAAAATATTTGACAGCTGACTAAAACATGCTATGCGAGACGGCAGTGCGCACCAGCTCAGGGGAAACGGGGGAGGCAGTCAGGCAGCCAGGCAGCCAGGCAGTCGTCGGACAGACAGGCGAGCGACGAGCACTCATATATCCCTAGGCAGACCGAGAGCCGATTCGCTCTCACTCGCTCTACGTCTGTTGCCTGCTCGCGCGCCTTCCCTCTCGCTCACTCCTGCGCTGGCTGTCGGTCAAGCAGCTGAGCGCCTGTTCCATCATGGCAGGCGCGAGTGTCGGCCATTGAAACGAGCGGAACCATGAAACATGTGGCTTGACATTGATGACGACGACGACGACGACGCGGATCAACTAACAACTCTCAGCTTGAATAAGGACTTGAGGATGGCCCAAGTTATCTGAACTATCAGCGAGGTATACATACACATATGCCCAAAAGTCAGTCGAGTGAATGTATATAAATAGTAAAATTGAATATACATGTCAAACGAAATATTTCAAACTTAATTAGATGTAATCATAATTAAATAAATGTAAAGAGCTGATAGAGGTATTAACAACATGAAAATTGAAACCATTACAAGATTTTAGTACATAAAATATACCTAATATCATATTAGATAGCAAATATATAAACATTCTTTGAAGCTTTTTTTTAACTCAATTAATTTTGTTTTTTTTTTTCTGTTCTGTTTTTTACCAATTAAAAAGATTTTAAGGTAATATTAATTGGTTTTTCTAAATTTCACATTTAATTACAGCTTGTTATTCTATTGACCAATAGTTATAATTAATTATGGAATCTATAATTTTTTTTGTGTTTGAAAACTGATGTTTTAAATATTTAATTTTAAATACCATTCTGAATATGAAGAGCCAATCATAATTTAATCAAGCTCTTGATCCATTGAGAATGCCTAAAACATTATTAATTATTTTAGAATTTAAAATTTGCATTATATCAATAAATTTGTCTTCCTCTTTACATTTGTCTCAACTATGTTGGATTGGAGTGATTCACAGTGCTTGATTGTGGGTTCTGTTCGTTCTGGTTGGCTTGAATACCTTATGGCTAGAGGAATACGAAATACGGAATACGGATACAGCTGGGGCTCTGATGTTTGCTGGGCAAGTTGTTGGGCAGACCACGAGAGAGCTACCTCACTTCATTGCTGCATGAATAATATTCGTAATTTGTCAAAAAGGTTGGCCAAATCCCAAAATACAAAAAATACAAAAATACAAACAAAACAAAAAAATACAAAAAGACGAGAAGCGGAATCCAAAAACAGCGCTGCGATTGAGCGAAATGAATGAATGCGAACAAAAGCAACAACACCCACAATCGAGGCAACTGTTGTTGTTGTTGTTGTTGCTGTTGCTGTGGACGCCTCGGGGCAATACCCCGAGGACCTTTGGCGAGCTGTTGCCATTATTTTTGTACTACTCCTCTATGCTGACCAAGAAGCGTTCCACGGGTAAGTCCGTGGAGTGGGGAGCATGGAGCGTGGAGCTGGGAATAAAAGTGAAATTTCCTTTTCGCATTTGCTGCGCTTTATTAAACTTTTTTGCCGCACATGGAAATCCCAAAAGTTCCTGTGTCATTTTTTGTTTTCTGCTTTTTTGCTTTTGTTTTTTTTTTTTTTTTGTTTTTTTTTTTTTTCTTTTGGCTCAGTTGTCGTTGTCGCTTACATTTTGACAGGCCGTGTCAGCTGCCAGTGGTTGAGCTGGTGGTGGCTGCGGCTGTGACTGTGGTTACGGTTTATATTTTTAAAAAAATCTTCACGCATTTGGCAAATTATCTTTTGATCCGCACGCCTCAATTGCGCGCCGGAAGGTGGCAGCTACTCGTGGATTGGCAGCAAATGCGTCAACACACAGCCAGTGGACAGCGCCGTAAGCCAGGGCAATCGCCTGCCTAAGTAGTTGTTGTCTCAAATGTCTCGCGCTGCCATCGAAAAGTAGTTTGCGCGCAAATCCTCAACTTAGCAAAACTCCAGCGCCAGCGCCAGTTCCGGCCAGGACTCGACCCGACTCGGGCACATTAAGTGCAGCGGGAACAGAGAACAGACAACAAAGTCGTTGCGAAGGAGAGCGGCCAAAGTTTGCAAAGCCAGCGCCAAGTGTTGCTGGCTCTCGAGAGGGCGGAGAGCGGAGCGGGGCCTCTGCCCTGCCAGCGGATGATGGCCGGGGATCAACGTTTTACGTAGCAGTCATGGAGCCGTAAAAAACTTTCGCAACAGACTACACAGACAGCACGGCGGACAGCGCGGGGCCAAGACAAGGGGTGACATCCAATGTGCAACTTTTTGGCGAGAAGTTCTTTTCATTGTGCTGCGCCCTCTGACACTGACATGGAACCAAAACTGTGGCTAGAGCTGGAGCTGGAGCTGAAGCAGGGGCTGGCGCTGGAGCAGGGGCTGTAGCAGGGCTATAATGCGAGATTGGGAGCTGTCGCACATAATGCGCACAATGAAGTGCACTTTTCATACTCGAAAGAATTGAAAAGTTGTTTGCCACCCGAACGCGCTCAACGAGCCAGCATATAGATGAGCTATAGAAGCACTTCGTTTACCAATTGGATTAAAAGCATATACAATAAATGGATAAGTCGAGGAGAGACCAAGAGAGTCTCCGCTTATACAGAGTGTGCTCTACCTAATCTATATTTGATGACATTCAAGATCGATATAAAAATTGCTTGAGCTCAGCTATTTACGATAATATTTAGGAATAACATTTATCTATAATATATATGTTACTTATAATAACTTTTGCTCAAACTAAGGTTCAGCCCGGTATCTGTTTAATTATTTTTTAATCACTAGAAATCACCAGAGAGCTACTAAACGAAATTTCGTAATATTCTGAATTATTAATTGTGTCAAACTAAAATTGAAATATTATATAAATAATATATAGTTGGAATTTAACGCAGTGTTAATTAGTTTAATGGCAATTGACTCGAATAGAAAATTCATTTAACGATTTATGACTTTTTTAATATCTGAACTAATCATCTATCTAACTACATAGTCTGAGGGGTATTTAAATTTAAATTTCTTACATACAATAAATTGTATGCATAATCATAAACAGTGCGCACAGTTTCAAACTGACTTCCAATTAAGAAGCCATTTATTAAATTCGTTGCATTCAAGTCCTTTCCTCCAATGCAGTCTCTAGCCATAAAAACCTGAAACTCTGAATATTCACACACTTTTATGTGTATAAGCATCGCAGCAAGGTCAGAAAATAAAATTCTTTCGCTCCACACTTTATATATATATACATATCTAAATACATATTCATATATATGTATGCTGTGTGTGTGTGCTGAAGGATGCGCCGGCAGGCTTTGCCATTTGGCTAGACCTGTACCAAGAGCCACTTGTTGCAAATATTTGTTGACTGTCGCTGAAATTTATGACCCAACGCGGAGCGACAAAGGCAGCAGAGTCAGCTAAAGCAAGAGCAGCGGATGGGGGCAAATGGCAGCCAAAGGCCGCAAGTTTTTGCTGCTTATGAGCGAATTATCAAAAACCAACTTAAAACTTTTGCCAACTCTCCAATACAGCATCAAAACAACATTAACACAGCCACCACAAGGCAAACGGCTAAATGCAAGCTCTATAGAGAGAGTGAAAGAGAGAGAGAGAGAGAGAGAGAGAGAGAGAGGGGAGAGTGAGAGCTGCTGCACTTGGACTTGAACTTGGAATCGGTCTGGGGCTGGGATTGGGGCTGCTCTCGCTGCTGACTGCGCCCTTTCTGGCTGTCTGCTCCTCTTCGAGTTCATGAGTTACAACTTAATTGAAATCGCGCTTTGTTGCAGCGACAATGCATTCGCCCCTACAGAGGCCGCGCTGTGAATGGCGAGCGCTTCTAGGACGCCAGTCACGATCGGCACTCTTTAGTTATTTGCCTAATGCCCGCGTGAAATATGACGAGGCGTTAAGTAGTTGCCGACCAGCTACAGTGGAGTGGGCCAAAACTTTGGGTGAGTCGCATATGGTATTATTAAACAGAGCTGAAGACTAAGCATAGACTTAAGCTGAACTATTGTAGATTTTGAGCTACGAACTTGGTTAACATTGAAGTCGAAATTTAATAGTAAAGAAAAAGTCTAAATTAATTTGTTATATTTATTTTGTAAATTTGATAGAGAGATAGTTTTTCACTTTGTATTCTCACTTGCTTTAAATAAATTAAATTCTCAATTATTGTCACTAGCCGTAATCGAACTAAGTCATTTTTTTATTTTGTCTACCCACTGTCCCAACTATTTTTGTCGGTTGCACAATAAGAAAAAGAAGTCGCAGGCCAGAGCTAAGCAAAAGAAACTCGTATGCATTTAATCATCGTAACTTAAGCTCGAGATCATGTTGTGCCACAGTCAGAGTGCCGCGACTCCAACTTCGACTTTGGCTTTAAGTTCGACTTGGAGTCCAGGTCTAAGTCGGCCCATGGGCCGCACCCTCCGCGGGAGACACTTTTTGTTGGGTCTCAGGTTCGAGTCGCTGCTTGGCGTTGTCTCTGTTTCATTTTTTAATATCAAAGCAAAAAAAAAAAAAAAATATATATATATAGAAAGAAGCAGAAAACTTCATGTCACCGCAGCGGGCTGGTTGCCTTTTTTTTTTTTTTTTGTAGGCGCACAATTTTTTCTTATTTCTCGTATTTTTTTGCACGCCACTGTGGAAGCGAGGGCAGGCGGTGGGGTGGGAGATGAGGGAGCAGCGGCTGGATTAAGACGACGAAGTGTTTGGCTATGGCCAGGTCCAGGTCGGACCCATTCATGGGGCAGCATGGAGCAAGGCGCATGAAACGTGGAGCGTGGAGCGTGGAGCCACAGCGTGTTCTGGAGATTAATAAATTGATGGCATCCATTGCACATAACGTGTAACTAATGGCGCTCATCAATTCTGCTTTACATCTCAATCTGGCCAAGGCAGCGAAATAAAAGAAGAGCGAGCAAAAAACGCTGAGCCTGAGCCCAGAGCCTGAGCCGGGCCAGAGCTAGCCTGAGCCTCGATGTGGACAAACAATTCGGCGGCGATTTAGTAATGACCAACGACAAGGCTGTATTAGAGGAAAAGGAAGTGCTTTCGGCAGACCAACACTTAAGCACACTTAAACACACTCGCTCTGCCTCTTTCTCTCTCTCCTTCTTCACTTTCACTCGCCAGCAAAGGAAAAGGGAATTTCAGCATTTGATTTTGTCAAATCCAGCTGCTGTTTATGCAACTCGCACGCATACTTCGTCCTGCCTCCTGCAGCCTCCTTTCTGCTCTGCTAACATGCTCGAGTCTAGAGCCTTTTACGGAAATTGTCTGCGGATTAGTTACGCTCCGATTTTGCAACCTTTTCGCTTTCGTTTTCAAAACTATTGTCAATTTGCATTATTCGGGAGACCGCCTTCTGTGACGACTGAGTCGAACTCGAGGCCGGAGTCTGACCCATGTCTGTACCTCTTTCGACCTCTTTCACACTGCGTGACATTTGTCGCAGCCTTTGTTTCACTTTTGCCAGTGCATTCATCGATTTCGCTGTCGGAAATTCGCAAATTTGGCCAAACGTCAGGTAAGGGGACGGTGTATTTGCGTTCATTGCAGATGGATTACGACTAATGCGAGCGATTGGCCAAGGCAATAAAGTGAAATTACTCGGACGTGTCAAGGTCGAGCAATGTTTTGGATTTTAGCATTGCAAGTAAATGAATGTTTATTGGGTATAAATATTGCAAATAGAAATATCTGAGGAGTAGCGAATTTATTTATTAATTTGATGAATAACAAACATAAAGACTTTAGCTTTGGAATTGCAAACATAATGCAGTAAACAAATGAAGTAAAATATTAATTATAGAAAAAGAATTGTTCTCTACAAGGAGCTTTGAATTTGTTAAAATGTCAAATAATATTCTTGATATTTTAAAGAATCTTATTCTGTTGCTCATATTAATAATTAAATAATTTCTTTATGAATTTAAACGAAATTGTTTGATTTCGAAACTTTTATAATTAATTTTTATAAATAAAAATAATTTAAAAATAAAAATAAATAAAGCACAATTAGTTTTATATACTGCCATAGCAATTAAACTTTTCGTTATATTTTGCAATAATTTAAAATATTTTGTGATCAATTTTAGTGTCACGGTTTCAAAATATTCAAACTCCTTTCAATATTTCCATTTGAATATAGCTCCTTAAGCAGTGCAGTTAAACCCTTTGCCAAGCAGTGCCACTGCTTGTATAGCGGGTTTATAGCACGTTCTGAAAGCAGTGCACGCGTGTAAGACTGAACGAAAAGATCGTTGTGGCAACTGTCATTCTCTATAGGGCTGCCATTTTCAGCCAGTGTCATTTTAGTCTAATAATAATAGGGCTTTATAGGAAGAATTTCCTATAATTGTATTGCAGTAAAATGAAAAAAAAAAAAAAATAATAATAATAATAATTTTGCATTTGTTGTTAATGAAATAGTTGTAAATGTTGTTGGTTCTTTTGATGGATTGTATTCAACTACTACTATGACTAGTTAAACTACATTCAAATAACTAACTACAGCAACCCACTACTATAAGAAGAAGAAAAATTCCACTTAATACGTTTCGTGGAATTGTCGATCACTTTCCTTGACACTTACCAAACTGACTTCGCATCCAGGGATACAGTGGAGACGGCATCCCTGAGGACTGCGAACTCGGATTTTGGGATGGAGGCGTATGCTGTCCGGGATGTCCTTGATGCATCTGTGGCGGGCCCTGTCCAGCGCCCGGATGCATCATCGCCTGCGGCGGTGCCACCACCGGCGGCACAACTGTCTGCTGTTGCCCATACATGCCCATGTTGTGGTGGTTCTGATGCACCTGCGAATGCATCTAGATTAGTGTATTGATCGAGGATTAGGAATGCCATGCAACCAGCACCAAGAAGAAATGTAAAGTGAGTAAGGGCATAAAGTCAGTTGCTTGGCGCTTACCTCTGTCACGTCGGGAACGCCAACATCCGTGTAGCCCAGCTGTGGAACGCGGAGGCGGACGCAGAGGTGAAAGAGATGAAAGGAAGCGTTAAGAATGTTATAAGCGAGGAGCCAAGCTTAAGGCTAAGATTATGCCAGGCAGTGCTGTCCAAGCAGCAACCCATACGAGCTACCCACCATACCTCTACAGCATGATCTCTACTCACCTGTGCCTGCGGATGACCCATGTGGTGGGGCAGCGACATCTGCGCATTCATATGATGTCCGCCCATCTGATCGACCAGCGGCGGTGAGCCTCCCTCCTGGACCATGCCCAAGCCCCCGACGGCCGCCTGCAGCTTGCAGCTGGCATAGACGACGGGCTGTTGCTGCTGCGGATGTGTCACCTGTTGCGTCACCTGAGGATGCTGCTGCTGCAGCGGCGCCTGTTGCGCCTGCTGCTGCTGCTGTTGTGTTTGCGCTTGCTGCTGCTGTGACTGTTGCTGCTGCTGCTGCTGGACCAGCTGACCGTTCGTTTGGGCCTGCGGCATGACGCCGCCCACCTGACTCGAGGGGCTGTCGGGGCGCGAGTAGCCCTGGTGCTGCTGCTGCTGTTGCTGCTGCTGGTCCATGCCTTGGCCGTTGTAGTAGGGCATGCGATCGTAGGGCGGGAAGCGCGGGTAGGGCATGTTGCCCTGCTGATTTGGATTCTGGCTGTAGTGATGCATCTGCTGTGCATCGAGATCGGTGACCCCGTTGCCCGGATAGTGGCCATGGTGCATGTCCGCCCCCATATACGAGTTTGTGAAATATGACGTCATGCTCTCGCAGTTATTTGTACTCATCGTCATTTTTGTCGTCTTACTCCTGTTGACTGTTGCCTCGAACTGTTGCTCTAGATAGCGCTTACTTAGTTGCTAGTGACTGTGACTCGACTCCGTGTGCTTTTAGCTACTTTCCTATATACAAAGTAAACTGCAAGGGAATTAGTCGACCTTAATATACCTTCAGCATATTGCGTGCACAGACTCACCTAAATATCCTTTGAACACTTAAGTACAATGTACAATTGCGCCTTAAACTTAGTGTGTGAGTGCGTGTGTGTGTATGTGTGTGTATTTGAGTAAGGGGGTGAGGTATTAATTGATTTGCGTCCTCTGTTTGCTGTGTTGGCTCCTCGCTTCCTCCTAATTTGGTAGAAAATCCGTTGGTGTTGTAATTGCTGTTGCCTAAATCCTTAAGTAGCCTTAACCTCTAGTTGTTACTTTCAATTTTGATTTTGAAACTCTGCAATTAGACAAAGAAAATGCATTGGCGTTTTAGTTCCATCGTCATTTGATTTCGTGATTTGTTGTTCATCGCTCAAAGTTTGTATTCAAAGTGCCGCTCGAAATTTGGTCGGACATGTGCTCTGAGCTTGAAGCAACATGTGCTTCGCGCTCTGTGGGCGAATCTTCTGATTGATTGTTTATGCTACGCTTTGAAAAGTTCTTAAAAATCAGATCAAAGCGATCAGAAGCTCTGAGCAAAAAGTGACAAATACTGGTAGAGCACAGGGGCGTGAATTGAGAGGAACTTCAGGGGGAGAGAGATGGATTAATGGGTAGAAAAGAGGAGAGATATGAATAGGAAAGACAAGAGAAAGAGAGTGTGTGAGAGAGAAAGAGATAGAGAGAGCGAGAAAAATATGAAAGAATATCAAGAAGGTAAAATATACAGGAAAGCAAGAGAGAGAGAGGGAGAGAGAGAGAGAGAGAGAGAGGGAGAGAGAGAGAGCGAGAAAGAGTGAGAGAGGGAGATATAGAGAGAGCAAAAGATCTAGAGGCTAATACATAATCCCATTCAACATATGCTTAGAAAAAAAAAAAAAAAAACATTTTTTAATTGTCGAGCCAATACTGAACTGGTAGATATTAGACTATCACGACTATCGCAAAAATTTATAACCAAGTGTCAGGAATCATCATATTCACATATAAACGACCTGGCATAGACTTGTCTTTTTTAGAGTTTAGTGTTTAATTTCATTTAATTTAGTTTGTATTAAATTTTCATGGGGTTTTCTATTTCTTTGTTTTTCCCCAAATAATAATGTTATCGCATATCCATATGTCATGTATGTAAATAAATAACTTAGCAGAAAAGGGCTATGTATTAGCCTAAACTCTTCAAACATTGTAAAATACCATTCACAACATCATGTAATAATAACAAAGAGTGAAATAAATTGCAATTGAAATTAAAAAATAATTTATTCCATTTCAAGTATTTTAATGCATAACAAATTTTAAATAAAATTTAATATATTCTACATAGAAAAAATCCAATCAGCATTTCGCTGATCAGAAATTTCAATTACAGTTCAAGTAGCCACAATAATCAGCTAATGAAACTATTGAGAGTGCTCTAAGCAGCTTCTCGCTCTCACTTATGGTTATTTCAGCCGCTTGGGGCTTCTTTTTGGCATTCCTAACTGAAATATCATTCATTGGTTTTGGCTGGCTGACAGGCTGACAACATTCGTTGAATTTATGAATATGAAATCAATTGTGTTATCCCCCTTTGACCTGACATCCTTCCGGTCAAAGTGATTTAATTTCCTGGCTCATTATCACGAGTCTCTGACCTCATAAATCAAAACTCGAACAATGCAGACAGACAGAGACAGACAAACACACACACACATACACAGTCAGCCGCATTGAGGCTGGCGATGTCAGACAGATAGACAGAGACACACGTTACATGCCATGCATATATGCATGCTTCTGCCTCTCTCTCTCGCTCCCACTCCCACTCCCACTCGTGCTTGATGGTGGTGACAGCCCTGCCGAAAAACTAACTAACGGTAACTTGTTGTCGGAAATGAAACTTTTGCAACTTTGCGAAATGGCCGAAGCGCAAGAAGAGAGAAAATGTAAAACTTTAAAATATTTCAGCGACAAGCGTTGCCTGCATATTTTTACTCTCGCCCACTTTCCTCTTTTGTCGCCCACTCCTTGCTCTGGTCTTTCGTTTTAACATTCCTCCTCGCTTGTATTTGTATTGTGTTCTGGTGTTGCTGCTGCTTCTGCTCCTCCTCCTGCTGTCATACTCCCATGCTCCGTTATTTCGCTTTTGTTAACGAAATAATTTCTTGCGCCGCTGCCGCTGCCGCTGCCGTTGCCGTTGCCAAAGCTTCCCTTTCAATTACACATTGGCCGCCGATGGAGAGCGGGAGGACATGCTCGGCGCGAAAGGACAATGCCAGCCGGAAGGAAGCTGCGCCCCGCCCAAAGGCCAGCGCAGCCACCCAATAACTAACGGATCCGGCAAAACTGGTGGCTCGCATTGCCTACAGAGATGCCCATAAGCGAGTATGCGATATGTAGGTGGTTATCAGATATGTGGTGCTTGAGGTGAAGGAGGCAAGGAGGTGGCGAGGAGAGGAAAGTGGATGAACGGCAACAGCGAGACGGCAGCCTTGGCCCTGACTGGTTGAAGGGGCGAAGAAATTCAGTCAAGCACAAGCGAGATGATAATAATGTCTGATGTGTGTTTTGTGTGGACGTTGTTGTTGTTGTTGTTGTACTATGCCACTTACTGTTGGGTGTGTGTGCGTGCGTGTGTGTGTTCACTTTATGATTTATGTTTGTCTGATGTGATTTATTCAAGCGAACAAATGCTAAAATTTGATTTGCAATAAAAGATTTGCAACCGAAAATAAAGCAACGAGGCTTTAATTGTTCTTTGATCTACAAGTTGCATGAAATAGAATTCAATTGATTCTTATTCCGAGTCATGTGAGTAAAACTCGAATTTGAATAATATTTAATTCAATTAAGTCCATTGAAAATATCATTTGTTCAAGCATAAATTCCCTTTCAATAGGCAACAAAATGAAGCAGGAGAATTTTATTGCATACTTTCAGGCAAACTGTGTTGAGCCCTCTTGCGGCCACAAATTGAAGCTCTTCACTGTTTATTGACAGATGTCGCTTTCGGTTGACAGACATGTGGCGCCCCCTTTTAAGGAATAAACGAAGCTTGACAGCCGACAATGTGCTGAGTGCAATGTTTAAGGAACATCGTGGAGAAACAGTTGCCATTCATTTTTAAATTTAATAAAGGCCATTCATACTTAAGCTATAATTAAAACAGCGAGTGAAGGAGAAAAAGCTGAAATTAATAACTAAAAAATATATACCGCAATTGTATAACAAAAAAAAAAATAATAATAATAATAAAAATAATAATAACAAAAATAATAAATAAATAAATAAATAAACAAACAAATAAATAAATAAATAAATAAATAAATAAATAAATAAATAAAAAAAAAAACAATTCAGCTTATATTGCCTATATTTGAGCACACTGTTTTAGACTGAGAAGAGCTAAAATACATTAAACATTGAAGTCTTTCAGTTAAATATTAAAGTGACACTTTCTGGTTAGAAAACTAACAGCAGTTATCGAACGCTTTTAACCACTGTGCAGTTGCTCATGCAATTAGCGAAGACAGCAACCATAGTTTCAAGCCCAGCCCACTTTAGCACACACACACACATACTTGCACAAAGAAACGGGATTGCGCATGGCATATGGGCAGTACCGTTACCTGTTTAAGTCGTCAACGACAACGGAGGCCCCTCTACAGCTGATGTAGACGACAACAACAACAACAACAGCAGCAGCAGCAGCAGCAACAACAGCGCAACGCATATGGTAGCCAATCCATCAAAGGCAACAAGCAACAACAATAACATGAGCTCGGCAATGCAGTTAATCAGCACACACACATACACACACACATGCATACGCACATGTAGGCACACAGTGGCACGCACACAGGCACGTGCAGACACAGCCATCAACACGATGCCGAAACCGAAACCGACTCACTCACACGCATGCGCTGTCTCATGATGGAATGGAATGAAAATGAATGATTTCATTCTTCAGCCATCAGCTGCAGCCATTTTGATTTACGATTGCGTCGGTGTCGGTGTCGGCGTCGGCGTCGGCGTCGGCGTCGCTGACGCTGTTGTTATTGCCTGCTTCTTCTTCATAGTTTTGCATAGCGGCCATGCGAAGGCGTCGCCTTTGTTGTATTTACAGTTTTTGTTGTCGGCATCTTCATATAGTTAGAGGGAGACGGCAAATTAGAGTGAGACGAGCCATGAATCAAGGTAACGGTCAACATACAAAAGGCAGTTAGTGCGACTTACACCAGGAAGATGGAGGCCAGACGTACACGAAAGTCTCTCAATTAAGCCAAATTGAAAACGTTCTGCTCGGCTGCGCCAGCTGCTTAAATTACTGTTTAGCATTTTATTTAAATAATAACTAATTGGCTGGGCCAACTTTAACAGAGCTACTATTAAGATCCACCTTGATTACGGATTAGTATGTTAACATTATGTGGATGAACAGGAGGCTTAAACTTAACTGTGATTATATTTGAATAAACATTAATAGAAACTTTTATAGCAACTCTCGAGCAGGAATAAACCATAAGAAATCATGTTCAAGGGAAAAGTAAATTCAAGCAGCAAAGGATTCCGCCTAGAAGCATTTTCCATTTCCTTTTGAGCTCGCACAAACAGTTATATGACAACAATTTGCCTTGCTAATTTCCTAGTAAGTTAACACATCTTTAGGCCCACACATTTATTTATCTTAACTATCAATAAACGCTGAGCAAATGACCTTGAAATATTGCTCAAAATGTTTGCGCGGAGAAACAAAAAACAACTTGTAAGTAGTTAAGAGGGCATAAAAAACAGAAACTGGCAACTCGAAGCACGTGCTCAGGCCGAATGCCAGAAGAGTTTATTGTGCCATCAACTAAAGGAGCAAATAAAATTTTATTACCACTATAAATTTCAGCACTTGAAGCGGACCAAAACGCAGACGCGTCGGCAGGTCCTCTCCCTGGCTGGGCCTGGCTTGGCCTGGCCTGGTCTGGTCTGGTCTCGTTTCGTTTCGTTGACTGCTCGGCTTGGTCTGGTCTGGTCTGGTCTGTTGGAGGATAAGCCCACGCGATTTAGCGACGGTGTTGCATAAAGACGAACGAGCGTAAGAGGCAAACGGCGATCAAGACGGAAACGACAGCGGGCTGGGGAGCGGGACGCAATGGGAACTGTAAGGCAGCGAGGCCTGCATTTTTCTCACATTTATCTTTTTTCGAGTGCTGCGTTTTATTGCGATTGGAAATTGAGCTTGTCAACGCGGCCGTCCGCGACGCTTGGCTAGTCCGGCTATCAATTGACGGGGAGGGATACGTCTGCTGCTGCTGCTGCTGCTCCTGCTGCTGCTGTGTTGGCCCTTGAGGAAGGGCTAAAGTGGCCAACAACAGCTGGCAACGTTTTCAGTTTTGGGAGCGCGCGCGCTGCCCGCTGATAATAAAAATGTCAGCCGCTTGACGATTGCCGGTTCATAAATAATGTTTTGCATTTGAATTGGAAATTGGGAATTGCCAAAGAGGGCAACAGGCAAAAGGGGCGCGGCAGAGCCAGAGGTGAGGCTTGGCCTGGCTTGGCTTAGCACTCTGTGCCCATGGCTAACTGAAGCAAGCGCTGTAGACGTATTTCTTACATTTAATTGGCCCTATTTAGCATTCACTAATGGACATGAGCCCAGTGTGCAGCGTGCAGGCACCTGCAACGAGCCCAACTGCAGCCCAGTTGGGAATATGAGAATATGCTGAGACCAGAGGAACAAGAACTGATAATAAATCTAATTGACACATTTGCGCCGGTAGACCTCAGCTGCGCCGAGGCCAGTCCCATGACAATTGACATGACTCCAAAGCCCAGCCAAGTCGAGCCGAGCTGGCCAATAATATGTGAGTGCGTGCAATTAAAAGTGCACTGCATTGCTAATGATGGCTGATGACAGAGCTGGAGGGGAGGGTGGGGAGGGCGGGGAGCGGTACATCGATCAGTCAGACAAGACGATTGTTGCCATTGCTCGTAATTATGCCTAAAATGCTGACAATGTACACAATACATAAATTTGCGATCATATCGAATCATCCATCGCAAACATGGCACGGCCCGTCGCATCGAACGATCGATCAATCTTTCGCTGCTGCTGCTGCTCTGGCTGCTGCTGCCCGTTGTGATAACGCGCCAGGGAACCGGGCAGCGATCAAGTCAAGTGGATGCTGGTCTGCCTGTGCGCTGTCTGTACTGTCCACACTGGACTTCATCTGTTGCCGTTGATTGGCAGCGCTGAGTGGCGGAGGAGGAGGGCCATGCTCGCCTATTGCCAATTGATTGGCAACAACATGACCAGCGCTCTGTTGTTGTCCTCCATCAGTGTTGTAATGAGGAATGCCTTCATTACAAGCCGAGCAATGCGTAAACGCAACGCACGCATGCGCATGGCCGCCGTTGCAGTTGGAGTCGCAGCCACAATTCCGTGCCCAGATGCAACACGCACTCACGCACGCACGCTGCAGCTCACGCACAGCAGACGAACGGGCAATGGCAGAGGGGGGGGGGGGGGGGGGGGGAGTTGGGGCGCGAGGCACTCTGTTAAGATCTGTTGCAGCTTTATCGAGTGTTTGTTAAGTGCAAATGCGAACGCTTGTCGTCTGTTTCTCCATTTTTTGTTGTTGTCGTCCTCGTCGTCGTCGTTGTTGTCTTATAATGAGAGAGCACGTTTAAGTACCCGGCAGCTGCCCGCTCTCGTAATGCGTTGCCACAATTGAATTGTTAAGTGCGTTTGGGGCCAGACAAAAACACAAAAAGACGAAAACACAACAACAAAAAGCAAAAGGAAATACACAAAGCAAACAACAGCAGTCGCTACAAGAGACACCATTCCAAGCAAGCAGCCCCAGCTCCAGTTCCCAGTTAGCAGTTCGCAGTTCGCAGTTCCCATTGCCCAGTTCGCCGTTCGCCGTTCGCCGTTGCGATTGCGTGTGAAAATTATAATTTCGTGTGCAGTTCCAAGTGCGCACCACCGCGAGCCACCGCGAGCCATCGCGAACCACCGCCTGACCATTGACCAGAGACTCTACTTAAAATGTTGTCAACAATTTGCAAGCAACTTTTTATTCTCTCTCTCTTTCTCTCTCACACACACTCTATTTGTCTCCCTCTCTGTTGGCTGTTCAAGTTTTAAGTGTTAATTAAATTTCATTTTATTGCCCAAATGAAAGTGAACATAATTTTTAATACATTTTTGTTAATTTCTTTCTGCCTCATAGCTAATGCGGCACATTAAACTGCAAGCACTGACCATAAATAACGCATTTTATGGCTGAAATACGGCAGACGAAACAAATGAATGAGCTGCTCCGAAATTGTGTTGGATTTACCAACTCAGCCAGTTAGACGTTTGAGTTATGCAAAAGGTCAGAAGGTGACAATTTCTATGCTTCTTCTTGTTTTCGCACAATATTTGATATCAAATATCACTGAGAGGTAAGACTCATTAGAATTACGGACTTTCGCTTTTCACTTTTCATTTGCGAAAGTTATAGATAGTTTCTTTTATATAAAAAATGCTAACAACATTGTTAGTAATACCTATAAAGTCATATAATGGCATACATTGTACATTTTTGGGTCTAGCACTGGAGATATTAATTAAATAACTTTGCTAAATTTATTTTCTAAATTTTACCAAGTTTACTTGACTTTAGTTTATTAAACCTGCAGTAAATATATTTATTGTATAAAATATTATAGCTCTACTCTTATATTTAACTTAAATATTGCTCTACATTACCAAAATTTTGCGAGCTCAACCTTAATATAATAAGGCAGAATACAAACTAGGTACAGCAGTTAGGAACCTGCCTTGGGCAACAATTCGACTTCCCACGGAGCGCAAGAAATCAGCGGGAGGTGAGGTGAAAGTTGGAATTGCATAAGAACCAAATGCCGTAACCTATGCAATTGTTTGACGTTTTTCCGAGAGAGGAAGAAAATTGCGTAAGATACTGCCAAGGCCTCGAGCACTGTGGGCCACAGGTGCGCGTCGCTTACCTGAGGCGTGCAGGCCATGAAATCGGACACAGAGACAGGCCCGAAATAGAGCAATTAACCTTGCCTACGTGACGGCGAGTGTCTTTAGGGCACAAGCGAATAGAGCCACGTTCATTTGAGTCATTTCAGTTACATTTAATACAAAACGAGTCTTTGCCTAATTGTCAGTTAGTGGCTGCGATTATCGGAGCGCAAACTGCGGCTGCGACTGCGGCCAGGAGTTGTCATAAAAACCACACGTAATTGTCACATTATTTAATTTAATTGAAAACAACCTGCAATTAATTCACTATCGAACAATCTGTATGTCACTGCAGCTCGTTGCGATGACGTCTTATTGACTAATTAGGCTGTGAGTGTGTGAGTGTGTGTGTGTGTGTGTGTGGGAATCACAATTTGTGAAAGAGACTAAAGCCAGCAGATCAAAGTTTAAGCTAGATTTACTGTAGGGCTTAAAAGCAGAACGAGATTATTAATCCGATTGTCAATTCACATTCAATACACATATGCATATATGTATATCTATAAGTATATATTTGCCTATCCATATTTAGTTTGCCTAATTGATAGACTAATAGATAGTTGATAGCTAACTAATATTTTATGTAATGGTCATTCGCTCTCAGTATTTATATCTAATCTAGCTATATAATTATCTATCGTACTATAGCCTGTTATCTGTCTATCTGTTAATGAATCTATCTATTGACTCATATATTACCTATATAATATATAGTATATAATATAATAGTAATATATACTATATACTTATCTATATTTTTATATCTATATGTATTTATATGAATAGATATTTCATCTATCTAAATATTCATTTAAAATTAAATCTCGCTTATATATATATCAAACTATGTGAATAAAAAGTTATTTATGTTTATATTCTTCAAATGATGTGGAATTTAATCTTCTCCTTCTTATTATTATTATTATTATTATTATTATTATTATTATTATTATTATTATTATTATTATTATTATTATTAATATTATTATTATTATTAGTATTATTAGTATTTAATTATTTACATTATTACTATTACTATTGCATTATTTATCCAAATACAATTGATTTGCTTTTATTTTTTATTTATTTACAGAGCATTTGATTACTCAGCTTTATTTGCGCTCATCTTCAGTCCTATTAACAATGTCACCGTCAACTGCAGCCATGTGCTCTCCACTGTCTGATCCATATAGATGCTTATTTACTTATTCAAATTGTTGAGATTTCCTCCTCCATCTCCCTAAAACCAACTATTTCATTTCCATTTCCCATCGCATGTCGACTGCCTGAATGCCTGCCTGCCCGCCCGCCCGCCTTGCCGCCTGCCCGCCCTGATGCTGTCGCCCTGTCTCTATCCCTGTCCTATTCAACTTGCCGCCTGACACTTCTCTGACAGCGACAGGCCATGAGCAAAACTTTTGTTCTATATACAATTTTTTCTTTTTGTCTTCCACACTGTGTCGCTTGATTCAGAGAAAACACAGAGTGAGTGAGAGAGTGGGATAGAGAGAGAGAGAGGGAGGCAGAGAATATGAGCAGAAATGCTAAAACAAAACGCAAAAGACTCGCCCAGAGCCAGTGAATGTCATGACAGGCTCACTGACTTCGGGGCCCGGGGCCAAACTGAATTGCTGACTAACAGCCCTGTCGCGAAATATGAGTCCATTTCAGCGTAAGATACAGATACAGATGCAGATACAGATACACAGCAGCTCAGATACTTAGATACGTTTGGTGAAAGGGATGTGGCTGGCGGCCTGCACCGCCCCAGGGCCACATCAACGCAGACAAGCACACACACACACACACACCCATTGTATACACTCTCGTCTTGGCCCCACTGTGCGCACGTGCTTAAATACTTTGGCAGCAACAAAATGAGAGAGCACTTTTCAGGATGTGACACAAAATGCCGCCATCGTCGTCGCTGTCATCATTGTCTGCTTTAAAGATTACACAAAATATTTGTAAAAATACAAAACACAACAAGCGACTGTCGAGGGGCGGTGGGGGTGGGGTGGGGTGGCTGCCACACAAAAAATAAACTCGCAGCTTTACAAAAATAACAACTGCGGAGGCAGCCGCACAAAACGAAACAAAATCAAAGACAACAAGCGAAGAAAAGCGAAAAAACACGCATACCCACACACACACACAAACACACGCACACGAAAATATTTACAAAATATTTTCCACTTCAACGAAATGGAAAACGCGACCGCCCCAGAAGCAGGCACCGCTCCACACCCCACCTACCCGCCCCCCGCTCGCTGCCTTGGCTGTTGCCGTGACACGACTTGAGTTGACTTGGCTTTTGTCAGCCCCTCGTACCCCGCGCTCTCAGCCGCTCTCCCTTGCCAGCCCCTCGCCCAAAATGTTCATCTTTCCGCCTGTCAGCTCGTCTTTCCGTCTGGCAATGGCTCGTTGGCTCCGTCTCGGGCGCGCCCGCGTCGTCGTCGGCGTCGGCGCCGCCGCCTGACAACGACAAAAAGAAAATGCAGCGCAGCGTGAAATGCCTCGAGAGCAACACCAACAACACCAGCAGCAACAGCAACAATGCAAATCAAATGCGCGCCAAAAACAAATTGCAAACTGAACTTGACTGAGAAATCAGCTGCAATAAGAAAATCTCACACAAGTGTAGCTGCAGCTCTATCTGTATCTGTAAGTGCATCTGTATCTGTATCTGTCTTTAGCTGCTCGAAGTGTTTGCCTAAGTGAATAGTGTGAAAAATGCAGCTATGCAAGCGGCCTAATTCCGCATCGAGCTGAGCAATTCATAATTGTATCTTTGTATCCATATCTGTGTGCATCTTTGTATCTTTTGGCTGGCGCTGCGGCAAGCCGGCTTTTAATTGATTTTATTTGCGCTGACCCAAAAATAAATGATAGACTTTAAATTGGTTAGGCGCCAATTGAATTTTGAAACCAAAGGAAATCTTCATTGAAGCCAATAAGCTATGGCTTGATAGCTGCATGAATTGGCTGGGAATATTTTATACACATATATATACAAGTTTTACAGTTACTTCTCTTTAAGTGTGGTTTTCTAACGAAGCTCTACTTAACCCATAATGCCAAATTGTTTTCAAGTTACATTCGATTGTCATTAAGTCAGCGGAAGCAAAGCTAGCAACCCTTCCCCCTCCCTGCACCCGCTTCTATCTATGCTAATGTGTGCGGGCCCCCAAATCCCTTTAAAAGGACCCGCTCATTGCACTCCCGAGACTTGTTTCGCACACCGTCGCCCCAGACGACCCAATCCCTGTGCTGCTTAACCCAAGCGCTGCTCTATGATATGATAATTATATGCTGCCCACAAAAAGCACACACGCACACGCACACACATCAAATATTATATTCATATAGGGCAACAAAAACTTCAACACTGTCGGAAAAAAACCATATATGTATGTATATATATAACATGGAGCGACAACTACAAGTCAAAATATAAAATGGAAAATGTGTGAATATTTCATTTGGTTTACCAACAAAGTAACAACAAAAAATATACAAATATACATAAATGCAGAAACGTAGCAACGAGCAGTGTTCCAAATGGCACATGTGGCAACAACAACAACAACAACAGCAACTGGGACAGCAACTGGAGCAGCAGCAGCAGCAACAACAACGCACACGTCAATGTTAATTTAGTCAAAGCTAGAACCCGGCGCAGGCAACACAACAACAAATGAAACAATTCCATTGGGCATTGTTGCGGGACACCTACTACACTGCCCCGCCCATCTGCTAGCTGCAGCTCCTCCGCCTGATTTCACATGTGCTTCCATGTCAACTTTCATGAAATTAGCTGGCAACATGACGAGCTGCCAGCGGCTGCCGCCCTGCGCCGCAAGCACGCCCATTAGCAGGCCGCGTCGGGAATCGGACGGGGCTGGGGCGGAGGGTGGAGGCGGCCTGCGCCTAATGCGCAGCTGACACCTTGCCAAAGTAGTTTTCGCTGTTGCTGCGCGCGGTTAATTCACAGAGCCACAAAACAGCAACCGAAACCGAAAACGAAAATGAAACGTGGAGGTCCCATTGGGGATTTGGCCAACAGGCCTGTGGGCTGAGCCTTGCTTTTGGCTTGGCATTCGCTTTGGGTGGGGGCTGTGGCTGGGGCTGGGGCTGGGGCCGGTGCCGGCCACGCCTCAGTTCAGCTTTTGTGTGCACGTGTTGCAACACCGCGGCGGACGTCGAGCTTGATGCCACAGGCGACGGCTGGCAACGGTTGGCATTGGCGTTGCCTGCTAATTAAAAAAAGTAACAGAAACACTCGCCGCCTCCTCCCACTCCTGCTCCAGCGGCCCTTTTAGCCCTGCCCTCGGCCAGCAGGGCGTTTAGTTTAATTATTACAAATGGCCGAGGGCAAAAGTATTTACTCTAAATGCACTCACAATTTAGTTTAATTTAATTAAATCTGCAACCTAATGCAGCTGGTTGGAGCTCAGCGGGATTTACCAAAAAATTATATATTTTTGTTGCGGAGATTTAAAAATGTTTCTTTTTGCTCTACGAATAGAAAAAAATGTGAAACTATCGAAATATGTAATGAATGTATAAAATATTTTCATTTTATATTTAAATAAAACTGTTGAGTTTTGCTAGCACCATATGATAAATCCATGAATATTATATTGAAATATAAGATTTATATAATAATTGAAATCTGTAATGTTGTAGTGTTATTATCCTATTTTATAAACAAGGTAACGCCATGAGCTATGCTAAATCAAGGTAAAGAGATACTCCATATTCCAGCTGTAAATATCAATCAAGCCTTCAGTTAGTTTATTTTAGTAAACCATTCAAAGGACGTGCAAGTGCTTGCCACACTTGATGCGATTGTTGCTCTGCTGAACTATTTAACTATTGCATCAATAAATTGCTATTGCCTACTTCATTTCTATATTAAATCCTATTGCTGCCTCTCAGTTTGCTACTTTGCTTTCAGTTCAGCAATCAGCACTTCAAGCATTCATTCGCTCAATTCAACAGAAATCAAGTCCAATCAAATTCTAAACGTTGGCATTCGTCTCTGCGTAACCCGGCTGAGCTGTTAAATCGATAAAAACATTTCCAGTGCAATTTGGCTATCGAATTCGTGTGGCGAACTACTTGTAGATACAATATGCTAGATGGCCATGGCCATCGGCTTGTCCCCGCATTAGATACAGATACACAGATTAAGTTGTTTGCCCACGGGAGTAGTCAATGCCGTGTGTGTGTGTGTGCGTGTGTGTGTGCTGCGATAAATCCGTAACGAGGAATCGAGCAATGCACCATAACCAACGCAACAAGCGTCGCTGCCAAGAAGCTAATGACAACTGGCCTGGACTGGCCTAGCCTGGCCTGGCCTGGCCTGGCTTGACCAGCCCCGATAAGCCGAATCGCTTGTCCAGCTGGCAAGGCGGCCCGGCCATATGGATGAAAAACTAAAAATGGCATTAAAACATCGTAATCGCAGAGCAACGCACAGCTCGGGTGGATTTTCATTTCCATTTTCACAAGCGCATGGCGCAAAACGGAAAAACAACCCCGTCCACAGGGTAAGTTTGCCCCTACTCGTATCTGACGTATATATGTGTGCGTGTGTGTGTGTCTGATTGTGTGTGTTTCAATGTATGTGGGGTGGTTTTCATTTGGCTCGGTCTGCAAGTAATTCTATTGAAGGTTTTCCATTTTCATAGCGAAACTCAAATTGATGCGGGAGGGTGTCAAATGCACATTTACTTAATTACACAAATCTATGGCAGCTATTTGGCATTGTATTTAATAAGATTTGTTTTCTTCTTCTTACATTTCTTTGATTTGAGCATTGTCTCAATTTATTTTCAGAACGGCTAACGCAATGGAATTAAAGTTTTACCTGCAAAGAAAGAATGGATTGAAGAAAATGTTAATTATATATATTGCAAAAATTATTTAAAATAAAATAAAGTTTAATTATATAAAATAAATAATTTATATCAAGGAAGATTGTAGTTAAATGCCAAAATATATTTGATTTATGTTAATTATATGTGAATCTTTTCTTTTTAAAGGGGTTGAGGGTCTCACGTTTTGGAATATATATTGTATGCAAATATTATTAATTATTAACTATACATAAGTATTAATAAATAATTATCCATGTATTTTATAGTATATTCTATATTTTATAATGATGTATTATATTTTATTTAAGCTTCAGAAATATATTTAATTTAATTTATATTTTTTATTGAGTGCTATTTAAATTGAAAACACAATTGATATAGAATAATAGACCAAATCTCTTTCTTAATGAATTTGTTTTTATGGCTAATAAATATAAATGAATATTTTCTATCGATGGCTTTATTATACTCTCTTTACTCACTCTCAATTATAAGTATATAACACACATTATATCTAAGCCTCCTTCTTCTCGACCTCCTCCTTCCCCTCCAGCAACCATTTTACTTATGCTTAATGTATCATATCAAGTATCACAACGTTTCAGCTGATTTTTTATCATCGCTTGCGCTTCGTTTTAACTGATTTTATAAAATTATTATCTTTTATTGGGTATTAACTGTAAGCTGCTCAAAGTTTTTAGGCTGAATTGCGTTACCAAAGTTCAGTTTGAAATCTATATACTATACTATAGGCAAGTTGCTTATATACTCGATATATAGGCAAGTTGTTTAAGTGGCCATTTGCAGCAGTTGCAGGCATGCGGGAAACTCTGGCTACAATTTCAAGCTCGATTGCACCCAATTCGAGTGCTCAATTGCTACGGCTGTGGCACTTAATCAGCTGTAAGAAGCAATTAAGAAAAAGTCAACAGCAGACCCGCTAACCAATTCCAACTTCGCAGCTGCTGGACAGGGTGTTGATTAAGCAGCCATAAACAGAAAGAGAATGAGAAAGAGATAGAGGCAGGCAGAAGGAAGGAGAGAAAGAGAGCGCAAAAAATCAACAACAGTTGCCAAGACAAATACAGGGCAAAATGAAAAAATTACTTAATTAGCTGCTGCAAGATCCTTGGCCAGCTCGTTTTGGCCACGCGGAGCTGGGCAGCAAAAACGCTGCGAGCCAAGTGTAAATTGAATGAAATATTCATGCAGAGATTTCGCGACGATGCGCGAGCCCAAAATTGGCAACGTGCGAAAGGCCAGTGCGAATGGACGTGGCTGCTGCTGCTGCTGCTGTTGATGTTTTATTGAATTGAAAATCTCATTATCACCTCGACGCATTCTTTGAATGCATTTGGAGGCGAATACAAAACAGGTCCCAGCCTCACTCTGTGCCTGCCTGCCATGCCTGTCCGTCCGTCCGTCTGTCTGTCCGTCTCTCTGTCTGTCGAGCAGAGCTTGGAGCATCGTCAGATACTCGCAGCTAATTATCGTAATTATTGCAAATTTACAAATTGATATGAAATTGATTAGTGCCCCAGTGGAACGAAGACGAAGACGAAGCCATCGCTGATGTCGTCTGGCGAAGACCGTTTCAAACTCGTTTCATGCCAGGATTCCTCTGTCTCCCTCGCTCTCTCTCTCTCTCTCTTTCTCATTCACTGTGATTTACACTTTTTAAGTGGATGCCTTCCATAATTCATTGGGCAGCGAAATAAATGCTAATTTAATATAAATGCTCAAAAAATAAAGTATGAAGACGGAAGGTGTCTAAGTGAAAATTGTTTGAGCTTGGAGATTCGCCACTTGTGTATATTTCAATAGAGTTGCCATTCGATTCGCTGGCTCGCTGGCAACTCTACTCACAGATAGTCGCTCAATTTGTCCACGACAAAGACGATGACACAAAGCAAACTCTTGTGGTGAGAACAAATTTTTCAATTAAGCCATTAATTCAGTTCGCGCCACACACAAGCAAATTTACCCACAGCACTCACACACTCACACACACACATGCACACAGCCTCACTCGATCGTCATCATTACCATCGCAATCACCATAATCATCATCATCACCAGCAGCATTGTCATTGTCGTTCCTTCTGTCGCATTATTTTATTAAGCATCCACATTCACATTCACACTCACATCCACACTCACATCCACATTCACATCTGCATTTACAAACATCGCAAAGTCCAAGCGTTGTCTCCAATTCAAATGTATCTCTCGCTCACTCTCTCAATATCTTGCTCACTCACTCTCTCTGTCTCTCTCTCTTTCTCTCCCTCTCTCTCTCTCTCTCTCTCTCGA
The DNA here is from genome assembly GCF_054131065.1 of Drosophila arizonae. Classification (NCBI taxonomy): domain Eukaryota; kingdom Metazoa; phylum Arthropoda; class Insecta; order Diptera; family Drosophilidae; genus Drosophila; species Drosophila arizonae. The sequence continues at coordinate 26,075,573 of NC_142922.1, forward strand.
TTATATACTCGTTCTGTTCTGCTCCGCTTCCTTTCCCGTGTTCACTCTGTCCACTTTTAAGCAAATTTTATTCATGTTTGCCTCCGTCTGCCGCTGTCCATAGTTGTTGCTGTTGTTGTTGTCGTTGTTGCTGTTGCGTTTCGCTCACATTGTAAAGTTGTCGTCACACAAAGTTGCCCGTTTTCCCAGCTCTTAACAAAAATATTCTCCATGGCACGCAAATGAAATGAAATGAAATTATTTCAGCGCCAAGTTCTTTTAGCTGATCACCGACAGGAGATGATGATTAAACGAATTGTTTCTGGCATAGTTTAGATTGGCTTTTCGCAATCGCCGGAAATACACACATTTCCCATCAAATGGCAAATATGATGGAGCATGGAAATCGATATGAATTTGAGGGAAATTGATCGATCTACCAAAAAATATGAAGTAAACTTTAAATATTTATGATTCAATTGAAGAGAGTTTTATTAGCGACTCAGGCTATTCGGGTTTATTTTGGAATATTGTATGAAATAAATACCTTATATCCAACAATCAGTTAATAAAATAAAATACTAAGGAATCAACGATATTAATGATAATAATAATTGCAATAGAAATAATAATAAATAAATATATAAAATTATACTAATTTATATCATTTAAAATTAAGAATTCCCTTAAGTATCTTAAACAAATTCCTTTGGTAGCCCAGTTCTATTCCTAAGCTGTAGCATATCTCTTTATAGAGTTTGTTTCTTTCGTTGCTATTTGAATATTTGTGCTTGAGCTTTACGAGCAATCAAGTTTCGTAGCAGCTGCTGCTCGGATGGTAACTGGCACCACTTGGCCACCACACTCGGAGGATTGAGGCGCACAGACAGTTACTAATTTTCAACACCTTCGCCTCTGGTGCGCCGCTGCGGGTTGCCAGAGACGTCGCCAGTTGGTTGCTTGGCTGGTTGCTGGGCACGGATTGAAGGTGGGAGGAAGGAAGGAAGGTAGGAGGTGGAGTGTAGTGGTGTGGTGTGGTTGCCTGGCTGGTGTTCATGCAAATGGAATACTTTTCACCTGCTTCCCATTTGGAAAAGCCGTGTGGCATGCATTCGTGCTGTTCCTGTGGTGGAAATTGCATGTTATTAGCATTAGCCGCATACACGATCCCTTCCACTGATAGTGAAACCATATTTTATTTTTATACAAAATTTGCGCGCTTAGACGTTTTATTTACCAATAACCAACGAGCGGTCGCCGCACCACCTTGCCAGCTCGCACCACCCCATAGACCGGAGGCAGAGCAGGTTAGTCCGTATGGAAAACCGCAACAGTGTCGCAGCATAATAAGAAGACATTACACCAACAACAGTGGCAACAACAGCGCCAGCTACAGCAACAACAACAACAACAACAGCAACAATAATAACAACCTTTGCGTGCCAACATGCAATTTCGATGTACCCAACGGCGAGTGGTAAAACAAAAAACAATAACAACAACAACAAAATACTCGTCTATAAAGAATTGTGAATAAATTTCCAAATAGCAACCAAGCGATGACAGCGCACAGTGGTGCAAAAGTATTATGGGAGACATAAAAAGCGAGATTATGCTGAGCAACGAAAGAGGAGAGCTAAAGGCCTGTTTTAAAGTTTCCATATTATATGACAAATATTTAATGAATAAATAGTAAAATAATAAATAGTTTTGATCATGTATTGAAGCACAGCAAATATATATGTAGATATTGAATATAAATTATAGATATTAATATAGAAGACTAAATTCAATTGATAAAATATTATAGTCTAATTTAAAGTATTAAAAAAAAAGTATCTATAATAAAAACACTTAGATTCTATGTTAACCGCTTTTCTGTTTCTTATCAAAAATATAAAAAATATTCCCATTCGCTCCACTGTGCGAGCAATGAGTAAATATTACGTATATGCCACGTGTACACAATCGAAGCGTCGCACGGCATTCAAACAGTTTTGTGCTCTGCGCTTTGCGCTTTACACTTTGCGTTCAGCTGCCGCACATAGATTTCGGTAGATTTCAACGGTGTGTGGCAAGTTTTGCCAACGCCCTCCATCAGTGGCGAGTCCCGCTTCAGCCCTTGCCAGCCTCTGCCACTCCCACGCACGCTGCACTGTGCCACTCAGCTCGAATCCTAACCAGGCATGGGCGCCACAAACTTTCTGTTTGTTTATCATTAAGACATTTTACACTTTACACTTTACATGGGGTTGCCCTTTCATAATCTGCCGCTGGCATATGTTCTCATCTGCATGCATGTCTCTCTCTATATATAGATATATCTATATGCGAGTATGTGTGTGTGTGCGTGTGTGAGTGAGAGTGAGCTGGATATTGGCGCCGTTGGCTGTTTGTGCTGAGGATTAAGCGGCAGCCACGAACAACTGCGTCCAACTCGCCAGCCCACAGCCCGAACTTCTCTGCGTCGCCCGCCCTCCCCCTGTCCGCCCAGGCAACTGCTCATGTGTGTGGCTTACATGGCCCGTTGGCTTGTACTTTACCGAGCTAATTACAATAATTTTTCTAATGTCGCTTGGCATAAATTTGTAACGTGACGTGACGATAGGCATCTGCCTCTGGCCCCGCGCTGAACAACAAACAACATGACAATTTGCAGAGTACGACACGAACATGAATCCAACATGGAGGCCAATGGAAATCAAGGAGTCCACCAGGCCGAGGGGAGGTGAGGTGAGCCAGGCCAAGCCAGGCAGGCCAGCAGGCAAGAAACGTGTGCAGCGATAAGCATCATCGGTTCGCTGTTGTCAATCACAAGCTTCACTTGGCCGCAACAACAATGAATACGATTAGTATGAATACTCGTACCACTATTTACGAGTGCACTTGGTGGACTGCGGGCAGAGAGTTCGCTTGGGTCGCTGCTTCATTTGAAATGCGCAATAGACGCCGCCTCATCCAAGTCGACATCCATGTCTCCATCTAAAGAAATCGTCTCCTTCTCTCTCTCTCGCTTGCTCTCGCTCTCTCTGTCTTACAAGCGGACCGCCCGAAAGTGTTGGCAATGTGCGCCGCCGGTGGCATTTAACCGCTGTAAATGAGTTTATCTGGCGCAATCAGCAATTTTCGGTATCCGCTTTGAGTCACAGTCACTAGCACAGGCACTGGCACTGCCACAGTCTCAGTCGCAGTCACAGTCACAGTCTGAGGCCTCGTCGCCAGCGTCGCCAACGTCGCTGCGCATGTGCAGCTGAATGTTAATTAATTGAAATGTACTCGAGCCTCACGGCAGACCGACGGCAATGGCGAAGAAGACAGCGCCAGCAAACAAAAAAAAAAAAAAAAAAAAAACAACAACAATAACAATAACAACAGCAGGAACAACAATATGAACAATAAGTACACAATGTACGAACCAAAGTCGGCTCCAAGTCGAGCTCCCCATTGCCAATCGCGATCGCTGGCGATAAGCAAATTGCAGGCGCTGCAGTTCAAAGGAAAGCCACAATTACGCGACACTAAAAAAAACGAATCGAAACTAAGCCAAAATCCCTGAAACAACGAGGATAGTCGAGGGGGGCTCGAAAATTCCTTTGAAACAAAAAAATGGCGATTGAATTGGATTGTGGGTTGTAAAAGGCGGACGTAAAAATTCCAGTCGAGTCGATTAAAATAGGCATCCTTATATAAATAATCAAGATCTACATGAAAGAGAGAACTAATAAATAACTAAATAATATAATAAATAAATGAATAATAAAATTAATATAATAATATGAAACCAAAGACTTCTGAAGCGAGTTGTTTACTATATAAGTTAGTTTTCATTTTAAATAATAAAATAATAATGAAAAATAAATATATATTATATTCTACATATATAAATACAAAATGTCTGTATAAATAAAAATCTTTTCTAGTAAAATTTAATTTTCAAAATTTTTTTATTTTTACTTATATTTTTTTAGTTCTTTATTATATAATATTGTTCAGCTAATCGAAGTATAAATATATTTTTATTAGAGAAACAAAACCTAAATTATATACATACATATATTACAATGAAAGTAATAAGCATTTAACTCTTTTAGATTTATAGCAGCTTAAGAGAATTGGAATATGCAGATGAGCTAAATATTTTATCTGATTTTTGACATACACACTTCAATTCCATTAATTTCATATAAATCTTGGCATTTGGTGTACATTTATTTTGTTTATTTATAATGATTATGTATAAGATGAATTTGATATTTCAATATTCCTCTTAGACCACACCCTGCCGAAATGAAATTCTGCAGAAACTGAAGCGCCATAAATTATATAAAATTAAGGTAAGAAATATGATGACAAATAGCTTAATTTCCCTCAGTTGATGTAGTTTATAAGTATGCACCGTTAATTGCTGCGCCTTCTAATCCTTGGCTATTCATTGTCGCTGGCTAATGACCCATTAATAACAAACAACAACAGCAAGAACAACAACAACAATAGCACCCATGGCTAATTAAGTTATTTGCTGCTAGTTGGCAACTTGTTGCCGTCGGCAAACGCTTGACATTCGAGTGCAATTGAGTTAATCCCCGGTAAGTCGAGGCGAGGTGCACAAGCAGCTCGCATTGTGCACTCGCCTTATTTGTACCGACAACAGCAACAACATTTAGTGGAGCCACTTGCTTTTGCGTTGGCGGCCTGCTGCCAGTTTGCCAGTTGCCAGTCCCCAGTTGCAAGTTGCAAGCTGCAAGCAGCAAGTTGTGAGATGCGAGCTGCTGTTCGCCTTGTGCTTGTATGTTAATTTGTTGGCATGGGGATCTTTAGGCTGCTTGCTGCTCTAGCAGCAGTCGCAGCGCGTGTCATCATTAACGTGGCTTCTTTCCTGGCTATTGTTGGCCCTTTGCATTGTTCCAGCTGCCCAAACCTCATCCCTTTTCCTTTTCCTTTTTCCCTGACCATCTTCTGAGAGCCGCAGCCAACAATAGCGACCACATTAATGGTAATGGCAACACCAGCGGCAACAACAAATGCAACAGCAAGAAGAAAAGCGCCAACAGCGACAACAGCGACAGTTGCTACTGACCCAAAAATCGAACAACTACAACAACAGCCAGCAACAGGCAACAGGCGGAAGGCAAAAGGCTCCGCTCGACCAGCTGGACTTCCAGCTAACAAAGTGTCCTAAAGACTTGCCAACTAATAATTCAAGTGGTTTTCCATTTCGACAGCTTATCATGAAAGTGGGAGTGGAAAAGCTAGATAGAGCTAGAGCATTAGTTGTAGACATAATATTTGCACAATCTATAACGATGCTTGAAACTGAAATTTTGGATATAATACAATTGAGGGAGTTAAATAACAATATATACAAATATTTCTTAGCTTGTTAACTTGACTAATCTAGAGATTTTTCAGCATAATTATACAAATGTCGGGACTATACAATATTTATTATATAAACAAAATTAATGTATACGACATTCCGCTGAAATTATTGTTTGACTATCGACAAGTATTGGGCAGCCAGACTGCAACTATTTATTCATTTCAATAATCAACTAGATTAATGAATACACGAATTTATTGTAGCTGATTTATGCAGCGATACTCGAAAAACTGATCGTATTTGATCAAAGTGAAGAAATTAATAGAAGTGCATTAGGTGGAAACAGCAGCAATAACTTTCTTTTGTTTTTTTTCTCGACATTTTACGATCTCAGCTCAAAGCACGCTCGCGAGATTAATTTCATACAAGACAAATTGAGTATGAAATAGGACGAAATGGCTATAAAAATATATCTTAACAGCATGATATTGAGTCTTATGTCCGATTCACTTGATAATTAGTTTTGTGTTCAGCTGACACAAATTTATAAGACTGAGGCATCTGCTTCAGTTTGTAGATCTTGCGAAAGCGAATGCTGATTGTAGACAAAAAAAAAAGAGCGCATTGGGTTTGACAAAGCATTGGCTTAATCAGCTCCAGATTAATGAGTCTGCAAAAGTTGTTCACAATTTGAGTTTAGTTTCTTCTGTTTTGTTGCTCTGTGCAAAATCGAAATTCGGAGTGACACAGTTCGACTCTTGGCCAATCTGTTGGCCACACTGGGAACTATTTGGCCAAGGCTCACAGAAATCTCTGTGGCAAAATCTTCCCAAGCTGCTTTGATTAAGCGCTGTGACATTTCTATTGCCTGCTCTAAAGAAATTGAAATTAATGGTTCGGATTGAAACGAAATCGGAATCGGAATCGGCATCGCTCGCATATTAATAGATGCTTGAATGTTGAGCCATTATCTGTCAGCGCGATCGTTGCCTTATGCAAATGTGAGAGAGAGAGCAATAAGATCGCGAGGGAGAGAGAGAAACAGAATATATGTTATATCAATATAAATTGTAATTTCATAGCGAGCACTAAACTTTGCCAATTGCAACAATGAGAGAAACTTTGCCAGCCTCTGAGGCAGATGCACTCGGTCGTTGTGCATGCGGCATATTTTGTTAGAGATTATCGGCGACAGGTGACAATGACAGCTTCATTATAAAGCAATTAGTGTGATGTACGAGCGTATGTGCGTGAGTGTGTGTGTGTGTGTGTGTGTGTATGTGTGAGTGCACAGTGCAGCTGGGCCCACTGTCTATGGAGTACAGAGTATATCGCAAATTAATTTTTAATAAGACACAGACGCAGTGCGACAAACTGCCAGTGACAGGAGTCACACGAGGTGTCAGGACACCCACAAGCACCCACATGGGCACACACACAGACACAGCCTCCCACACGCACGCAGACACAGTGAGTTAGGAGTGCACTTGACTGCCAGACAGACTGCACTTGTGCCTGGCTCCAGTTCAGGAGCGCAGCTTGGGCCGAGTTGCGTCTGTTATTCAATATAACAGCATGTTGAACAACGCAAGCAACAAGCAACGGCAGCAACAACATTGACAACAACAACAACAAGAACAGCTCGAGCAACAACAAGCTCTGGCTCGCCGGCGTTTGCTGGAAAATCTAACGAATATATGTAAACGATATGCTAGAAAAATGTCAGTCAAACTGTCGCTTCCAACACACGCGCAACAACAACAACAACAACAACACAAGCAACTGCAACAACAACAACAGCAGCAATTTTAGTCACTTGATGCTTATATTGAAAATTGTTTTCTGCATTGCATTTTGCACCGGCCGTGTCGCTGCATCGCTGCGTCGGGTATCTGACTATCGGCTCTGACTATCAGCTATATGAGTCTATGGATATCAAGTATGAGTACTCATGAGTGTGTGCGTGAGTGCTACCTCTGTGCTGCCGCCAGCTGCGACTGCTGCCAAACAGTGGCGGCAAAAAATAAACACATTTATGGAAATTTATTCATAGAACTTATGAAACCGATAGACAACGACCGGCAACAACAGCAACTGCAACAACAATAAGAACAGCAACTATGACAGCAACAAAAGAGGCTGCCTGACTAGGTCGCCTGTCCAGTCGTCCATTCGCCCAGGGGCTGCAGAGGGCCTCCCTCTCACCCTAGCTCCCCTTTCGACCACACGTCTGGAGGTTGTGAGCCTGGTTTAGTTTTGCCAAACAGTTCTCTCTCTCTTCTCTGGTTGCTGTTGTTGCTGCAGTTGTTGTAGTTGTTGTCCAGCCTTGGCTGAGCTTCTGTATTCTGAAATTTTATATTTACTGTACAAACACAAATATATATACATATATACATATATTCATACGCATATGTGTACCGCAGTGCCCATAACAGTATGTGTAGTGAGTTTGCTTAATGAAAGTGCAAATATTGTCATAAAAATAAAAGATGGAGCTGTGCGAATGAAGATGAAATGATTTCATTTTTCATTTAGAGAATAGGATATATGAAATATTTAAAATATAATATGCAAGGCAAAAAGTTAATGTCAAATAAAAATATGAAGGAAGCTTTAGACAATGTTAAAGTATGAAGAAAAGAAATATTTAATAAGTAAATAGAAATGATAAAAAATATGGAATATATAAAAATTCATCAAGAATGCCATATGAATGTAAAATATAATATGTTAGAGATTTTAAAAATATAAAAAAAAAGAAAACAAAAATAAAGTCTACATAGTCATTATTTAAAGTAGTTTATACTTGAAAGTATATATTAGTTATATATTTATATTATATATTCAAATAGAAAGGAAAGAGAAAGAAGGACAAGCATCTTTTCAATTCAACCCATGCAGCATAATTTGAAGAATTACGCAACAAACATGACAAAGTTCTATAAGAGCTCGGGAACGAATGAAATATTGTCTAACCAATTTAATATACTCAAGCCTAAGTAAGAGCCCAATACATTCTCAGTTAATTCAAGTATACATTAATACTTATTGGATTAAAAAGATTACCGTTACAGCATTTCCTATACTAATATCTCTATTAGGTAAAAAGAATAGTAAAATATCAAGAATTACTAACAAAAATGTCAGTTTATGAAGATAATCGCAGACAAGCTGTCTGACAATGTTGCCTGAATATGAAAAATATCTTTAGAAAAACATTTAAAATAAATTTGCAATGTTAAACAAATGAATTCGTATAATTTCCAAGTTTATTCGCTCTACAGTTGGCGTTTAATGTAATTGTTATTGTTGCATAAATACTTGACGCCATGTCGTGGCACATCATTATTACAATTCACACACACATACAAAGTCACACACACTCACACAGTGGGACTCAATAGATTCAACAGCAGAAAGAAACTTAAAAATATGCACAAAATATGAACGAGAAATGATTTATGGCATTCACAACAGCCACAGAGCAACACATTGTATATGTGTGTGCGTGAGTGAATGTGTATGAGTGTTTGTGTATGCAGTTGTAAGTGCGATTGGCTGTGAGTGGGGAACGTTTGCGGGCTGCTCTCTTATCTGTTCAACATTTGGAAGCATTTCATCTACATGCGCTAATTATTTCATATGTTTGTAAAGTGACTCGCTCTCTCTGTCGTTGTTTATCCCGTTGGCATGTGCATATATTGCCTATTCATTCATTTTACTCACTTTATTCATTTGTGTCATTTGCTGGCATTCACCTAGAACAACTTGTTTGATTATTGAACCGGGCAAGTGTTTAACCCGCAATTTGCGATTCGCGATTCGCGTTTTACCATTTTGCGATTTGCGATTCGCGATTTGTGATTACAACTAATTTGTTTTGTAAAACGTGTCCGTCTGTCCGCCCCTCTGTCTGTCTGTCTGTCTGTCGCTTTGTGGTCTCTCCGTCTGGCAACTGCTGGCAGCTTGGAAAAGATTTATGAACTGTTTTAATGATCTAATTAAATTGCAACTAGCCATGAATACCATCAGCCGGTTCACTTCACTTCGTCTCGCTGTCATTTCTCGTTTTCACATCAATTATGCGTCAAAACTTTTCGATCAAAAGGGGGCCAGGACGGAGGGGATTGTGGGCAACCACTGGACGATTATTTTGAATTATCGACACGCGTTTATGCTAATTAAATTGCAATAAAGTTGTTTAGCCTGAGAAGAAGAAGAGTCATAAGACAATCGCAACTTGCTAATTGTGAGCAAATGCAAAGGGAAATTCTATATTCATGTTAAATATAAACAAAATATTAAGATGATGCTGAAGTGTTTCTGTTTATATTTAATTTAGTTATATAATGGAACAAAATGTATTTTACATCATTTAATTTCTCAGAAACAAGGAAAATAATATAAAATAATTTGACTTAAATTTTCTTTTCTTTTTATATGCATATATTTATATTTATAGACTTCGTAAACAAACAAAATAAATAAATTTTATTTTATTTAAATTTAGTTTTTTAATTGATGTTGCTTAATTTGATTTAGTTTTATTATTTATTGAGCTACAATACAAATTTATTTACCTTAGTTTTTTTTGTGATTGTTTTCGTGTCTTTTACGATATAATTTGTTGTTGTCTTCTTGTTGTTGTTGGTTGTTGTCTTGATTGTGTAAAAATCGGTGCCCAAAATATATAAGTGTATATATATTACGATATATTTATATATATTTTATGTTGTGTACTCTGCTCAGCTTAGTTTTAGTGCGTAAATATTGATGATTTCGATTTTCTATATATACAAATCGACGTGTGTTTTTGTTGCTGTTGGCTTAAAAACTCGCGTATCTCTACTTTATTTATATTTAATATCACAATTTCTTTTTAAAAACGTCGACGTTTTGTTAGATTTACACTTAATTTAAATGATTCCGTTGCGTTAAATTTATATATTGTTATATTTACAAAAATCAGAATCACAATTTTTGTTGTTTATGAATATTTATTTTTATTTTTTTTTTTTTTGTGAATATATTTATATATTTATTTTATATAACTAAGCACGACTTTTATTTCAATTTTTATACAAACATATATATATATATACACGCACACACATACATATATACAATGTACAATCACCAAATGAAATGTTGCGAATGTTTTGTTATTGAGTTTTCGAGCTTTTTAGTATTTTTGGTAGTTGTTATTGTTGTTGTATTTCTGGTGTCGAATCCGGAGATGAACTTTTTGAATTTCTTGAAATTTTGCAAACGATACAAAAGCAAAATGAACAAAACTCGCGCCACAACGATGGCAATCAGAACGATAAACGAAAGGACGAGAAGACGCAAACGCAAATAATTTCGATGTTGACGGGTCGACTTGCGTTTTCTACCCATAAACAACAAATATTTGGTATATTATGCACGGTCAAAATCAATTCGGAGTGTCGTCGAATACTGCGTCTGGAACTGGGTCTGCGTGCTTATCAGCATACGTTCCTTATCAGCTGCGTACAGGGCTCAGGTTCGGGTTTGGGTTCGGCGCTCTTTGCTGAGCCAGCGCCAAAAATTGGCAGAGATTTGGAGTCGATGCTGCTGCGGCTGCTGCTGCTGCTTCTGCTGCTCATGAAGTTGATGTCGATGTCCCACTGCCGATGACATCTCAGCCCCCGCAGACACGAGAGTTCAGTTGCTGCTGCTGCTGCTGATAAGGCAATCGGTTGCAATTGTTATTGCAAAATTGTACAAAAAAAAATTAAGAACAATTTAATTGAATTTTACTTTGAATTTGGATTTTTGGCGGCTGATTTGTCAGTCCATAAAATACGATTTTCTACGTATTTTCCATGTCATTTTCGCGTAAACTTATTTCTCATGCGGCTGCACGCGTTGCCTTCTGTCATTTTGCGCCAAAAACGAAACTGGCACAACAAATTTTTATTTGTCAAGAAATGTCAGAGGAGTCGAGAATCGAGAATCGAGCAACGAAAGGCAGTTCGAAGAGCTTCCTTTAAATGCACAAATACAACTACGTAATTATCGATGCTTGTGTTTTGCTCGATGCGAGCGAATTTTTACGTCAGTTTTGGAATGAAGTTCGCGAGAACGAGTACCCGAGCGGCGGCGGCAACACGTCTATTTGGCACGTTCATTCATTCACAACTAACCGTAAATGCTCGTAAACATGTATCTTTCGGACTCACAAACAAACTTACGGATACACAGCAACACGCTCGGCAACATGTTGCCCACCAAGCATGTTGCCCCGTTCCCACGAACGGCCAGCGCCGAGCTGGCGAATGAGCGAGCCGGCAACACAGTATGATAAATGGCGGCATTGTTTTTGGGCAACGGCAACTCAAACACACAGTGCTGGGCGCGTGCATAGAAACGAATTGGCAGTGAGTGGAACGAAGGGAAAGTGAGCTAGATGAGGGAAACACACGAGAGAGCACTGAGAATTGAGTTTTTAGTAGTCAGCTCTTGCAGCTCTTGATGAGGGAATGGTATTTGAAATTGAATCTTATATAGTAGTATTCAGTTTTTAATAGGTAGCATCATAAGAAATATATCCAAATTGTTTTTCTTTTAAGTATTGAGATTAATTCTTATAATAAATTGCTTAAATATAAATTTAATAAACTAAAATATATTATAAAGAAATTATTTGCGAAAAATATTGTTGAGAATATGTCTGTTTTACATATAATTTGATTCAATTTAGTTTGTGTGTATTTGTATATTTTATGTATGTATTTTTTAGTAGTACAATAATAATAATATATGGTATTATTATTATTTATTAATAGTAATAGTATTAAACATTATATTCTATGATACTGAGCAATCAAACCTTTTTATTGTATTTTTTATTTATTTGAATTATTTATTAAAATTTTCGGCATTCTACATAACAAATGTTATTTTCAATACTGTCATTGCATCATATACATATGTTATACATTTACAACTTCTCTAAGCCTTGTTTAATCGTCTGAGTTATATGCCATGGCAAGCATAGTAGCTTCGCAACATTTGGTTGTAGGCATGCTGACTTTTGTTGCCAACATGTTGCTAGCGTGTTGCCAGCATGTTGCGTGGTCGCGCTGAAAACTTGTTGGCTGCATGTTGCCGAAGCGCAAATGAAGAAATAACTAAATAATTGCAGCTAAACTATTTGACAGTGAATGAGTATTAATGTAAAAAATAAAATAAATATAGAAAACTGAATAAATTAACTGCACATTGGGCCAAATTAAAATCGAATAAATACAAACGATAGCCAGCTTATTGGGAATGCAGCCGATAAGCGTTTATAAAAATCAAAACTGAAATTGAATTCGAATTGGGAATGGAAATGCAAATGGATATGAGATTGGAAATCGTACATAAATAATAGAAATATGCAAAATTGTGGCATGGCACGATGCGTGGCGCCGTTTGATTTGGTGCCGATAATTGCTGTCATGAATATATAATAATGTTCTAAAATATATTCAATTTTTGTGCTACTCGTCGAGGGGGGTTGGGCGGTAGAGGCGACACGACTCTGCGTTGTTTGTTTAGCCGAAAACCCTTTCAACTTTTTTTTTTGGTGGGAAACTGGCTGAACTTGAAATTCTGTTGTGAGCAGCAGCAGCAGCAGCAGCAACAACAAAAACAACAACAGAATCACAGAAATTACCGCCATGCATATGAAATACAAATATGCCGTCGCCGTCGCCATCTCCATCGACTGCGTCGACTGCGCCGCTGACGTCGCCAAAAGCGCACGCAACAAACACGAAATTTTTGTTGTGTTTTTTATTTTGTACAAAAAGATTTATTGCTTTTGGCGGCGCAATTGTTAAGAGCGCGCGAGTGAGATGGCGAGCGAGCGAGAACGAGATAGCACCTCATGAAATAGTAAAAAGTTGAGCTACAATTGAAAGTGAAAAGCGTGGAAACGTGGAAGTCATCGAGAGTGTCGTTGGCGTTGTTGTTGTTGTTGTTGTTATTGTTGTGGCTGCTGTTGCTGCTGCTCGGTCAACGGCGCCAGCGGCAACGGCGACTGCAAGCAGGCCACGTGAATGGCTTCATTATACTAAGGTCCTGCCTCTGACTCAGGTCCTGGGGCGACTTTACCCAGTTGCTCTCTGTGCTGCTGCTGTTCTTGTTGTTGTTGTTGCTTTCGAAAATTTCTGATTTCAATATCCCTTTGCATACATTTAAGCGCTAATTGCGTGAAGCCATAAATTTAAAATTCTTGCTTTTTATTTGACTACACAAAATAATGAAACCTAAAAAAAGACGAAGGGAATTGCCCAGACGTTGATAACTTTATTTAATGCATTTGCAACGCCGCAGGAGCAACAGTTGTTGTTGTAGCAGTTGCTGCTGCTAGAGTTGTGGCATCTAAAATTGATTAAAGGCCCTTTTCAAATGCTAGCCTACGGCTAGCAGCAGCTGCGTAGGCATAGTAAGCGATAAAAAAAAAAATTAAAACAAAATTTAGAAGATATGAGAATTCAATCAGTCGAGAGGTTAATAAAAAATAGCTCAAAATAAATACAATGATATAGGAGTGAAATATTTATTTCTTATGTGATTAAAAGTTCTTGAAGCTCGTAAAATATTTTTGAATTTGTTTTTGAATTAATTTAGTTTTGTTTATTAGCTTTTGAATGCTACCAGCATATTTTAAATATTTCTGGTTTCGATAATGAATGAAGCAAAGAGCTGCATCGAGAATAATATTTCATTTCATAATTTATACTATATATATTCATGTTAACATGCATTAAGTCCCTGAAACATATTTCTACATCGAAGATAGAATCGCAATAAATGTTGAGCCGCTCCCTGAGGCAAGCGGATTTTCAAATCACTTAGGCCATGGCAAATAAAAGAAGTTGTTGCCAACTTTGTACGCTGCCATTTAATGGGCCTCGGCTACTGTTAATTTAATTTATTTGGGCATCTGTTTCGAGCACATTTAACATCCATTACGCGAGGCAATTCTCTTGATTGCATTCGCATCCTATGCACAGACGCCCAGCCACCCCACCAGCTGGCAGCGCCTGCTTCGGGTTCTAGTAAGTGACATTGACGCGGGGCATCATCAGCAGCGGTCGGCCCGCCCCCGAGTTGAAAATCACGAGCAAGACAATGGCCAGCATAGAGGAGCGCATCAAAAACAATTCCCGGCAAATCCGTTTGAATTGAAATTTCAACTTACGCACCCGAAAAACCCGAAAACCCCGAAACGAGGCCAATGCAACCGCCCTTGAGTGTCCGCCATCCTCTATCCCCCATCCACCATCCTTCATCCTTCATCCGCTGTGCGCTGTCCGAGCACAAAGCTGACAAAGACGAAAATCAGAAATCGTAACGTGGCGCATGTCCTGGCAGCACAGCCACTAGACTCGAAATTAGAACCTCCCATGCACAGCTAATGGGCGCACTCGCACTTGGCTGAAAGGGCGAAAGATATTCCAAAACTCCCATATCCGCAACACATTCCGCATTCCGCATATGAGTATTGAACGACGAAATGAAACGCACATAAATCAAAATGGCCGGACAGCGGGCCAGCGGACGCCGCACTCAGCTCTCTCACCCTACCAGCCTCCCACCCTTCCATCCCTCTCTCGCACTGTTGGTTAGACTGACAGGCTGGCTGCGGCAGGCACACGGGAAATGAAACTGAAAAGGGAAAGGAAACGGCGTTTTGCTCTGCCTCTGCCGCTGCCTACAGCCTCTCAGCCTCTGGCTGTGAAGCTCGACTAACGGGTGGTGGCTAGCGGGGCGAACATGGCTGAGTGCGCGCTGCTGAACAAATGAAATGACGACGGGTTGACTGCCTGTCAAAAGAACAAACATGGGCGCACAGCGTTGCCGTCGCCGCCGCCGTCGCTGCCGCTGCCACCGTCGCTGTCGTCGTCGTCGTCGTCGTCGCTGCCGCCGCCATAGGAAATCAAATGAAATGAAATGCACACATGACGAAACAAAAGCCCAAGTGAAACCTAAAAAAAAAAAAAAACAACAAAAAAACAAAAACGAAAAAACAAAAAATTATCAACCAAAAAGCGAAAAGGCCTCGCCTGGCAGCAGTCAGGCAAAGCCGCATCCACATTCGCATCCACATCCAGATCCAAAGTCAACCCAGCAGCAACAGCAGCAGCAGCAGCGGCAGCAGCAAAACAAAAGCTCACAACAACAGCCGAAAATAAGCAAAGGCAAAAGGAAACCAACGGCCATCATTGTAATCATCACCAGCAACGACAACAGGCAACGGCCAAAGCAGCAGGCGGCAGGCGGTTGGCGGCAGGCGACAGGCGGCAGGAGGCAACGGGCATCGAGCAGGCTGTGCCCGCAGCAGGCACAGAGCGCGCCACAGACATGGCATCAGGCTTACCCCCGATGGCAGCTGGGAGGGCGGCTGCTGCTCCCCAGTTGCTGTGGGTGTATGTATGTGTGCGTGTGTGTGAGTGTATTGCCAGTGGCTATGGGCATGTCATGTGTTCGAGTCCTGCAACGTGGTTGCCGTTTTGTGGTTCACTCATCCAATTGTTGTTGCGGTGGCCGCCTCGCCAGCGAGTGACTGAATATTAATTAACGCTAATAGAATTGTTGTTGAGCAAAAACATCGAACTGCATTCGAGTGGGAGATGAATGATGGCTTTCAACAAGAATCCCGCTGAATTGTTGCACGCCCATTGGGATGGTGAGTTGATGTAAACCCCAGCATCAATGTACTCCAGGGATATTCAGCAATTTATTTTAATAGTATATGGTATATAGTATATGGATAGCAGTAATCAGATCTGTTTGACTAGTCTAATACTGAAACTTATTGCTTAAACTAAGCAAAATGAATCGGAGCGCCGACTAGAATTATATTGTTTTATTAAAGAATTTTGAGACATTAGAATTTCGAGCTATTGTTTTTAATTGGAAATCCTACTTGAAGGCATGGTTTATAGGGCAGGTCTCTGATTCGAAGCGTGTTTCGATTTATAATTATTTCATTACAAAATTATTTATTTGCATTTAATTATTTTTTTGATTTTATGTGTAAGTGAAGTTATATTTCCATAAATAAATAATAATGAAAAAACAAAATAAATAAAAATAAATAATAATAATTTATTTCTTTTTTTTTTTATATAATTCACTAGTTATTCGTGAATTATAAAAAATAACAATATATACTGCCTGAAGGCCTTTGTTGCTCTGGCTTAAAATTTTTTATTTAGAATTAATTCTTTGTAACATTAAATAAATAAATAACAATATAAAATACATATATAAAAAATAAAAATAATTATTATGTAAAAGAAAACAAACATTTATATTTTATGTGTTCATTTTCTTCTGAATAAAAATGTATTTTATATTTTCTAAGTGCTCCTTATTTGTAGAAAAAGGTATTTTTTTAATTATTTATTTTTTATGTATTATAATTCATTACTAAATATAAATTTTACTATGAAAAAATATGTATAATTGTATCTCTTTTTCATAATACTTCCATCTATTCATTTATATATTTCGACCCAATTTGTTTTTCCATTTTCTCATTCAACAGCAGTTGCTACATATAATGTTATAATTATCGAGTATTATAAATCACACCTGTCGTCATTTGAAGTACTCATTTTTCACCGAGCACCTTCAATTGAAATGTCCACAAACAAAATGAGCCCGCCTCGGTACGAGCTACACGCCCCCGGGCTAGTCAAGGAACCAAGGAGTGGAACAAGTCGAACATCAAGTGAGAATTGAAATGTTTTCGTTGCAACGAATATCAATTTCGACATACGGAAAGGGACACGCAGCTAGGCCCTGGGCCAGGGGCACATGGCCAGCGGGACTGTCGATGCAAGGACATGCGACTGGCGTTGTCCTGGGCCTGGTGTTGGCAACGCACATGTTCCAATCTAAGCGAACACAGCGAACGGAAACAAAAACTGTACATGGCATGATTACACTTACACGTTGCCCGTTGCAAGTTGTTGTTGTTTTTGTAGTTGTTGTAGCTGTAGCTTGGCTTGGAAAAAAAGAATTTCAATTTTAGAAACGTGTTCCGGTTTTTTTTTCGTCCGACGAGGGTGAGAGAACAGCAACAGCCAAAAAACTGTTGAGCGAACTACACACGCTGGACAACTACAGGACTAGCTACAAATGCAGATGCTGACACAGATACAAACACAGATACAGATGCAGGCGCAGAGCTGCTTTGCGTTGTCTTTGGTAGATTTTTGGACACTTTCCGTGCGTGTGCCGAATGAAAAAAAAAAAAAAAAAAGAAAACATTGAAAACTACCCTCGGACAATGACAGATGACGAACTGCTGCCGCTGCTGCTGCTGCTGTTGCTGTTGCTGTCATTATGGCGGCTTGACGAGGGCGACAGAGTGTCTAAAATCAAGCCTGGAGCTAGGCAAACCAACTGACGAACTGTCACTCCCAGCGAGCGAGAGATAGAGAGGGAAATGCAGTGAGAGAGAGAGTGAGTGAGTGGGATTTTTTGAATGGCGTGTGGGATTGATTGCTTTCAAAATGGGCTGCTCGAGCGAACTACAAAATGGCGGACGCCGCGACAGCGCAGATGCTGTGCG
This sequence comes from Drosophila arizonae, assembly GCF_054131065.1. Classification (NCBI taxonomy): domain Eukaryota; kingdom Metazoa; phylum Arthropoda; class Insecta; order Diptera; family Drosophilidae; genus Drosophila; species Drosophila arizonae. The sequence goes on from NC_142922.1 coordinate 26,093,473, forward strand.
TAGGGGCGCCTAGGTGGGGGTGGCTCTTATTGGGCGCTGCCTGCCATGCAAATGCAAATGGAACAAACTTTGGCTTCATTTCCGCGACATGCACTTTGATTAATATTCATAAATATCCTGCGTGCGCTGTCTGCCGACAGACAAAGGTGCCAACACGCAGAGAGAGCGGGATGCGAGCGGTGGAGAGTAACAACAAGCACGCTGACAAAAGGGAGCTGCACAACAAAAAACCTGGCAACCGGAAAATGGAAAATGTTAATTGTTGCCTCGTGACGCACTCAAGTCGAAAGCGCACGCAGTGGAAATCGAAATGGAAATGGGAATGAAAATGCGACGGTGTATTAAAGTTTTTCCATTTTGTAGGCAATTCTATTGTGTGTTTTTTCTTTACGTAGCGAAAGGTGCTGAGACGCGGAGAGGGCAACAGCGAGAGACGGAAGGTAAGGGAAGCGCGCGAATACCTAAAATTTCGAAAATTATTCATGAATAATTTGTAGGCATTTTTTGGGTTGGGCTTTGAGCATTTTTTTCCGTTTGTATTACGAAAGTTTAATTGGTTACGCCTGAGAGACATTTGGATGAATTAAGTATATATATTTGTATAGACAAACCAAATGGGTTATTCTTCAGTCTCTAGATGCTAGTAGATAGCTGCTAGTGGGTTTCACTAAGATGGTTTTAGATGCTTGGAATACCGAAACTCCAATTAAAAGAAATACGAGAATAATTGGTGGAGCAGCTGATAGTTGCTTATTATAAAAATAAATAAAGGAAATTAAACAAATTTAATATTCACATATTAATATCAATAGCTTTCCCACATCAAAAACACATAAATAATTTAGCTGTCACTTACATTGATGGCATTGGCGTAGTTTTATTCTCATATACAATATTTTATATTTTTTTTTATCGTACCTAGAAAGAGAGAGAAAGAAAGTTTGTTGTTAGAGTGGCTTGAGAAAATCAAAAGTCCCCCTGAGGGGAATTCGTGTAAACAAGTGAAATGCACTTAAAAATTCGTCACACGAACACGTGACCCCGCCGACAAAATTGAATTACGTTTCCTTATCTCGCTACGGGGAATGCCCCTATTAGTGCTGGGCACAGTGATTGCGCGCTGTACTTAAGCAGAGGCATAATTGGAAATGAAATGGCCGAAATCAGCCCGGAGAAGTAGTCCAAATGGAGCAGGCAGCGACCTGAGCAGCCGTCCAGTCAAGACATTTAGCCAGATGACAACAATGTCACTGGCATACAAATGCGTCTGCCCCAGCTGCCCCCCCTAAATGGAGTCCAAAAACCCGAAAGTCTGCAAAGCAACTTGTGTGGTGGGGTGCGGCTGGCGCTTAGGATTTGTCTGCAGCGCGTCCTTTTTGGCCGCTTTGGTCCTCGCCCATACATGAGTTACAATATTTTTCAATTAGAAATTATTCTGTTGAAAGTAATTCGATTATTTTCACTCGGAGGGCGATGCGACGCCAGCAGCGTGGGATGTTTCCGTTGCCAGCAGCCCAACAGCCGAGCAGCCTCACAGAGCCCAGGACCAAAACCCGATGCAGAATGTGGAACGAGAGCAGCGTCGCCGTCTCGCCAAAATACAAAAAAAAAAGGCAAAAATAAAATAAAACGCGAGCAAACAATAGCAAAGTGCAGAGAAATGTTTGGAAACAGTTTCGATTTCTGGCGAAAAGTTAATGGCAACATTTTTGCTAACTTTTCAGTTTATTTGCAATGTTTTTGCAGGGTTTCTTTGTCGTTTTTTTTTTTTATTTTTATTTTTTCATCACTAATAAATTGCTTGCAGCAATTGAAAATCTGTTGCTGACAAAGTTGCCATCCATATGATGCATGCTGTATATACATATATAGATGGGCTGAAGCAGAAGTTAAAGGAAATTATGAAAAGGTTCAATTATATATGGAAACTCTGAAGAGTTAACTATAGAATATATAATCTACTGCTTTATATTTTATTATGCTATTTTATTTACTATATTTAACAAACATAAGCTCAATGCTTGCTCTTATTCGTGGCGCGATCAGCGCGCAGTCAGTTATGTCGCTCATCGGCATCATAAAGCCGATCTGAACACAATGAATACAAATACGAATACAAAATGAAAACGTGCCCCTGTAATCGGGGCACATCGCATTCGTTACAAATGTCGCTCGCACTTCATAAAACAAATTTATGAACTCGCCGCGATCATTGATCTCGACATCTTCATCAGGTGGAATTGCTATTCGAATTATTATTGGTATTGGTATGGGTATTGGAATTGGTGCAGCAACTGTGATCTGATCTGAGGGCGCTTACAACAATGTGCCATGTTCCGTGTCCCATGTCCCGTGTCCCATGTCCCATGTCCCCGTCTTCAGATTGGACAGCCTCGTCTGTATGTGCTGCGCCTGTGCCTGGTTATAACTCAATCGCTGATCCAAATTCCATACCGCCACCGCCGCGCAATTGCTCCCCAGTTACCCATTGTTGTAGCCCCTAACCCAACCCCGCCCGCTGCCCCTCTCCGGGCAGCCTCTACTTGATGCCTGCTCGTGCGCCAGACATCATTGTCGTGCAAGCGTGTGTCGCTCATTCGTTACAAAGAGTGTGAGTGTGAGTGTGAGTATGAGTGTGAGTGCCAGTATGAGTGCGAGTGCGAGTCGAGTACTCGCTGTGGACAGTGAGACACCTCTTCGACTCAAACTTGGGCCCGGGCTCCCAGCCGAACTGTGTCCGCAGCCCGGCTAATGAATTTAATGCAGCTTTTGGCTTTTTCATTCGCCTTCGCCCCGCGCATTGTTGCGTGGCATTTTTTGCCTTATTCGTCTGACGTTTTTGCGCACGAGTTATGCGTATTTATGATATATATACCACTGCCACCAGCCGCTGCCTCAGCACTCTAAGTCCAATTGCGAATCGGTCTCTGGCTCCGGCTCCGGCTCTGGCTATTTCTTTGGCCTGGGTCTTGGGATGATTGTTTGGTAACCTGTTGCGTTTCTTGTCGGCTTTTTGCTCGTCTTTTGTTTTTTCTGTATATAGGATTTTATTTATTTAGTTTTTGTTCTCATTGTTAGCTGGTCGACCGGTTCAGTACGCCGTTTATGACATTTTCTTGTAAGCCACGCACCTTCGAGTCAAATTTATCTGCCGCTCTCATTGCGAATGAAGTTGTTACAGTTTTTCGCAGCACTTCGATACGATGGAGCGCGCCGCGATTTGATTTGATTGTGACACGACTCTGACAAGAAATGACGCAATTCGCCGACTCAATTGTCCAAGGTTTGCAATTCTTGCTTTCATATTTGGTCAGTCTATTGGGGTCGGGTTGTCTGGGCTTGGCAGGGACAGCTGATCGACGAGCCAACGAGAGCAGAGCGGACAGAAATAGCAGTAGTAGCAGATATTGAACGTTCATATTTATTACATCCCTTCCATTTTAAGCAGCTCGAACCCAATGTTCTCTGTCATTTAGTGGCGAATATTCCACTCGTCAATGAATTCGATTCAGCCCTTTATGAATTGCATGTTCACAGAGCCAATTCCTTGGGCCAGAGCTAACATGGTAATCCAATTTGGCCGCTTCCCGGAACTTATGAGCGGACAGTTCAAATCGATTCATTAAAATCAAATCCAAAAGGCAAACTGAAACGAGGCCGAAATGCTGCCAATATCAATAGCGTGGCACAGGCCCAAAACGATTGCCAAAAAATGCTAAAAATAAAGCAAGCGAAATAACAAAATAATATGAAAACGAAGAAAGCTGACCGTCTGCAAGATGACCGACACACACACACGCACACTCACACACACACATATACACTTATGGGCCATCTGAAACCCATAATCAAGGCACAAACATGAAGGAAAAAAGTTCGCAGCTTGTGGTAATTTGGTGGGCGTTTTTACTGATATTAGGTCAGGAACGTGCTTTGAATAGTTTCTCGGACTGTAGGAGACCCCTTCTAAGGCCACTCTAAGCCAAATCAGAATCCCGTCCGGTTTCGGCTCGTTTCGCTCCGGTCCGCTCCGATCCGATCCGAGTGCGTGCGAATCAGTTGAGCCTCGGCGTCGGCGTCGGCCTCGGCCACCTTTCACATGCGCTGAAAGTCGCCAACAACAACTGTTCCTGCCACGTCGCCTCGGCTCGCCGTCTCTGGAGCTCGCGCCATCGCCATCTTGTGGCCCAATATATGCATGAGGCGCACATAAATCAATGTCAACCATAATCATTTAAAATCAATCAAAATACGAACGCTTTGACTGCAGAATTGCCTGGAATTGGCCGAACGTGGCTAGCCAGTCAGCCAGTCAGCCAGCCAGCTAGCCAGCTAGCAAGCCAGCCAGGCCGTCCGAGCCGCCGGATGGACATGTCCCTGCTGCAGCCTCTCCTGCCCCTGCTCCTGCTCCTGCTCCTGCTCACAGCTTGCCCTGCTATCTGCCGTCTATGATCTGTGCAGTTGGTCAGTCAAACCTCTCTCGTCTGGCTGCCCGGCTGCCCGGCTGCCCGTCTGAATGGCTGCCCTGGGCTGCAGTTGAAGCGATTAGTGGCCTACAGCTTCGTCTCTGACTCCGATTCCCGATTCCTGCTCCAGCGCCAGCTCCCACTCTCTGGCGCCCCCGCTTGGCCATCCAACTGGAGTCGCCTGCCCCGTCAATTTGTGTAGTTTTTACGCGTGTGTCTCAACCTGTCCGAAGTGCTCCAAGTTAGATACTCACACTTGCGCACGCAGGCACACATTACCATATCCACACACATGCACACACACACACACGCACACATGTCGAGCTCTCTAACTCATTCGCCGTGCATGTCAGTCAAATGCCCTGCGTGCTTCTATTCACATGTGTGTTGGTGTCTAGTCCGGGCTTTAGCCAGTCTCCGTCATGCGTCATGCGTCCATCTAATGGCGAGCAGGCACTGTGGAGCATGTACCACAAAATTTGCAATAAAATCCTGAGCATATACTAATGTTATAGAGTTTATTATTTGTTTAATTTATGATATTTATGCAGTTTTTGTATAAATTTTCCACATGTACTTATATTATTTTTATTGAAAATTAATTTTAAATATCTGAAGGAAATAGGCTCACAACCAAAACAATTTAATATAAATATCAATTCAATAATTAAATAAATATAATAATAAAATGCAATACAATTTTTAAATAAAATATAAAATAAAATATCATAATAAAATATAGTATAAAAGAAAAAATATATAATAAAATATTCAAACTTTATTATATTCATTTTATATAGAGAACGCATCTATTAACTAGTATAAAATAATATATTTTTTTTACAAGTGTTTTTTTTTTTTTTAAGCTACTTGCATAGTTACTTTTATTTTTATTGTAATATTTTTATTTTTATATTTTTATTAAACATATATTTATTAAAATATAATATTTTTATTTTTATATTTTTTTAATATCCAAAACTTTTCACAGATATCAAAAAAATTACATATAAAAATTTTTTATCATCTCTAACAATTTTCGATGTGGATAAATATATTTACTTGAATAGTCTACATTTCTATAAAGATTAGCTGAAGCTTCCTTTAAAAACATTTCGAATTAATTATTAAATATCTTTTAACAGCCATTCGCAATACGAGTCCATTGTGAATGCATTGCCTTTCGAGTTGTTTTCTCGTTTGGCAGCACCACCGGCGTTGCAGTTCGGAGTTGCCGTTGCCTGTCGCTGTCGGGGCTGTGGTGCAGCGGCTGCTGCAGCTGTGCAACTGGCATGCAGAAAGCGAGATAGAGTGAGAAGGAGAGAGAGGGAGAGGGGCAATGCGTGGACTCGGACTGGCCAGCTTAGATCGCTGGCTATGCAGCTAAATTGGCTTATCGCAGCGACTGCGTTTTGTGGGGGGCTTTGTGTGGCACGGCGATAACAGCGAGGCGCAAATTGTGGCTAAATTATCGATAGATTTGCGATAGGCACACAGCAATTACAGTTACTTGGCGTAAACGCTTATTGATTAAGGCCAACTGCGAGCAGCTGTAAGTGGGCAAATGTAAGTGGGGCCAAGTGCTCCAGGCCTCTCGTGCTGCCATTCAATGTTCGATGCCTTGGCACCTGTCAGGGCGTGACTGTGTGCGAGAGTGAATGTGTGTGTGTGTGTGCTGTGTGTGTGGGTGAATATATCGTGTGAACTGCTGCATATGTTAATGTTTGACGCGCCATCTTCCACTTCCAGTTCCACTTCCATTTGGTCTGTAGCCGCTTTAATTTCCTTTGTTTTTGCTGACTGAAGACCCGACGCCAGGGTCTGCTTCCAAAGCTACAACAACATCGACTATGCCGCAAGCGCTACGCCAGAGCGGGACAGAGCATAAGGCAGCTGAAGCGAGATGGCATTAGGTTAGAAAATTACAGAGGGCTACCTTATGATGGCGACGGCGACGACGATGAAGGCGACCCACGTTCCTATTTCGTTTTTGAATAATTTAGCGCTGTGAAATTCTTTTGGATCGACTTGCTTTCGTTTCCACCTCTTGCGGCTTTCATAATAATAACGGCGATAAATCATAAAAATTGCACCTTTCATTCAAGTCGAGCGCTGGGCTTTTCGGGAACTTTGATTTGGGGGCACAGATTGGCGCCCCCCGACCATCTAATAATAATAACTGGCAATCACTTGCCCTCGGCTATCAGCATTGCCCAAGACCCCAGACACTCAAGCTATTTATATGAACCGGCATAAAAAGGGGCTCAGCAATTTTCAAATAGATCTCGATTTAATTCGTGTTCTTCACTTTTGGGGGTTCTATTATTTATTTATATATACATATATTTTTTTTATTTCATAATTTTTGGGCAGCCCGTTTCAGTTATTTCTTATTTTGGCCCGGCTTGTGTTGATTTCTTTGTTGGATTTGCGTGTTCCGCATAAATTTTATGCGTTTGTAGTTGACATGACATGTGCGTGCAAACATTTCTCATTTCCATTTCGTCGTATGCCATGTTAGCATTTAAAAATGTATTCGTAATTAAAATAAACAACAATCCCCATTCCCAACAAGGGGAGGAGTCTCCTGCACACACACACACACACACAATTCAGCCTCAAATCGGGTTTTATTGTTGGCCAAGATAAGGATCATGTAGTGCGCTTTGCACTAATTACGAGAGCCATTCATAACTCCGAAATGAGAAATTACTTGAGCATTACTACAAATGCGTGCGTGTGTGTGTGTGTGTGTTGTAATTCCTGTTATACACTCGCATATATACTAAATATATTCATATGACTATATAGCTATGCGTGCGGGAATTTTGGTAAATTGTTAAAATGCATTCCATTGAAGCTATTTAGAGAGAAATTAGGAGTAAGGGAGCTGAAAGTAACTGAAAATCCTTCACTTTGGCTTAGTATTCTTTTATGGCAGCCAATGCTTGAATTCATTAGCATTAGCAGAATTCTCACAATTTCAATCTGAGATAATATTTGAATATATTATATAAGAGGCAGAAACTAAAGACTTTGCAAGAATTAACAAAGCCACAGAATATATTTAAAATAAAATTATAACAATATTATTTTCTATTTATTTAATACATTTTTATGATATTTTGTTTTTTTTCCCAACTGTTCTCAGACATTCCTGAAATATGTCAACACATTTGGCTGTCAATTTGGCTCAGCTGAAACAAATCCAAACATTTAAGAAGACAAACACACAAATTTCAATATTTTGGTATTTAAAAAGGCTACATAAATTAGGCAAAAGATATTATTTGTCAGGTTTATTGTTTGGCCTGTGGAGCAGTAGGTTTAAAATTTATTTACTTTCGGCTGTCAGCCAAATCAGCCGTCAACGCCTTCTGCCAAATCCATTTCACTCCCCCAGCGAAAAAAAAAAAAATACTTAAGAGAGCGGACAATTATTTATGGGCAAAAAATTTGTTGAAGAAATTTGCGTTTTAATTATGACAAGACAGGGAACCTGACAGTCTTAGCACTCACAAAGTGTCACAAGAGCGGAAAAACTCGAAAGAAAAATGGGAAAAGTGATGGCTAATTTATATGTATATGCAGATACATATATACATATATGTGTGCATGCATATGTATGTATATATACTTTCAAAGAATATTTAAAAAGCGCTCTCAAAGTGTTTTGCAACAATTTTTAAGAGTTGTCGTGATTATATATTGGAAACTAAAACAAAATACCAAAAATACACACACACACACACAAGTGCACACATTGGGACTTTTGGGATAAGTTTTGGAGCGCTGCGATTGATTTATGGGCCCAAATTGAGGCGCTGGACCCGAAGTCGAATCGAAGCCGGATACTGTGGACAGACGAACATTTTTCGACTGCCCCTGGAAAGGTGAACAGGCGGCATCAGCATCTGCTTGGCCTGGATTTTCATTCATGAATCTTGGCCCGCCCCTGCCCCGTCCGCACTGAGACTCAGCCGCCCCTTATTCGGCCTGCTGGCGCCGCAACATATGTATCTAATTTTTAATAATTATCAAAATTGATTTCAGCTGAAAATATTGTTAATTCTCGTTTCCTTGTGGAAACAACAAAAATGTGTCTGGCCCTTTGCTGTGCACAGAACCTTGAAATGTTTTTGGTTTCTGACTTTGGCTTTCTGTTTGTGTTTATTATTTTATGAACTCATTAAATTAAATTTTACTGCGCATTTTTATTTCGTGCACGTTCCCAAAGACAACCTCGACCCCCCTCATCGAGACTAGCGGCTCACAGCTCGGCCGAGCCATCAAGTTTGGTGTGCTTCCTCCCCCGCTTGCTTCCATTTTTGTTTCTCTTGTCTGTTCTGTTGTTTGTTGTTTGTTGTTTTTTGTGTGCTAATTAGTTGAAATTTTCATTGTATTCAATTAATTATGTGACACGCTTATCTGGCGAGCATTTGCTTTTGATCTGCGGAAATGAAAAGCTGGCCCGGCTCTGTGCTTCCGCCCACCCAGAAGCTGATGACCCCCAGGCCCTCTGGCCACGCCCTCTGCCCGGGCGGCGACTCAAGATGGGGCAATTAAAAGCCAATAAGCAGCCAATTCATGTAATTCAGTTAACCAACCTCGTCGAGCTCATAAAATCCGTTTAACTGCCGCATTAGAACCTTTCAACTGCCAGCTCTCAGCTCTCTCGCTGGGCTGGGCCACATTTTATGGGCATGGCTGCCAGCTGCGGTCTGGCCCGTCTCTCGATTTGGATTCGGGCTTGAGACTGGGGCCAAATGGCAAAATGATTGCTTTTTATGACCTCATAAAATTAGATACAAATCGCTTTGTCGACGTTTATCTCAGTCTCTCTCTCTCTCTCCCTCTCTCTGTCTTGCTCTTTGTGTGCATGGACTTTTCTCTGCGACTGTCTCTGATTTGGCTCCTTTCACTCTCTTGCCCTTGCGGAGTGTTCGTTTTATGGCACATATTTATGAGATGTACGCGACCCAAGTATGTGGCCAATCTTCCCAATGTTTCCCATGTGCTAAACGGCCAATAAAAAGTGTGCCAAATTCTCGAATGCCACCAACTGGCTAAGTAAATAATTATTTAACGCCTTTTATGTTTTATGGGCAGATTATGAAGTGCTTTCGGGTTAGATTTTACGAGCTTGGGTTAGGTCAGCGCGGCTCTGCGCTGAAAAGCATACGGAATGAGAGGGAAATAACAGAAAACGAAGTTTTAATTCTGTCACGCTTAATGGAAAGGCAATAGGAATTTTATGGGGCAGCCATTGGAAACAGCTGAAGCTCATTAAAAAGTTCTTTGTTGGAAATATAAATGAGTGAACTGATACATTTAGGGAGATTTACATATACCATATATAAAGGCATTGATTGATAAAGAAATTCAGAGATATTTAGATAGTGTAGAGATATTTAGATAGTATGATAGAAAAATGTCTAGGTCTAGAATATTACGTATATAAACAAATTCGATATCCCCTATCATGTCCAAATGCATTATCAAATATTTACGTTTATCTCCCTTTTCTTCCTGTCTTATGAGAATCCTTATGCAAGCGGAGAGGCTGGAGGAAACATTTAACATGGCTAAAATCAGGCCTGCTGTGAGGAAGCAAAAACAACATGGATGAAGCAGTGGAAGGAAAAAATAATGATAATAATAAAGCAACGCTTGAATTGGATGCAGACACGGGCGGATATTTTTTGACGTGGCCAAAGCAGAATACACGGTGGGCAGAGCCAGCGCTGTGGAGGGTGCGGAGAGGCGTAAATGGTTTCGAGGCCAAATCAACTGGACAGGGCGGCAAAAAAGGCAGCAGGCAGCGGGGAGACCTGACTACCAAATCAACAGAATCTTTTGGTGTTGGTGGCAATGGCAATGGCAGACGGCAGTCGGCAGTCGCAGCCGGCAGCCGGCAAACTGGCTACAGAGAACTTTGGAACTGGAAACTGGCGGCTGGTTAAAAAGGAAATACAGACACAGCTGGAGGGCAGCAACAACCAGGACAAGCCGAGGACCAGCCGTATCCTTTGTGCGCTGGAGCGAAAGGTAGCAGCAACAGCAACAGCAACAGCAGCAGCACCACCAGCAGCAACAACAATTACAAAACAACAACAATTCGGTGGTTGCAATTTCGCTGAGTGGCGAACGAAACAAAAATGGGTAACTTTAACACTTTGCATGCAGAAAAATTGAGGGAATTACCAAAAATATGTGAGGACTCACACTCGAGAGACAACAGTTTGGTTAAACGTGTCACAACTTTAATTTCCGCCCTTTGGAGCCAACCGCCGCAGGACTTCCTTCATGAGGCGAGGCAGAACAGCAAAAAGAAGCACCAGCCAAATGCACAAACAGTCACACACACACACACCCACACACACACACACATAGACACATAGAGACCGACACACTCAGCTTCAGGCTTGGGCATGTTCACTTTGTATGTAAATCATTCGAGCAGCTTCCCCGGCAGGGCCAAAACAACAACGAGAGCAGCCGCAGGAGCAGCCACAGGATGCGGATGCGCCGTAGGTGGTCAACGGTACGCGACCGCAGAGGGCGCCGTAAAAGCTTTTTGTGTCAACGCCATCAACGTTGAAATCAATTCAACCACCGACGCCTGCAGCCCCACCTTTCCGCAACTCCGCCAAGTGCACCCCTACTCGCACCACTTTGCACCACCAGCACAACAGGGTCTGCTCCTGGCATTGCTGATGAGTTACGTAAGGTGAGGTGGCATGAGGGCATGGCCATTGCTGCTGCGCCCCGGTTGCCGCCCGACTTTCACCTACTCGTTGGCAAGCCCTGCGGGTGGGTGGGCGAGGCAAGCAGCGAAGGATGCCATCAGAAAGTGTCAATAGCAAAAGAGCGCAGGAATTATGAAATATTTTATTAAAACTGAAGCAAAATGACACGAGTCGCAGCACAATGGCGTTGTCTGTCAGAGACAGAAGGGGGAAGATACGGCCAGAGAGAGATAGAGAGAGATGGAGAAACGCAAAGGTAAGAGAAAAATTCTTAACTATTTAAAGAGAAGAAAATTAATTTTGTATTGAAATCATCAAATAGCAGAAATATTGTGAAGTAAATAAGAATAGAACTATTAAAAATAAATTTAAATCAAATTAAATTAAAGTTGAAATTATAGCTAAACTTACACAAATACAAATATATTATTCTATCAAAAACTGAAGTTTTATTTCTTCAAATATATATTCTATTAAATCAATTACAAAACTAAATGCTCTTAACGAGCAAACAGAAGAAATATATGAGATTTAATGTTATGAAATTAAAAGATCAAATTATTTTGATAATAATAAACATAAAACAATATTTTTTCTACATTCAAATTAGATCAATGTGAATGTGTTTTTGTTTTTAAGTAAAAATTTGAAATATTATATTACAGTAAGTAAAGTCCAAGTAAATGCGTTGTCTAAGAAATAAATAATACTTATACATATAACATAGATTTCCAAGAGATAGCTACAGTTGAGTTTTTAATTGATTTAGTGGTTATTTATATATAAGCAAACAAAATATGAAATAGTACCGATTAAAAATTTTTTTATTTAACAATTATGTATATTTTTTATAAATATCCCACCTTAAATTAGAATTCGAATTATTACTATCTGCATTATACATATATGTATATGTATTAAAGCACTAAATTTGTATCATAGATTCGTTACAAATCACATGCTAAGGCATTCCAAATTGATTCGAATGCATTTCGCGCATTCAAAGCTTTCAATATGACAGAGGCTCAAAATGTCAACGCATTCAAAGGCCCACACAAAGCCTCAAACACAGATGCAAATGCCGTTTACAAATGCCGTTTGACATTCGTTGTTGTTGTAATTAGCGTGTGTGTATGATGTCTATGTGTATGTGTGTGGGTGGACAATAATTCATGCTGCGTCGCTGGCATGCCAATTTCAATTATTTAATCAATAATATTAATTTTCGTATCATATTTTGTCAGTGGCAATAAATGTGAAATTTGTAAAGCACTCTGCACACACAGACACACGCACACACACACAGGCACATACGCACATACGCAGAGCATTGTACAACGAATAGGACATTTCACTCATGTAAAACAGCCACACACGGACACGCACACACACACACACACACAGGATGTTCATACACTCACATTGTCCTGCATCCCTGGGCAATTGCACATTTCATTTGCATTTTGTGCATCGCCCGCAATTTCATTTGTTCGCCCGCCTGCTGCACGCCCCTCCAGTGCCACACCCAGTGCCTGACGCCCCCCAAGTGGGCTGGCATAGTGCGCATTCCTGGCCATTGCGTTGACAATTGGCCGCAGCGAAATTAGCCACTTAAATGCGCCAGCAGCAGGTTTCAGTAGGATCTCCCTCTCCCCCTCCCTCCTTCTCTCTTACTCTCTCGCTCTCCATTCCCTTGCCCGGCCACGTTTTCATTAGCAACAATTACTCAGAGCGGATGCCTGGCAATTTGCATTGTGGAATTAAATTGCGTCCACACACTTTCACTTTAATGCGAAACGCATCCTTTACTGCTGTCTTATGTCCGCTGTCTGCTGTACGCTGTCCGTTGTCCGTTGTCCTTGTTGCATGCAATTCATTGGCCGCCTCGCATTTTTAATCAAATTGTCAATCGCTGTCGCCCATTGAGCGTCCCCCTCCGTTCGGGCCATCTCTTATTTATGGGCCAATAAGCTTCAAACGCTGCATTGGAATTTTTTCATTTGCTGCCAGGCGAAGCACTGAAGCCACGCCAGGAGGAATAAGGTTCGATTTAAAGCAAATTGGGAAAGATTTAAATTTAAATTTATTGAACGACTGAAATCAATTTAAATAAATATTTAGATTTATAAATAAATGTATTGAAATAAAAAAAAAAATAAAACAAAAACAAAATTTTAACAATTATATTACCAGACTAAGGTAAGTTAAAAATTAATATATTTCTTCCATTAATATATTTGTATATATTAAAACATTTAAAAGAAAGATTTAATGAATATTTCAACAAGACGTTTCATTGAACATATTTGTTCATAAAATCTACTTCAATTTCACTTTCAATCATGAAATTATTGAATTGAATCGGAATATACCAAAATTGTTTTCCATTCATATTATTATCATAAATAATATAATTCAATAGTAAATATATTAAAATATTACTAGGTATTAGGTATTTATTCCAACTACCCCGGGGAGATATTGATGTCTTCAGGGCAGTTGCTAATTGCAGCATATGAAATACATATTTCCATACGGAATAAACCCAACAAATTACCTAGCTCGACGGACACATGCGTGCCAAATGAGAACAGAAGAGAAAGATTGCATCACAAATTTGATTACATTCAAAATTGTCACGCTGAGCCATAAAACTAATTACTGGAATAATATCCATACAGATAAGTGGCCAGAAAAATGCAAATGAAACTGAATTTCTTAGGCATTGACCTTGCTACACTTTTGGCAACCGCACACAAGGCAGGGGCGTGGCTTGGCAATCGCATAGGTTAGCTAAATGGACACTGTCTGTAGGTCATTAGGAGAGTCGCTTGCACTTTCCGTCGGCCTTGACATGGCCAAGTAGCGAGCCATTGCATAAAGTTAGATGCGTTCGCCTTGAAGCCAAACGGCTGATCCCGGCAGGCAAATGGGCTGCGTGTGTCCTTGCCGCGCTGCTAAAGTGTGGCGATCCTTCGGCATTTCGGTTACATAAGTTCAGCTGACCTTTTGAAAAGGAATGCAGGTCGAATGTTTTGGCTATTCAAATGTGCGTGCACAATGAAAACAAGTACGCCTTCAGAATGCCAAAGAACTTTCTCTTTCGAGACAATTGCTGCCGGTGTTTGCATTTAATCCGGTACGCCCATTGTCCTGCTGCATGTCCTGCTGGCGGACACTTTCGCTTTAGGCTGCAAAAGGATTCGACTGTTTTGTATTTGGCATGTAAACAGGTTCCTATTCACTGGTCTCATTTCTCATTTCCCATTTTCCATTTCCCATTCCCGCTGTGCACTGACAAATTTCTTAAGTCTCCGCTTGGCAGCTTCTCTCGCTTCGCTCTGCGACGTCAGTTTGAGCCACGGCAACGAAGATAGATTGTGTGTGAAAATCCTTTCAAATGATTTGTTTACCAACAGCGCATCGCGGCCTTTCTCTCCTGCTACTCTCTGCTGGTGCCTGCTGTTATCCATATAGCATACAGCGTACAGCGTACAGCATCCAGCATCTAGCACTGGCAGCTGTTGCATTTTCCACGCATTTATCAGCCGGTGTCGGTGTCTGCCAATGCGCCATGTCCATGTCCTCCTCATCAGCTGTGGACACATATTTCAATGTTCGTGACTCGATTTTTCCCGCTTACATTTTCGATCTCTTCTTCACAGCAGACTCTCTCGGCCGCTGCCTCGACCTCAGCTTCATCTTCATTTTTCCCGGTTGGCTGTCGGTCGGTTTCGTGCCTTCGACTCGCCACTTCGACATTTTTATTTTGTGCGATTTAATTTTTATTATATGCGCCTTTGGTCAATCGCACACGTTCGCCTTCCCTCAACCTCAACCTCAACCACAACTCGCACCACAGCCACGGCCATATTAACTGCCGCAGCCATCCCTCACATTTGCTATGGTTTATCGACAAACACTTTACTCGCAAGCAGCAATCACTATATGGGAAATCATGGCTCGCCTTGGTTAATAGCCATGGACGTAGTTTTAAAAAATGAGCTTATATGAACAAGAAGTTGAATTATATACTATTCAGATATAAAAGTAAATAGCATAAATATTTTATAATTATATTTAAAATTTTAAATATATAGTAAATTATATTACATATATAACATGCTAATAAAAGTAAATAGCATATATTACAAAAATATATTTCAAATTTTAAATATATAATAAATTATATTACATATATAATATGCTAATAAAAGTAAATAGCATATATTACAAATATATATTTCAAATTTTAAATTTATATTAAATTATATTACATATTTAATATGCTAATAAAAGAATGCAAAGATCAAAGATCTCATTGGTATATAATTAAATAAAAACGATATTATATATACCGTTTTGCTTAGTTCTGCCTCTCGATTTTTATGCTCTACGACATTCTTAGGATTCATTTACCCCCCTTTTACTCTCAGCTACGCCACTGACCGCAGCTGGCCTTTTGCTGATTGTGTTTTTGGTTTTCGTGTGGCGGACTTGGACTTGAAACATGTTTGTGAAGAGCAACACACACACAACAACAACAACAACAGCTTGGCCGTTAGCTTTCTCAGAGCATATTGTCGGTACGTGGCTAAAGTGGACTTGGACTTTGATTGCGTCTGTGTCTTCCATCTGCATCCTTTGCAGCGACTGAACCACTCGATCTGGCCATCATTTGGTGCTAAACTTGTCCACACTTTATTACGACTGACACACTCTTACATACACACACACACGCACACACACAAACACAGCCATTGGCCAAAAGGTTCAATCAACATTTGTGTTAAAGTCAACGCGGGCTGCGCTTCAACTGGAGCTGAGCTGAGGCCAGAGTCTGAGCTGATGTGCTCACCTGCACGTCATGGCTTATTAAACGTTGTCCACGGCTGCCAGGCTGCCAGGCCGATAGCCTGGCCTAATCTCGCTTGTCACTTGTCCCAGGCAGTTTTGTAGGCACCTAAGTGGCCAACCTGGCACGGCCATAGCTCATAATGCTGCTGCTCCATGATGCCCCTGACACTGACTCCAACTCCAGCTCCAACCTCGGCTTCGACTGCGACTTCGATGGCGGCGCAATCTTCAATTCATTTACATTTTTATTCACGCAGATTAACAGTATCGGCATGTCATCTGCTTTGTGCGCTGCGGCCCATGGCTAAGAGCTTGGGCATTGAGTGCCTCGCTGCACGCCAGCTGGCAGCGCTCCACCATGGAGGAGGGGAGTCACACTGCCGGCAGGCGGAGGCACCTCCACCTCGCACGTTCGCCAAACTGTTGCAATGTCGCAAATTTTTATCGCACGTCTACAAGAAATTCAACGCGTGCACATTCCACATTCTGTGTGCTCACAGCATCGCCGCATTGTACAATGGGGTAAAACTATTTGATTGGTATGTGAAAAATATGCTTGGAGAAGAACTATAATAGGTGGGGCAATTTACTTATTTATTGAACTATTATATATAACGTTCTATAATGAATAAAATAAAAATAATAATAATGATGTCCATTTCGTTTTGTATGAGTCAAGTATGAAGTAGTTTCAACTTTTTAAAAAATTTTGTAAAAATTTTACTCTTTATTATAAAGCGGTTTACAGACACATCAATTTTTTCGAACTCATTTTAGTTTTATTTATTATAAATAGTTTATTACATTATTTTATTATTTTTTCTTTTTTTATTAAAATGTATGTCTACATATATTTTGTTTAATTTCTTCATTTCTTATTTATTATTTCTTATTTAATTTTTATTATTTATTTATTTTTTATTTATTATTTATTATTTATTATTATTTATTATTTATTATTTATTATTTATTATTTATTATTTATTATTTATTATTTATTATTTATTATTTATTATTTATTATTTATTATTTATTATTTATTATTTATTATTTATTATTTATTATTTATTATTTATTATTTATTATTTATTATTTATTATTTATTATTTATTATTTATTATTTATTATTTATTATTTATTATTTATTATTTATTATTTATTATTATCATTTATTATATATTATTTATTATTTATTATTTATTATTCATTATTTATTATTATAGTTTTTATTGTAATGTTTAATGAGTATTTCAATTATTGATATATATCTGATATCATTTCGTTAATTGTTCTGTGTGGCCCACCGTTTGGTGATGCGACGCATCGGTCGACATAGCGACGCGTTGGCTGTTTGGCAGCTTGCAACTCGCGTACATCTGTCTGTCTATTCGCTGGGCTGTTGGCTGTTGGGTTGGATTCGGTTTGGGATCTGGGACTGGGTTGGGTTTGGCAGCGTGCCTCAACAGCATCGAGGCATACGGTATACGGCATACGGCATACAGAGCATCCAACCAACAAGCATCGAGCAGCCAACAGCCAACAGCCAACAGCCAGCATTCAGCATAGTTGTGCAATTGACTTACGCTTGTTTGATTGCATTCGAACTCGCACCTTGGGCTTCAACTGCTGCCATTGCTGGCAGAGAGATGCAGTCGCATCGTCGACTCTTGCGGTTGCCGGCTGTGAGGTTGAGGTTGAGGTTGCTGTCTGTGCCATTTCGCAGAAATAAAGATGTTAAACGTTTTGCTGATTCGTGTTTTATGAACTCAATTTCAATTTATAATCTCTGTTGCCACTCACTGGCTCTGACTCTGGCCATGGCTGCGACTCTGACTCTTGCTCTTGCAGCTTGCATTGCCCCCGCCCCGTCCCGCCCCTCTTCAGGTGGCCAGTCAGCCAGTTTGAGGCGTTTTAGCCTTTTGTGTTATCGCTAGGAATACACTTTGAGATACATGCACTAACAAAGCAACAACAACAACAGCAACAGCAACAACAACAATAAGAGAAGCAGCAACAGCATCGTTCACTCTTAGTCTTTGCTCATCCTCGTCCTCTCCCCTAACCTGCGTCTTGTCAGTCAGTCGCTCTGAGTATCTGTGGGTTACTTAGTTAGCTGCTGCTGTTGCTGATGCTTTATTGTTGTTGTTGTTGCTTTAGCTGCTTTTGTTCCTGTGCATTGTCAAGTCTGCAATTTTAATGTTGACAGAAATCAGATACAGGCGACTGCAGGAATGCTGCATGCGCATTTAAGGTATTTGAAATGTATCTAGAGCCAGCAGGCCAACTTGGCCGACTTGGCCAACATAGCTAAGAGCCACATGAATGTCTAAGCAGGTGTGCATGGCCATTTGCGTGCTTACCTGCAATGAGAAGAGCGAAAGAATCGGGAATTAGTTAATTGGCTAAGCGGCGTGAGTTGACAAATTAATAAACGATTTTTTAAGCGGAGCAACGATGGATCAGATATGGTAGATAAGAATTTAAATATTTTTTAAGGTTTTATAAGTAATAGGTAACACAATATTGATATTAAGTATATTTAAGATTAATTGAAAATTAATTCATATGTAGATTTAAACAAAATATATATTTCTGACCGATTACAACATTTTTTATATGTATATTTGTGATATTTAATAAGCAATAATTAAATATGAATACAATAAAAATTGTATTAATATTTTTAAATTAAACCACATTTGATTTAACTTTAAATTAATTAACTTATATCTGGTTAATTAAATTTTAGTTTCCACGAAATTTAGTATTAATAAACAAATTTAATATTCATTTTATTCGATTCATATATTCTCATTTGAATTTCATATTCTTAGTTGGATACTGTTATAATTATGTAAACAATTATATTGGGTTGTGTTGCGTTCGATCCCTTCACTAAATCATAATTTTTAATTTATTGTGCCTGCCTGAAATTTCAAGAATTTCTATATGTCATATGGACCATTCCAATCCATTCCATTCTCCCGTTTCTCTCCTCTCTCTCTCTCTCTCTCTCTCTCTCTCTCTCTCTTTCTCTCTTCAAAAACTTTAAACTAAAATCATATTTCACAGACGGAATCATTCCAATTAAATGCAACATGTATTTGCTGGCGCCTCCGGGGACGTGGTCTCTGACTTATTCCACTTACAGAACCCAGCCAAACCGGGAGAGTATATGTGGGTGTGTGCGTGTGTGTGTATGTGTATCTGGGATTGAGTCTGGCTCGGATTCTGAGAGGCTGTCGTGTGTGTTTAAGACGCAGTTAGAAGATCTAATTTCCCCCGCAAGCAGCTTGTAATATCCTGTCTGTCTGCTGTGCGCTGTGAACGAGGAAGCAACGCATACATATGCATCTGACATACGCGTACACATGCGTATGTGTGTGTGGGTTGACAATTTGAAACAATTTACTTATTGCATGTTTGCTGACGTCATCGCTAGAAAAAGTGTTGCCTATGCAAAATGAAACCCAAACTAAACAGCCTGGCATCCTCCTGCTCACTCTTCCTTCCACTGTATATCTCTTTCTCCCTCAGTTGAGCGCGCACTCTTTCACTCGCTGGCATGATGGCCGAATGGGCGCATGAGTTAATAGGCGTGGCTAGGCCAGAGCTCTGATTACTGCTGCATACTTCGGGGGTTGTTCGGCGCTGTTGCTGCTGCTGCTGCTGCTGCTAATATTGACGCTCTGCTGATGCCGATGACGTTGACAGTTACATTGATTTATGGCGCTTGGTTTGCCTGCCTGCTGCTCGCTTGGCTTGCCTGCCTGGTTGCCTTCCTGGTTGAACTCGCTCCTTGGTTGCGAGTCCTTTTGCGACCCATTTCAGCCGCATGAAATCTTATCCATCAAGCGACATGATGATGTCGGCCCAACCCCCATTCCGGGCAGCGCCTTTTTTTTCTCTATCTGCGCGCATATGTGTCTATAGTGTATGTGTGTGTGTGTGTGTGTGTGTTAACTGGTACGCAATTAATGTATATTATTCACAATTCCGCCGGGCTGCGCCACCAAACTTGATTGCAGTCCTTTGTGTGCAATTAGTTAATTGAGCTCTGGCCGAGCGAGTGGCTTATCCGCGGGCCAGCCCTCCAGGTGCGCGCGGCCCCGACACACACACACATACACATAGGTGCGTATGCGTGTTGGCCTTATCACAAACAGTTAGCCGTGGAACCGTTAAAAGCTGCCAGTCTCATGTTAACGCTGATGAACACATCTTGCACCCACTGCTCCCGCCCCCGCTCCTGCTCCTGCTTCTGCCGTGCCACGTCCGCTGTCTCTGCCCCACCATCACGCAAGCTACAAGAAACAATCAACTGGCCATTCCAGTTCTCTGTCCCGTTCCCGTTTTCATACGAAGCAGGGCTTCAGGATAGGCGACTGCGGGCAGCGTCATGTCGAATGCGGTAAATGCAGCACATCCGATGCTGCTGCTGCTGCGCTGCTGATGGTTTAAGGCGTAAAACAACAGCAGAAGCAGCAGCAGCGCGGGGCCTCGCTGCCGCAGGGGGAGGAGCCGCAAAAAGTGTGTAATGAATTATTACCCTCTGATAAAAGTGCATGTCGACTTTTTCCACTCTTTGTTTTTTTATTGCTTTATTTTTATGTTGTTGCTGCGGCTGCTGTTGCTGTCTGTCGATATTCGTAGCATTATAGACGTACTCTCGAGGCTTTAACAATTTAAGCAACGGATTTGCAACGAGTCTAATGAGGTCTAAATAGATCATTGTGAATGAAGTCTATATGAATATTTATAAAGCAACTATTTGAATTATTTAGAAAACATAGTAAAGATTTCTATTGTATATAAATTTTGTAATATGTTGAGAAAGAGATAGAGAGATGTACTGACAAGTGAATATAACAGAGATTAAACAGCAATTATGAAATAATATATTAAAAATAAAATAAAAAGCTGTAATAAATTCAAATAAATATTTTAGACAATTTTCAGAATAATTTATAAGCAATCAGAAGATCTGTTACTGCAGCGCTAACGCCAGTCAGCTAGCCCAAGTGGAATGCCAGGCAGCTCTATGGCTCTATGCAATCTATATCCCCTGGCTAACACAGTTTGGCTCAAATCAGTTGTGGCCGATCCAGAAAATCACCCCGGGCTAAACACGCGCCGGTAATTGCGGCAATTGGCGCTCATTTCTCTGTCATAAATATCGAAAGCGAGCTGAAAAATGTCCAAATCATGCATGCACACCTACCCGTTGTAAATCACCTTCACACCCGGCAGAGAATGCGACGGCGACAGCGACGGCGACAGCGACGGCAACTGCGACGGCGACAGCAACAGCGACTGTGATTGCCAACAATTTTCTAACACGGCGGCATTATCGATGCCCATTTGCCCCAAGGTCGGATCGTTTGCGCTAGAAAACGCTGTTAATAAATTACGTGTAAAACAACGTGTGAACTAACATAAATAATTTCCTTAATCCACTGCAGCGCCTCCTTCCATGTGAATGGCCTAGGAGCATACGTGCCCAGCAATCGATTAAGCGTAGATAAAAATCAATTTGCGGCAATAATAAATTGCTCAACTACCAGGCGAGTGCGGCAGCCCAGCGAGTGGAGCATCCAAATGATGCCCCCCAAACATCCGCTGCTCCAACTTCCGCCCTCGCTCTGCTGCCCTCTGTCACTCTCTCTCTCTCACACATTCACTTGCTCTTTCTGTGGCCAATTTAGTTGCATTTTGCGCGCTGTCGAGTCGCGGAGTCCGAACAGTTTCTCGAACAAATTGGCTGCAAGGTAAAAACAAGATGCCAGGCGGGCAGCAGGAGACGCGCGGCCTGCCAGTGCAAGACACACCAAAATTTACAAACATTGTAATCATGGGTTAAATATCGCCTGCTCCCCGTCTCAGAGCAGCAGGCCACAGGGCCTCTGACTACGTCTTCGTCCTCGTCTGCATCCGCATCTGCATCTGCGTCTTTGGCTTGGGCCAGGTGGAAGGCGCGTCTGTTGCATCTGTTGCAAGCACATCGAGTATCTGCCGTTGCGAATCTGCTGGAGTCCAGAGTTCATGGATTAATCACCGCGGGCAGGGCAGCATCGAGTCACAGACCAAAACTCTTTGGCCCATCCACTTGCATTCGCACTCGCAGTCACAGTCACAGTCGCAGTCGCAGTCAACTTCACGATTCACAACTTAATTCTCAGCTGGCTCGCAGTTCGAGGGCGCAGCATCGTTTGTCGATTTTCATATTTTGCTTAGCAATTGCAGTCGCGATCACAGAACGCCTTCTCACTGCGATCCGCCCCCATCATAATAAAATGGCAATAGCCAGTCGCAGCTGATTCATCGCAATAAGAAATAAATGAATTCATTTGCCAAATGCCTTTCCAAAGACGCAGGCCCAGCGGGTCTATTCCACCTCCAACTCCACCAGCAACTCCAGCTGCAAGTCGAGACCCAAGCGAAGGCTTCTTCTAATTGAACTGTTTCCCTAACTCTGTGGCAGCTGTAAACGACTGTCTTTAGCAATAAATGTTTGAAAATAGAATGAGGAAAAGAACTGAGTTTAACAAGCCAAAAGTTTAGCATTTCAGGAGTATATTGACCAGAATAGGTGTGAAAAAACAGGATCCCTTGTTGAACAACAAATCAGATGAACAATTACTGAACTATCAACATTTAAATCGTAATTAAAAAGTTAATAATATCTTAATTTTAATATTATATATTTATATAATATATTTTAATTTTATAAATATTTAAGTCATGTAAATTTTTGACGAAAATATAATATTAATAAATATAAAAAGAAGATGAACGGAATATTGCACAAAATTTTAAATTTTTTGTTACTTAAATTAAATAGAAGTTTCGGACATTTGACACCGATTAAAATATATTATTTTATCAATATATATTACACAAAATTGTTCAACTAAAATATGTTTTCCTGATATATAATATATATAAATTATATATAATGGTGTACGAATTTTTTATTTTTATTTTATTTTATTTGTTTTTTTAAATATATATATATTATGGTGTAATAATATTTATTTATTTTTTTTTTTAAATCTCTTTTACATATTATACATATATTACATAAAATACGAAACTTTCTCATCTCTATAAAAAATGTAATACCTTCTTTAATTTTTGTGGATTAATTGATTTGATTTTCTTTTACTGTTAAAATCAAACCAGCTAATGAGCACAAAAGCTATTTATAATAACAATGTAGCTTAAGAGCCCTATAAACATCGACGTCTCTTCTGCTTTTATTTAAAGCATATACTGACTTTCCCTTCATCACAACGTATTTTCTGCTCTCAAGATAAACACTCCACTCTCCGCTCTCTGTGCAAGATCATTTCTGTGTGGTTAGGAGAGATGGAACACAATCGGCCCGCAGTTATTCAATGTTCTGATTCCGGAATGGCATCTGGAATCTGTAACATTTGTCGCATTTCATTTTTACCTGCTCTGTCTGCTCTGTCTGCTCTGCCCGCTCTGTCCGCTCTCTGCTTACATTTGGTATGGCAAATGCTCTGCTGGCGCCCCGCATGTCACAAATTTTAATGCATTTCATTGCCGCAAGGAAACAGCACCAACAACAACAGCAACAACAACAACAACAATGGCTACAACAATAAAATGTGTAACGCATGAGATGAAAAGCAGCGCAGGACAACAAAAACAAGAATTGAAAATCACAAAAAGAAAAAAAAAAACGAAGTTAAAATAAAAATCGCAAAAAGGAAGCAACAGCAAAAATTTTAAACATGGCGCGAACATAATGTCCTGTGTCCTTGCCAGTGCCAGTGCCAGTGCCTGCCGTACCCTTCCGTCCGTCCAACTGTCCGTGCGTTTGTTTCGCTTCCAGCTTTTTTCTGTTTTTGCTGCGTTGCTTTGCGAATTTCCCTGCTGCTGTTGTTGTGAAAATCGAACATTGATTTATGGCGTATGTGTGTGGAAAAAGAGGAAAAAAAAGCGTGTGGCTGCGCAGGGGGAGGAGCAGCCGGCTCGGTGGGCACTAGGAGGCAAGCAAAGGTTCGACATAGCCGCGGGCCAAGCCGCTGATGACGATGATGCTGATGAGCTGGAATTGTTTTTGATATGTTGCGCGCGCATATGCAGGTCGCCGATATCCTCCCTACCCCCCCGATGCCCCTCATAGCCTGGCGCACTTTCAGTTGCGATTATTATTTGTGACACACATACACACGCACACACACACAGACACAGAGAAGCAGAAGGGCTGGCTCGTCCCTCATTTTGCATTCAATGGCAATGCATTTACAACAACCACATCTGATGCAGGGCAACATGAGCAAAAAATTGTAAATGCAATTCGTAGGGCATAAATTTAAAAAAACGCGTGTCACATGTCGATTCTCGTTTGTTCGCAAATTAATATATAAAATACGCGCGGCCAACTGCCAACCGCGCGAGCTGCGAACTGCGAACTGCGAAAAATTGCGGCTGCTGTTTTGCGGTTTTCGCATTGTTCGGTTTGGCTTTTGGAGTTTTCTTTTTAGATGGAATGCGAAATGTTCAGCATCGATTTGTACCTGGATTATACGTAAATGACTCTGAATCGAGCCATTTATATAACAATTAATGCTTTAGATTGTGATTTATGCGTGAAAATAAAAAATCATGAAAGTCGGAGAAAATGCGACCTATCATAAATTGATTTAGCTGAGCTTGTTGATTTTCAAATACATTTTATTTTATGTGTTTTTAAATAAATAAAATTAAATTCAAATATAATTGTGCACATTTTCTAATTACGATATGATATAAAAAAATTATATTTAATGACAGATATCGAAAAAAATTTAAGCTTTAACAGTATACAGAAAAGTTTTTGTTTTATATAAAAAAATAAATAAAAAAAAAACAAACAAAAAACAAATACAAAGTAATAAGTAAATTGCCAAAAATATATATGTATATATTTTACGATAAATATTATATTCTTTATTTAATTGATTATGTTTTTAATATAAATATATATATATATTTTTTTTTAGCAATTTTATTATTACTTACAAAATATTTATTTATTGTATTATAATTTATCTTTATATATATAATTTTAAATTTTTTTTTTATTAAATGATATAACATGATACATATAACATAGGCATATAAATTTCTTTGTTAAGTCGATGGCAAATTTTTCTTTTAGCATTTCTTTGGCCAAGAACTTCATAAAAGTTTTGACAATGCACTCGACAGGATCTACAGCTGCAGGAGTCGCAGTCGAAGAGCAAATCGCTTTTATAAATTCTTAAGGCGGCAACAAAAAATTTCGACAGTTTGTCAATGGCTTTCACAGTTGGCCAAGTGCAAAATAAAAATAAATAAATAAAAGTTGTAAAATGTTTACTGTGGACAGCTGCTGCAGCAAAGCAAACAACTCCAAAAGTTCAAAGTTGGCCAAACTTTAATGAAGTCCAACACCAAATGATGATGAGTTTAGTTACTTGACTGCAATTTGTTAGTATTTGTAAGTAATACTAGGTATATCATATGTACTGTATGACATATATGCATATCATGTGGTTATTCACCTGTATCTGAAGCAACTTTAGCTTGTCAGAGCTGAAACCGTGAGGATGTTGATGTTTGCTTGAGGCTCTGCCGCTTGTTAGGAGTGAAACTTTTTGCGCTTGGTTCGCAGGCGCAGTTTTCGCTTTTCCAGAATAATTGTGCACAACAATTTCGTTTGCATGGTGGGGCACATGATCGCGGTTGCAGTTGCAGATTGGCGTTTGCAGTCGCAGCTTCGGCTTCAGCTTCAGCATTGGCGCCAGCTTCGCATTGCGATCACCCGAATCGGATATTCACACGAATCGACACAGAGCACTGGGTGCATGATAATTTTCAGCGCGTTTTTGCCGTCGGCAATTTGTGGCCAAAGGCAATTTCCATGACACTAAGCACTGGAAAATTTGGCGTTTTCCTCGCCTGTTGTTTATTGCGCTTGAAGCACTTCGACTGCCCCGCACGCAGCGCCGCCAATTTGCCAACTAGCCGCCTCCGTAGCCGTGTCGGAGCCAGCCGAAAGAAAAAAACGCTCCACGAGCGACGCTGAGCAGAAAAACGCTCAGACGAAATACTTAACAAAAGGCAAACGTGCGTCCAGAATGACAACGGAAAGCAGGGCAAAGCGTAAACCAGGCCAAAAACTGAAAGAGCAACACATCAGGCATAAATTATTGCCGTGATGCGGCTTAAGAGCGGCGTTTTTGGGGGCCAGCCAGCCAGCCAGCCAGCCAGCCAGCTGAGAGCTGCAACATTATGGGGCAACTTTAAGTGGCAATCAGTTTTGGCCTGGGCACTGCTAAACGACTTAATTTTAGACGCTAAACTGTTACTTGATGGCTCTTCGATGGGCGCCCGCAAAGTATATATTCTCTTAACTCCATCGCAGACAGCGTGCGCAGCATGCGCAGTTGCCACAGCGACTCTCAGCTGGCTGCCGCCGCAACAGCCGCAGCCACAGCCACAGCTACAGCCACAGGCTGTTGCAAGAACAATTCAATAAAAACAATAAACAAAGCGAGCGCACAATGAAAGCCAATGGGAGTTAATGTTGAAAGCTAAGGGCATAAATATGCATACAGCACGGAATGAAGCTGAGGCTCTTTATCAAATTTATTTCATTGTTTTAAGCGGAATTTGAGTATTCTTATTTTTCTCAATATTTAATGAATTGAATCAAATCTTATCAAGATATGCAAGAAGAAAATATTCAAAATTAACATAGATATGTTTATATATGTATATAGCAAAGGACATTTAAAACAATTATAAAAATGAATGGAATTTCAACTATTCATTTATTTTATTTTATTTTTTTTGTTTCACTAAATTAAAAGAAAAATCAAGTTTTTTTGGCCATTCAAGCTTTTCATGATTTGTATTGTTATTATTTTATTATTATTATTAATTTTATATATTATATTATATTTTATATATTTATTTTATATTATATTATTATTTTATATAATATTACTATTATTATTATTATTTTATTTTATTTTATTTTAATATATCCCCTATTATTTATTATATTGCTCATTTATATAAATATGTATGTATATGTCCTATTAATATACATATATATTTCTATACATATATAAGCATTTTTTTTATGAATACACTATATAATAAATTTGTAAATATTATTATTATTATTACTATTAATTTTGTATTTCAATTATATTAATTTCCTATAATATGATTTGCTTAAGGTTTTTATGCTTTCTAATGCTGCTCATCATATTTCAATTTAAATTGAATCAATTGTTTATATTATAACTTGCATAACATGATATAAAATGCACTAAATCTCATAAAATAATTTCAAATTTCAATCGCAATTTTAAAATCAGTTTGCTCCACTGTGCCAACGGAGTTGCCCAGCCTTGTCAACGCCATTGCCATCAACGCCAGCGAATTGGTTGTGTTTCCCCTCTCTGTATGTGTGAGTGTGTGTGTTTGTGTTTGTGTGTGTATGCTGGCAAGGCAGCTAATAAAATTAAAATGCCATATTTCAGGCGTTGATAACAACAATAAGTGCAGCAAAGTCGCCGCGCGTCTGCAAGTCGGAAATTATTTTTTGGCACGAACTCGAGACGGCCTTGTGCCACAGCGAGAGAGAGAGATGGAGAGAGTAAAAGAGACAGAGAGAGAGAGTTGCGAAAGTGGAAGAGAGGCCAACAAGGATCTGCCAGCAGCAAGTCTATTGATATGACAAAGCACCGCAAAATTACCTGTAAAAAGTTTGCCAGCTGCGAAGAAGAAGCCAAGAATTTAGCTTATTGATTTTTGTGTCGTCGCGACGCCGTTGGCCAAAAATTCAAAAATTCTTTGAACTCAAATTATGAATAAATTGAAATTGAATTTGCCTTCGTTGTCGCCGTCGCCTAGAGGCAGGTAATGAGCGAGGGGGCGACAATGGGGCGGGGCGTGACTGGCTTAAGTAACAACAGCGCGATAAGCATCGGCAGACAGGCCGTAAATGGGCGCCTGATTTATGCCAGGCTGATTTTCTTCTTCTTTTTTTTTTTTTTTTTTTTTTTTTTTTTGTATATATCTATGTATATATATTGATTTCTTATCAGCTGGCTAATCTATTAATGCGCATTCCTATTTTATGCTATTTTGTCAGGCGCCTCAATCTCGCTGCGACCTGGCGGCAGTCTCTGTTCAGCGTAATTAAATTAAAATTCCTCTTACATGACATGCCTGGCAAAAGTGTCGACACACACACACACACACACACACACTGAAAGAGAGCAAAGGAGTCAACAACTGGCGCTGCCTTGAACGCTCAATGTGTTTGTGTGTGTGAGCTTATGGCAGCATCCGTGTCCATGCTGCGTAACCATGTCCTGGACTGCCACTGACAGTGACTACATATAGAAATATATATATATATGTATATAATTATATATATATAGAGGTATGTATATGTGTGTGTGTAGAGCTCGTTTTGTGCAAACTAAGACACGTTGTCAGCATTCATGTCACCGGCGCTGCCTGCAAGCAGGGGGTCCAAGCCAAAGTGGGGGCGGGACAATGTCTGACAGCCTTTTGAAGTGGCTTTTGCATGCAGCTAGATTTTTCATTAAAATTTACCAATTTTAATAGTTGTTGTTTTATATATATAAAGAGAGAGAACAGAAAATGCAAACGCAAGTGAAAAACTTCAGCTTCTGGGATATGTGTCAAATGCAGGGCAAGGAATGCGGCTCAGGATGCAAAAAGCCCTAAATGCGACACATAATTAAAGAATGCTCAAATTAAATTGACATTAAATTCAATTTACAGTTTGATAAGCTTCAGAGATAAAGTGAAACATGCCTCGGCTTGCATTGAATCCTTTTCCCATATTTCTCAAAATTGCCGATAAGCGGCCTAAGTAATTCGCGGAATTGAATTGATTGCGGCTATTTCGCAAATTATGCTTCGACTATGCGGGCTCTTAATCACATGAAATTATTTAGCAAGCTGAACTGCGCCCTCATATTGTGTGAATGTGTTTGTGTGTGTGTTAATAAAATATAATTAAATATATCTTAACAGTATATGGCCTGGAATTAATCATTTTGAATTCAGGAATTTTCATGATCCGAAAAATTCTCATTCGCTCTGATGGAGAGTCTCTTAGCCTTGTAATGAACTTTTCAAATAGATGTTCTTCAGATGGAAACGGTATATTTGATACTGAGAAATCTAGCCGTTTCTATGAAAATTAGTTTATTGTCATTGTTTTAAATGTTAAAGATATTAAACTTTAATTTTTATGGAAAGTTTCCTTTATAAAAGTTTCCTTTCCAAAATGCATTTACAAATTTACTTGATGTATATATTTATTTTAAAATAATTTAGTTCCTTTAGTAACTCAAATTGGATTCTTGCTTAAAAATCATTTATGCGTATTACTACTCTACAAAATTGTCTTAAGAATAGATTCTTAAGAACAGAAGTAGGAATAATATTTCTTTCTATAAGAAACTGTTTTTATCTGAAATCTATAGATCAACATTCAAGAGTGTATCTAAGTCGGTAAGAAGTATAGTTAAGAATTTATAAGCACACATAATATCTTTAAAATATTCTCCAATCTCTGCAAAAAAAAATGTTTTTCATTTTAAAATTTCTCTCTTTAAGTTAGGTCTAGATTTTATATTCAATTCAATTCATATTGAATTCAACTAAATCCAAGTTTCACTGCTAGCCATGACGCATAGAAACACGTCTCGTGTCGAATGCCCAGTTTATTTTATTTGAATTCGTTTTCATTTCATTTTGATTTGTGTTGCTTTCGTTTCTTTGTGCAATCCTCGCCAGGTAGTAAATAAACAAAGCATCGAATTCAGCGCAACGTTTAAAGATACATTTATTATTTTGAAAATGCGCAAACACTTCATGATGATTACCAACTGAGCGGGCAGCAGCAGAAGGAGGAGGAGGAGGTGGGGTGGGGGTAGAGCTGGCAGACGCCCCCAATGGCGAGGGAGTGAAAGCAGCAGCCCGGACTGCTGGCTGACTGGCTGGCTGCTTTGGCCGGGATGCCTGACCTCCTTACACCTCTCTTACGGAACAGCGTACAGAAATCTTTTTACGTCAGTTCTGCCTGTCTTGCTGCCTGGCATTTTCTTGCGTTGTTACCTTCAGGGTCGGGAGAGTAGCGTGCAATGCTTGGTTGCGTAGCCGCCCCTTAGCGCCTCCCTTCTCCTGCCTATACCGCCATCAACATTCAGGCTGCTGTTGTTGCTGCTGCTGGCAATTTCCTTTAGACGAGCTGCGAAAACACACGAAACCGAAACTTTTGCGAAATACGTTAAACGCAATGCTGTCCGTCCCATTCTCAGTTTCAGCTTCGGTTTCAGTTTCAGTTCGAGTGCCCTTCCCCTTTGTGTCTGTCTGTTCGTCTGTCTGCCAGTTTGGTTCATCCTTCCGTTCGCCTGTCCCACTCTCAGTCAGAGTCGGAGTCGGAGTCGGAGTCAGAGTCAGACTCTGAGTCTCAGAGTCTCAGGCAGCAGTTTAGTATATAACAAGTCAGCGTCAGCTGCTGCTGCTGCTGCTGCTGCTCGAGCATTCGCATTCGTGCTCCTGCCAGGTCTTCTGCTCTGGTTTGGTCTGTCCGCCTGTACGCCACTTTGTCGGCTGCCTCAAATACTTCCATGTTCGTTTCACAAGTAAAACGGAAATGACAGTTCCGCAGCGAGCGCCGAACATCTTTGCAGAGCTCCGTCCGCCCCCCGTCACAGTAGAAAGTGACTGAAACCTTTTCCCGCATAATAGTCTGTCAAAGTGGCTGCCAGCACCATCGCCGACTCCGACTCCAACTCCGACTCCAGCTCCGACGCCGTTGTCAGTCAGCTCCAGCTGCAGCCTCCCTGTCAGCCGCGTGCTGGAACTACTTAGCACTTAGCTACGATCCCAGCTAACAGCTCAGAGCTGCCAGGCATCCATCCCTTAACCCACTTCAAGGCGAGCCCCACAAACAAAAACAAATTCAACAATTTCGCAATTTTAAGCCGCTTCGGTTTCCAACTAATTTTCTAATTATGAGCACAAAGGCGCACAGAAATCATGTCACGCTCCCTGACTGATTTATGGCCGTTGGAGAAATGTCAAATATTTGCCCGCCAATTGCTGTAGCCACCCTCGCGTCCAAGTCTCCAAATATCAGCGAGCCCACGCTTTTAGCTTTTTAACTTATCCAAATCACTTGGCAAGTTTTTCTACTCGATATTTGTTTTCTTTCTTTTTGCATTTTTTTTTTTTTTCTTTTCTGTTGATTTGATTTATTTATTTATTGTTGACTCTGCTCGCCCGGCTCTCTGACTCGAGGCAGGCGCCTCAATAATCGCCAGCCGAGCAACTGATTAGCTTAATTTTCCGGATGGTGAAACTGCCTCGATACCAATATCAAAGTTTGTTTTGATTTTTTCTTTGCCTACACATGTTTTCAAGCCAGCAAAACAAAGAAATGAAATGCAAAAAAAATGCAGAAGAAAATGTATAAATAAATATATTAAAGCTCAATACGGATAAAATGCGAACTCTGAGCAATAATTATTAATTACGCACTTGTGTACATTGTTTTTATATTTTATTCATTTATGTATATATGAAGTATAAAGAGCTTTTTATCATTAGTCGCAATACAATTTAAAAAAAATATAAAGTATTTATCTTTGAGGATTAATGTTTTTTTTAAATATTTAGTTATGTTGTATTTTTTATTTAATTTTATTTATTTATTTTTTAAGTACATGTGTATTCTCTATTAGGTCAATGTTAATTGATATGCGTATGGCCAATAAAAATAAATTTGAAATTCAACAATAAATTCTTTTTCAAATAAATTGTTAGTTAAATAATATAAAAAACTTTCATTGAAAAAAAAAAAAAAAGAAACATGTGACCCAATTGTAAATCTATTGCTTTTTTTTGCGCCATAAACAAACATAAATATGAGCATAATTGAATAAATATTAAGTACTAATTTAATGCATTCAACATAAAGTCAACTTTACAGATTTTTTGAATAAAATTTAAAACATATTATTATAAATATGTATAAATGAAAATTTTTTTATTCGTACAAAAAATGCGATATTCCATTATATTGGCAAAAATCATTTTTAGCTACTTAAAAATGAAGAAGTCTCTCACAAAGATATATTTTAAAATCTCTGCTGCTCTAAAAAGGAAACGATCAAAATAAATATTTTCCAGTTCGTAGTTTGACTGAAGTAAAAATAGTTTTTACTCGAGTTTTGTTTTCTCACGCACCCATCTCAACCAACAAGAAAACACCCACATATGTTGATCCACTTAGCTAGGGTCCTAGCATGTATTAGAGTATCTGTATGTGTGTGTGTGTGTGTGAGTTGGATGATTCCCAGGGGCCAGAGCGGAGCATTGGCTTTGGCCATGGGGCACACTTCCAAGTAATTTGCAAAACTCAGACATCCGACACTTTGCTGTAGTTTGGCGACTTTGATTTATGGCCAAGAGCCTCGCTGGGGACACAATCAAACACAAATGCAGGCATAAGGAGCCAACGTCAACGACTTCAATGTCCTGCAACTGAAGTAGGCGCTCACACACACACACACACATACATAGAGAGAGAGAGAGACACACACACAAACAAAGTTCAGCCCGTTGTTAGCGCGATTATGGCAGCTGTTGAAGAAGCCTAGGTCAGGGGCGGGCGTATGAAAAGGGCGGGGGCAAATGGGCCAGAACAAAACAGCAAAAAAAACAACAACAATGGCCAGTTTTTGGGGTCTTCAGCCGGTGACATGCAAACCCGGCGGCTGACAGCTCTGCAGCGCTGCTCTAGCAAACAGCAACCGCAGGGGCCACAATAAAAGATGAAACAAAAGTCCATGTTATTCTGCGAAAGAGTCAAAAAGTCAACCTCAACTTTGGCATCAACTTCGGGGCTTTAGCTTTAGCTTTAGCTTTGGCTATAGCTTCAGCTTCTCACATGCCCGAAAAGTCGCACAAAAATAATCCCAAAAACTTCTGCGCTCAAAAACATGAAAACGTTCTGCACAATGACAGAGCCGAGCAGTAGGAGCAGGCGGAGGAGAATAGGGGCAGAGGCAGGGGCAGCGGCTGCGGATGCGGAGACGTTGATCACAAAAAGGAAAATGTCAAAGTTCTCTTGCGGTCTCCGAGGTTCTTTAAATGTTCTCGGTAACAAATACATACATATATTTATACACATATAAATATTATACATACACATATACGCATTACTCTTATACATAATTTTTTTTTTTTTTTTTTTCGTTTTTCTTGGAACCTTCGCTAGGGAATTCAACACACGAGCATTTTTTTTTTTTTTTTTTGGTTTGACTGTTGTTTGTGTATGTTTTGTTTTTATTTTCGATGTCGTCTTTAGTTGTAGAACTGTGTGCTTTATGCTTATATAAAGTGTAGATTAAGAGCGCAGCCTTGACCTCAGCTTACCAGAGCCTGCGAAAAAGCAGCTCAAGTTGGGCTTTGCTGACAGGAAATGTCAATGGCAGTTGATCTTCAAAATGTGCGAGAGTTGTTGTCGTTGTGTGTGTGTGTTGGCTAAATTATGTAATATTCTAATATTTGATAATTAATATTGAAAAATGTCGATTGGCTTTAAAGCTAAGCTTAGGTTGAAGAAGTGAAAGAAATGCTCTTAGAAATTGTTGGAATAATTAAACAAATATTATAAAGGATTTAGAAACATATAGATATATGTCAGTGCTTTTATTTAATTTAATTTAAATTTTTTATTTATTTATTAATAATTATTTTATTTATTTAATTATTTATTTCTCATTTCATAAGACTTAAATAAAAGAAATCAATTTTCAGCAGATAAAAATATTTATATACAATATACTAATAGCTGGGCTTGAGACTAACTATTATTATGGTATCTAAATATTATTGTTTAAATGAATTGCATAAATATTTGTATTGGAAATTTGATTCCTCTTGCTTGATCATTCTCTATATATTATCCTCCCAAAACAATATTATATGACTCTAAGGCTGTTATGTAGGGAATGAGAGAGATTCTGCGAAGCCAAGCAGCTGATCATACACAAGTAATTACTTGTATATTGCAGAATTCATGTTCTGAGAATTCTATCTAAAAGGGTTGCAATCAAGATGAGGATCTACATTGTAGAACAAATATTGTGTTTGGTATAATCATACCACATTTAATGCATATTAACTTGCTGCTTGCAACCATTTAGTATATTAAAAATTCAAATATTCATTGATTACAATAAAAATCACTTTATAAAACACGGCGAGCCAAGAAACGTGCGCCATAATTTCTGCATTCTGTGGAATGTAATAATTCACCTTGGCCTTTAATGCACAATTTGTAGAAATTTATTAATATTTTGTCTCAGCTGCTGAGCATCGCATATGCCGGGCCTAATGCAGTTATGCTACATGCTGTAGTTTTTCTCTATATGTTTTCTCATTTGTATTTTTGCCGGCTTTTGTTTTGTGTCACGCTTCCGCAAACATGAAAAGGAAGTGCACGTCAAAGCTTAGACACAAACCACGGACCGTAAAGGTGCAAGTGAGGCTGAAGTAACAACATTCATTGCAATTGCCACCAGCTAAATGTATGTGTGTGCACGTGTGTGTGTGTGTGTCTAAGTATCTGCATGCAGCAATGCGTGCCAGCGAGAATTTGTTGAACAATTTCGCTAAACTCGAGGCGAAAACTCGAATAAATTGGCTTGAAAATGAAAAGGGAAAACTTCAGGCGAGCGACGAGCAAAAGGCAGTAGTATAAGAAGAAGATGAAGAAAACGGAATAATAGCAGTAGCTGCCGCAGCGGCAAACGCACAAATTACAACAATTAAATGGCGAACAAAATAAGCCAAGCCGCAATTATCACATCACTAGCTAACCGAGTTGGGAGCTGAAGCTGCGGACCGCGGAAGGCCTCAACGGAGACGGAGACGGAGACGGAGATGGCAGAGGCGGCGGCGGCTTTGACTTTAATTTATGAACTGCGGCAAGTGGAACTGAGTCGAGTGGAGGGGCTGAGCCGCAGCTCTTGGAGCCGGGTGGCCACTGAGGCGCACACTCGACTGCATAGCATTCGAATCTCTCCGCCGGTTTTCACTTCACTCGAGCCGAGCAGCTGCGATTTGTAGCGGCAAATGTTGATGTGAAAAGTCCAGGTAAAAAAAAAAAAAAAAAAATGAAAAGAAATTATGGAAAAAGGGCGTATAAAAAATGCACAACAGGTGTTAGCAATTTAGATCTAATAAACCTTAAAGCGAAAGACCTAGAAAAGTGGGCAACGAGTTGTCGCTCGTTGAATTGACGGCGATCCAATTTCATAATGAATTTTTTCATCCTGCTGCTGCTGTCAGCCTTCAATTGGTTTGGAAAAACAAAACAGCGACAAAACTGAAAGCAAAACAACAACGAAATAACCAAAAAATAAAAATAAGCGAACAGAAGAAGAAGAAAAAAAAACAAGAAAATAACAGAAATAACGCACAGAGATCCAAGAATTCCCCCATGAAGAAATCCAGCTGACAGCCCTTCGCACAGAGAACCCCAAGCAAAACTTGAAGCAGAATGTGGCATGATGTTTGTGTCTGCATGGTGTGTGTCTCTGTGTATGTGTGCTGGTACATATATATTATATATGTATATACATATAGTTATATCGAGTAAACGAAAAACAAAAACTTTTTTCCACTTGAGTAACTTAAGTGCCAATTCCTTCAAAAACAAAACAACAACAACAACAACAACAGAGAGGCGGCTAAAAGCACATGAAAAACAAACGAAAACAAACAGCGAAATAAAAAGAAGAAGAAGAAGAAGAGGAACACGAAGCGCACATGAACATTTCATTTAACAGGGAGGCGAAGCTGGGGGGAAAATTCGAATACAAAAATCGATTCGACATCAAGTTGAAAGACACCAAAAAACAATTTGAAGACAACTGCAAAGTGCTGAGCAGAGCATTTACATAAGATAATAGAAGTATTATAAAGTATATCATTCCTAAATATATGCGGAAAGTCTTGTCGATATAAAGCAGCCGACTCTTCCATATGGCAACCAAATAAACGGAAATGCAGTAAATTTAACAAATTGAAATTGATTCATCTGAATAAATTGAAAAACTCAATTTGAAGTCAATAGAAATTATTCTTAATGAAAATGAGATTTACGAATAATTGTAAATGTAATTATGTGAATATGTGTATAAAATATTTAATCTCCTTTAGCATTTAAATAGCTTGACTTGAATTTTTTTAATGGATCTAAAAACATAGCTACGAATAGTTGAGCCAAAATCTCCAATATACATGAATATTTTAAGAATTAAAGCCGTCGGCTACAACACAAAATAATTTGATTTTTAAACTATATTTAATAAACACTTTTGCTGTCTTCAGAGTCTTGAAACTGAGGCTTAAGCAGCTTTGCTTGTTGCTGTTGCTTGAAATGAGAGAAATGAGTAATGGCCGCTTCCATATAGCACGTCAATCTGCATTGATCAACCCATAAAAACCGACGCACGCAAACACACACACACATACACACATGTGTATAGAGAGACAGATGAGCATTCACTCACTCACACATCATAGTTAGAACAACAACAATAGAAACGCGTAGAACGAAAGAGAGCGGCCCAAGGAACAGCGGCCATGATTTGCCGTCGGCAATTTGTGTTCCACTTTCAGCCATTGAAGAGCGTCGGCCTGGCAACGGGCTGCCATGCGAAGACTTTGAGTGGCGAATGCTAAATGCTCGTCATCATCCACCATCAGAAGGCAGCTCGAAGATATTTTCAGCAGCCATGGCTAAAGCGAAACACATGGCATTTGTGAGATGCACCCCAAAGAGCGCAAGAGATGGAAAGAATGAGCGAGAGAGCGCGCGCACTCACAACAGCTGCGCAGGCCGAAGAGTATTTCGGCTGTAGCAAAGAGAGTGCACAGCCATGCTCTTATCCTGTTTTACCGTTCCATGCGCTCTTCGCATGCCTGCTATCTCGCTCCCACGCAACAGCTGCATAGCTTCCCGCCAATTTTGTGCCAGTGCCATGCTGCTCTGGCTGGAAAGATGAGTGCTCTTTCTCTCTCTCTCCCTCTCTTCTTTGCATTGGAAGGCACGAAACAAGTTGCCGGCACAAGGAATTCCAAAAAGAATTCCAATATCAATTTGGATTCAAATTTTTTGAATTTTTGAATTTGCATTTGTTTTTCTCAAATATTTGATGTCAATGCCAAACTTGCGGATATTTTCGCAAAACAAAAGTGATCACTCCTGCATGGAATACATAATTGAAATTGCGGCTATTTATAGTTCAATTACATTAACATAAATTTGCTGCTGCTTCCGAAATCGGCGCCACATACAACATTGCGATCATCAAAGGCAATCGGCAAAGCTCACACTTAGGCACGCTCACTCACTCACACACGCGCACGCACGCGCCTCGATCTAGGTATGTGTGTGTGTGAGTCAGCTATGCCTTTGATTGGCTATTGGCACGTTTGACCCTTTTGTAGTTAATTACTTTTTGCCATTTGCTGAGCCAATCGGGCACAACTTTTTCGCAACACTGAGAGAAATATTTTGATGGAAAATAAAATGTATTATTATTATTAAATATAAAATTTAAATAAAATATAATAATGAACAAGAATTTTATATTCATGATAATTAGAAAGAAAATATGAAAAAGAATTGTATGGATTCCTAAATAAATATGGCATAAATCGACTCTATGTGGTGTGCCACAACTCCTTCTGCCTTTACATACAAGTGTGCTATTTTATTTTTCGTAGCTGTATATTCATTTATAATTCTCATTTTCAGTGTGCTTAGGGTATAAAAATTAATTAGTTCAGTCATTTCAACTTTCTTCTTTTTTTTGCAAACCTTTTTTTTTTTTCATCAAAACATTTATTTGTGATAAAATATATTTTTATTTAACAATATCTACTAATTTATTTCTAAACAATCAACTATTCCATTCTTAATAGACCACTTTACCTAAAATATTCAAACCATTCAAAAATATATAGTCAATTTGTTTTTATAAAATTTCTATAATTTTGCTGTTCCACTAATTTTATTAACATTTTCTATTTTAACATGTTGTTTGGTAAATTTATATTAAATATCAATCAATAGTTAGATCATTTACTCTAAATTAAGTAGCCAAGAATTCCCTGTGTGCATATTAGATGAACTATTCCTATCCATTTCTAAGCTAGTAAATTGCTTGGATCTTCGCTCATTCATTCCACAGTCGTCGTTATCAATCAATCAGCAGAAACCTCTGTATGGATATAGATATATCATATGTGTACCTTCAGGCATTTGCCTTTGCCTTAACTGTAGCCAAAGTATCTTTAGCTCTGGGTAGACAGTCGGACAACCTTCGCATTCCTTCACATCGGGGCCTCGGGCTTCGGGCTTCGGGTCTGGATCGCGTTGTTCCTGTCAGTCGGTTGGAGCACGTATCGATTCCAATTGGAAGTCGACAGTCGCACTTTGAGAACATTGGCGAACAGAAAATAATTAAGTTCTCAAAAGATAAAAATCATGTTGGCCGCTGATCAATTAGTAGATTTATGCAGCCCAACGCATATTTCATCTTTTGCAGCCGCTGGCATGGGTCCGCCCCCCGCCCTCCGCTCCAATGTCCACCCCCGCCAGACGTTGGGTAGAATGCATAAATTTACATATGAGAATGTCTGGAAATGATATTGAAGGCTGTTGAAATGCTGCAATGCAACCTGCAGAGCGCCCACAGGCCGAAGCAGAGAGCGAGAGAGCGAGAGAGAGAGGAGGTACCTGGTCTGCACCTGGCTGCACCTGCCTGCCTGCCTGCCTGCTGCCCTGAAGCGTTATTGTTGCGTTGCTGGCCATCGGATCGCGTCTGGACATGCACATGCACAGACGTCAGTAACTCATTTATCGCTTAACTGGACTTGGCGAACGGAATGGAGGAGCTGTTGCCCCTTGGCTGGCAGCGATTTGGTTACGGGCTCCGTTCTCTTCTGCCACTGCCACTGCGTCTGCGTCTGCGTCTGCTTCTTCTTTTTCTTATTTTGACAACGAATTTGCATGCAGTGGAAACTGTGTTTTGAGCCTTGTTAATTTTTGACTAAAGTCCGCTGGCTAACGTGCACTGGATAAGCGCCAAGGCAAGTCAGGGCAAGCCAAGGCAAGCGAAGCCAAGCCAAGCCAATTCGCGTTGCGTTGCGTGACTGGCCAAATGCGAGTGCTACGCATGCGCGCGCTTACAAACGCAAAGCTCAAGCAAACAGAACAACAACAGCAGCAACAACAACGACAACAAAAAAAGGAAAATGTGAAACAAGAACCAAAACAAAGTGTTCAATGTTTCCGTTTCAAATTCTATGGAACAAGACATTTGCGCACCGCCAGCAGCCACAGCCCATGTGACCAGAGCAGAACAGATTCTGGCCCAGTCCCAGTCCCAGTCCCAGCCCAGTCCCTGTCTCAGTCCCAGCTCAAGTCTCGACCTCGCTCTCCGCTCCAGACGTTCATTGTGAATGGACAACGCGCCGACTTAGCAAACGCGTTAACAATTGTTCTGGCCATTCGTTTTTTATGCTTTTTCTTTTAGCTGTTCTTTTTTGTTTTTTTGTTTTTGGGCTAAAACAAGTTCGGCATTTTGCTTGAACAGACCGCCAGAAGTGCCCCCAGACAAATGTTTGAAAGTGCACAGTGGTTGAGCTCTAATTCAGTTTATAGAAAACATAAATAATATATATAAAATATATAATGTGAAATGAAATTCAAGATATAAATATAATTTCTAAGCCAGATAGAAACAAGGATCTGAGTATCTTACACCAACTGGATAAGCTGGGCAGTAAATTTAGACTTTGAATAAATTAATATGTTAATTATTTCTGTTTTACTGTGACTTATTTGCCTCATTAATATGCAAATGAATTCCTATAATTTCGTGTTTAGTATGAAGGCTGATTAATTGCTTGGAAATCGAATCTACAAGTAAATCATACTGATATCAGGGAAGAGAAGAAGAATCAGGGAAACTAAGTTACAGATTTGAGCTTCTGATACTTTCATAAATATGCTAAAAATATGCTGAAAATTTAATTGATATCCAAAACCGAAGCAAAGTTGTATATATTTGAAAAGTATATTTAAAGTCTCAATAAAAACTTTTTTATGAGCTTTGAGTTATTGTTTCTTAATTTTTTTCACAAATATTTTAAATAAGCGGACTAAAAACTTTTGTAAGAACAAAAACTAATAATAATAATAATATTTTATAAATAGTATTTATTAAATACTCATTTTTCTTCTAATTTTGAAATATTATGTATATATTTCTATTTCTTTCTCGTTTTCTCTAAATTTAAATAAATTTAATAAAGCGTATATTTTATCTTGCTGAAAAAATAATTGTATTTTTCAAACATTAAATATTATTATATTTGAAAAAAAAAAAACAAATATATTTCAAATATTATTTATTATTATTGTTTTTTTTTTTTTTTTTTTTTTTTTTGCAATTTATATAACTCTTTTTCTTTATTTAGCATTCAATCTAGCCTACACAATTTATGGGAGGATGAATGAATAATATTTCCCATTCCATTTACCAGCTCAACTCTCACTGAAAGACTTCATTAACTTTTCAGCAAATGTTCTGCAATGTGAACCACTGTGCAGAGTGCCGCTGCCGCTGCCACGGCCTTTCGCAGTGCCTCGCAGCTGAGCGCGCGATTGTGCCAGAGATAAAGGCACTTGCGCATTACAACTGCTCGAGCTGAGCAGCCGCATCCAGCAGCTAACCAGCCGGACC
Organism: Drosophila arizonae; assembly: GCF_054131065.1. NCBI lineage: Eukaryota > Metazoa > Arthropoda > Insecta > Diptera > Drosophilidae > Drosophila > Drosophila arizonae. Next base: position 26,134,432 of record NC_142922.1, read on the forward strand.
AGACAACTTCAGCAACAACAACAAGAAGAACATGCGGAAAAAGTGCAACAGAATTAACAATTCATTTTATTGTTAAATATGCCCATGCTGCGGCTGCAGACGATTCTAAGCAGCGCTTTGGCCAGGCTAACAAGGCTTGTCTGTGGCAGCATCTGGGCTGCAGGGCTCATGTAGCCCCAGGGGGCGGAGGGCGGGGGCAGGCAGAGTACAGTGGAGCTGGGCTCCTCTCATAGTTAATAATGCGATAATTTCGTTTTCATTCAAAGCAAATCGAATGGAGTCAAACGCAGCAGCGGCTACCGGATTACGAGGCTGTTGCTTGTTGGCGTGTTGCAGCAACATGTTGCCAAGTGGGCAAAGCGAGCGCGAGACTGATGCATGCGCAAAATTTAAATTATGTTGTTTTGTCGCATGTTTTTCGTTTCTCATTGCCTTTTGGCCGCGCTTTGTCGTCGTCGTCGTCGTCGCCGTCGTCGCCGTCGTCTTGGCTTGTTGTTTAAGGGCCTTAAACATTATCAATGAATAAATGAAAATGTCTTTTGTCGACGGAAAATTGTCGTGTTGTTGTTGCCGACATGCAACGGCAACAACTCTTAACGTCTTCTTTTGGCCCAGACAGCGCTTTAAGCCGCTGTTTTATGTCACAGTCAACTGTCATTTGTACATTGAATGCGCGGACTGCTAAGCCACGAGCAGGTCTTGAGCGAGAGAGAGAGAGAGATGAAGAGAGAGGAGCGACTTGTTGCCCGGCGATATGTTCAATTTGCATAAAATCACAGGAAGCACTTAGGATTAATAGGCCGCGCTCTGCTTGCCAAGTGGTTGGCGAGTGGCGGTGGTTGAGCGGTGCATGGGTTAAGCATTTTGCAATCGCAACTTAACCCGAATTATCACTGGCAATTCGAGTAATTTGCTTACCTTTTGTGTGGGTTATCCATAAATTTCGCTCGAACAGCTAATCCACAATTTGCTAATTTGATAATCCAATAAATGCGGCTGCAAAGAGTACAAAAGTAAAAGTATTATTATTATATACTATTTTTTTATTTTATATATATATTTTTTTTTTTTCAAAATTCAAATTCCAATTAAAAATTCAAATTTCCCCTAACTAAGAAACAAACCAAAAATCTAGCGCATGCACCAAAATATGTATAGAATATGCCGGGTCGCCCTCTAGCGGCAGCCGGCAGCAGCTGCGTATCTTCTGCGAGGCAAATATTTCTCAAGCAAGGCGAAAACTGATTTACAATGTGTAGAGATATTGGGTAAATTATAAAAAAAAAATTATTCTACAATAAATTAAATATTTGAAAAATATCATAGTTATTCTTTTAATATTATTTGTATAATTTTAACAGAAGCATAGTTGATTCATTATTAATTGCTATGAGTAAATAAAATAATATAAATACAAAGCATAAATATACATCAAATTAAAATTGAATTAAATCAAATGTAAATAAGTATTATTATATTATTAAAAATTTATTTATTTTATTTTTATAATATAATAATCATTATTATAATATTAAAAATTTCTTTCATTTGAATTTTTGTAATAATATTTTTGATATGATTATTTGATGGTTTGTTTACTTTATATACTTATACTTCAATGTAATTAGATTATCCCTGAGTATTTCATTATCATACATCTCATCTAATAATATGAATTATAATTGCATTCTTGCACAAATTAGAGAGCTATTCGATCGAAGTTTAAATTGATAATTCATTAATTGTTGTTTCAAATATAATATTTATAGCAATATATCTATGCCTAATTAGACCTCAGGTCGTGAAATTCGTTAATTTTCTTTTATAAAAGCGATTCAGAGCAAAGCTAGTCTGATCGCTTGCAATTAACAGAGCCCAAAAAGCGATTGCAACGATTGCTCCGACAGTTGCCCATTGCCCATTGACCATGGCCCATTGGCCATTGGCCATTGTTAGGCCACGAGCTCGAATTCTGTGTCTAAACCAAGTGCATACATGTGTCACTCGAGTGGCAATGCGGCGGAGCGGCTGCCGCTTTCATATTCTCCCAGGCCAGGGCACTTCGCACTTTCGGACAAGACTAAAGCACTGAAGAGAGCCTTTGAATTTAGCCAGCGAATTGGCAGCATTGAAATCGCATTATTAACGCCTGCAGAGCTCAAATTGGCAGCGAGTCGGCGACGGCGAATGCGACGACAACGCCAAGCTGGGTGTGAAAATAATCTGTTTAACGAGGGAGTCTTACAAAAGACCCCAGCCTGGTGGCAGCAACATGCAGCAAAGTGGCCGCCGCCGTTGCTGATGCTGCAACTGTTGCAACTGTTGCAACAGCAGCAACAACAAACGAGCAACAATAATGACATTTGGCGCAAATGAATGAGAAGCGCGCTCAAATTTTGCACTCCAGAGCCTCTGCGGCTGCCTCTGCCACAAAAGGATATGACAGCAGCCAGCCTGACAGGTCGCAGCGGCACTGCCAGCAGCTCGGCTCTTGGCATTGCCGTTGCCCATAGGCTGCCCGGGCCATTCCCTTCGCCTCGCCTCGTTTCGTTTCGGCTTAGACCAGAAGCCACCGGGTCGTCTGGCTCGGCGCTGACATTAAAAGGTGGGAAAATGTCAGCAGCTCGCGCAGAAAGCATTTATGCTCGCTGTTCGCTGAAAATAGATATCGAAATAATTGCGGCGATAACAGCGGATCCTCGAACTGCGGCTGTTTGTTTGTTTGCAGCCGTGGGTGCCGAAATGGGAAGATAGGGATCCATTTGCAATGGGAATTGATATTGTGAATGCACTGTTAAATGATCTAAATACTGTTAGATAATATCTATATGATACAGATTTAATATCTAATAAATATTTAAAACTATGTATTATGATTGATCTTGTTATTCCAATTATTAATCAAAGTACTTCCCATTTAATTTTTCTTTATTTGAAAATTTTTAATAATATCATCAAAATCGTTATTAATTGTATAGCCACAATCCATTGCAAATCAAGAATCAGATAGAAAGTTTTTCTTTTTATTACGATTGTCGTGAGGGCAATAAGAAGAAACTGCCTCAATGCTGAACGATATTTTTCAGGGTATTTGCTTAGAGAAGAATTATTATAAATATGAGTAAAATATTATTACTGATTATGATTATATGATTACTTTATTCTTATTATTACAAATAGTCTTAGTTTAGCATCAATAATTTTTTTTATTTATTTATATGGGACATTTTATTTTTAATCAATTTACTGCATTCAAAAATGTGTTTAACATTTTTTTTTTTAAATTTAGGAGTACAGGACACATTGTCCTTTTTTACTTAAATATAATTATATTTTATTGCACATCAATAATTATTTCTTTTTAACGAAACTTATAAAACTATTCTAATTGTCACATGGCTGAAATTGCCAATGAAGTTAAAGAAGACTCCATTTATTTATTAAACGCTAAAATATGAAAAGTAATTTCAAATTAGGCACTGACTACTTCGACTTGAATGGGGCTCTATAATATAGAAAATGTGGAGCAGAAAAGACGATTGAAACTGACTTAGTCAAGAAAGTATTCTAGCAAGAAGGCAAGATCTCTGAGTTCTTATATAGAGCACACAGGCGATGTGGTATAAAGACTGGTTTCAAGTCTCAAGAGGCAGCCCAAGAAAGAGGAGCTGCTTTAGTCCGTAAGCAGGAGTCCGACAGAGGAGTCTGGACTCGTCACCTGGCGTAAAGTATTTTCGCCTACCTCAACTATGTAGCTCTCAAGAATATTACAATAATTAGTATTATTCTCATTGCTATTATGCTCATTATTATTATCATCATGATTACTACGCTCATTTGTATTTCAATTACATTTACATGGAATAAATTTACATCTCTTACAAAGTCGCCTCCAGCACAGCTGCCAATAAATGTATGTGGCAAAGATCTTTGAACCATTGGCCAACTGCGATTCTCAGCCACTTAGCATAGCCGAAAAAGAAAGTGATTTTGTGGCGATCATGAATATATAGGTATGTATATGGCGATGTCCATTAGAAATCTGTGCGCGCTCAGCGTCAGACATGCTCCAGGGCACGTAGATGATAAATACCCGACTACCCTTGGTGGGCAAGGGGCTGCAGCGATGGGTGGGGCAGGGCAGGAGGAGGAAGGCTTGTTGTTTGGCCACCAACGCGCTGAAGCCGTAACCAAATTCATATGCATATGCGCCTGTTTGCTGTTGATTTGCGCGAAAATATTTGCCCAGCTGCGTAATTGAGCGACGGGGCCTGGGAGCCTAATGCAAAGATCGATAGCTTGGGGCTGATGGATTGGATTGGCGTTGGCAGATTCCGAGGCAGCTCACGCCCAACATCAAAACATCCATAAATATTTTTGTCGTTTTCGCTGCGGGGCCCCCAAAATCGAATTTATGGCACCCGCGTCGTAAAAAACCGTAAAAAGCTGCGACGCAGCGCATCGTAAAATTAAAGGCGAAAATAGTTTTTTGGGCGCTTAACTCGCGCTCTGTGCCCAAAATACTTAATTAATTGTCACTCCAACTTCTGGGTGGCCCCTCGCCGACTCGGTTTTTGATTTATGCACAGCGCGACCAACGCGCTAATCAGTCGCAATTTGCATGCGCAGTCGCAGCCCTCGAAAACATTTTATTTACTTTTTTTATTTTGTTTTCTTCTCATTTTGCAGCGCATAAAAATAGCGAATCCATCCAAGCGAATTTTTCGTTAATTCATTTTTATACCCTGAACCCATTGAAAATGGGAAATCAGGGTATAATGGTTTTGTTGAAATGTATGTAACAGGCAGAAGGAGGCGTGGCAGACCCCACAAAGTATATATATTCTTGATCAGGGCGACGAGCTGAGTCGATTTGGCCCTGTCCGTCTGTCTGTCTGTCCGTCTGTCCGTCTGTCCGTCTGTCCGTCCGTCCGTCTGTCCGTCTGTCCGTCTGTCCGTATGTTTGAACGCGTCGATTTCCGAAGATATAAGAGCTAGAGACTTGAATTTTTTTTTAAAATAACCGAATATACAGCGCGGACGTCGAGTTTGCTTTTAAAATTCGAAAAATCATCCCGTTATGTTTTTATCGACTAAAAACATTCAAGTTCAAATCAGATGCCTCTATAGCTAATTGTGAATGATTTTTCTTTTTTTAAATTTCTCAAATATTCAATATAATATGTAGATCATATGCTGAAAGTTTCATTAAATTCCGTTCAGTCCAAAATTAATAAAAAATAATCAAATATTTGGCCAATTAACAAACGCACGTGCAGCAGCTACAACAAAAACATCACATCAGCTGTTAGTTTCGTTTAGTTTTGGTAGATGGCGCAGCAGCAGTGAATCTATTTGAGTTTTGCCAGCGCCACTAGCAGGAGTGAGGTGGCCTAGTGTGTTAGCAGCGTGACGCTCGATCGAAGAGTCGCGGTTCGAGTCCCGATCGATGCAACTGATGTTAATTTTTTTTTAATTGTTTCAAAATGTTTTTATATTTTATTAAATGAGTTTGGTATTTTATTTATATTTTTAAATACATTGAAATTGAAATTTCAGCCATACTAAATGAGCATTTTTATTTGTTGGGTTCAGGGTAGTATCTAGTCGAGCACTCTCGACTAGAATTTTCTTACTTGTTGTTGTTGATTTTTTCGATTCGCCCTCGACGCATTGCGATATGTGCGCACAGTTTGAGAGTCGTTGGCGTAGTGTTGTAACTCGCCGCCAGATGGCGTCTGGTGTGCGGCCATCTAGCGGGCGATGGCGTGCGAGCAAAGGGATTGAGATATTATCCTGCCGTAGCGGAAGGGCTATTGTAATAGGAAAAGGACATTGCTGCGAGGAGTGTGTCTCGGCTAAAAGGCGGCCGAGGATATTTTTGTGAGGGATATTTTTGCTGAGCTTATAAAGGACATTCTTGAGTAGTTCACAGAACTGCCACATGTGGAGTGTTGTCCTCTTGAGAAATTCCCGTGCATGCAGGGATTTAGTGGGAATGGAACATTTGGACAAGAAACTGAAACACCCTGTGGAATAGAGAGTCTAGACCATTGAGAGCTAGCTAAATAAGTGAGAAAGCATTCTTTATAACTGATATGTAAGTAAATAGTATATTATTTTATACAAAAAATTAATTATTTTTAAATTAAGTTTCATCATTAAACAATGAAAACCAATTAATTATTTTTAAATTTAATTCATCATTGAAAAATAAACTTTTGAAAGAGTTTCAAGGAGTTTTGATGTGGGTTTCAGTTAAAATATATATTCAAAACAAATTTTGTTCAATGAATTTTGATTTATGAATCTCTTTAAATAGCAATATATCATTTTATTTGAGTTTTTATTACGCTGGTCAAATTGCGAATATTTTTTGCAATTATTTCATTAAATCTTCAGTCAAACTGAAGAAGCAAACATTTAAAAATAATTAAAGTTATATTTCAACTTGAACAAATCAAACGAACGCCGATTCGTTCTCTGCGTCTTCGAGTCTCGTATCACGTGAACATATCTACATGCAACCGAGTAATTCTCTAGATGTTGTAGGGACCACACAGACACATCAGAGATAAACCAAAACAAGACAACAAATACAGCATATACACTTTAAATAAATAATTTAAAAATAAACAAATGTGAGCAGCGAGAGACAATGGCAACAGAAACCAGCGCAAAATGTAAGGCTATAAAAATGAGCTTCCCTTTAATTTTATGTGCGCGCCGACACTTAATAAACAATAATAATCATCATCTTCATCATCATCGTCGTCAGCATTGACAACGGATGCAGGGGGCAAGGAGCGGGCAAGGCAATCAAGTGCTACGCGGATTCCAAAGAGTTGAGCAACGAGATTCGCATTTTGATGGATTGCAGGCGAGAAGCCGAAAGATGTTTGCCCCGGACACGGATTCGAATTCGGACGCGGACGCAGACGAGGAGCTACCTGTAAGTCATTTTAGTGACACTATCTCAAAATGTCTGTGGGCGTGGGGCGTGGCAACGCGTGTACTTTTTCACCGTGACTTGTGTGACTGGAAATTTAAATTAACCTCTGCTGGCACTCGCATTCTGTTTTGCAGCTTGGTAATTATTTTTGTTATTTTTCTGCAAAGTTGAAATAAAATATAAAAATAAAATAAATACATATACAAACGCCTTTGGCTGCCAAACTGAGTTATTGTACAAATTAAAATGAACGATGTGTCGGACAGCTTTTGTTGCTACTGTTGTTGTAGCGCCAATGAAGCGACCTCAACCTACCCGCAACAAGCCCCAACCCCAACCCCAGACTCACACTCAAGCTCAAATTCAAACCCAAACCGAAATCCAAAATTCACAACTCAAAAACCAAGAGCCGCTCACACATCACACGTCAAACTTGACTTTAATTTTTTCTAGCTTGTCGGACATGATGTGACTATGAGCTCCGAGCCCAGCTGAGCAGAGCCAAGCGTAGCCACGCCATGCCTCGCCATGCCATGAATCTCATCGTGTCCAGCTACGGCGTGTGATCGCGATAAGAATTAGCGCTCCGTACGCAGCGGGCGAGATGAAAAGCTTTTTGCCTTTTTGCTTTTTGCCTGTTGCCTTTTTGCCTCTTTGCCTCTTTGCCTCTTGCGGCCCGTTTGCTGTTTCGCTCATTGTGTTGTATGTGGGCTAAACGCTGTAGTTGATACCGAGTCGGAGTCTAACTGTAAGTGATTGCTTTACATGGCCATCAACCATGTTCGCCATGGACTCGCGCGAGCGCCGCGAACTTGACACTAGCAATGGATCCGAACTGAACTGAACTGAACTCGGCTCTGGCGGATTATCTTTGGGCTCATCTAATCTGAATTCATAAGTCGACGTGAAAGACAATGGCGGCCATTCAGCGAATGAGTGCGTGAGTGATTGCCGTTATGCGGCTGGGCCAAACCTCAGCGGGCTCCGTGGGCAGGCAATAGCTGACGGATGAGCAATCAAGGCTTGACCATTGTGATTTATGAACTTAAAGCTGATTCAGCGACTCGAGGGTTTTCAAGAACAAACCACAAGCCAACTCGTAATAACAGACTCGATATGCATTACATAATAGAAGAATCAATTTATGAAAGTACTTAAGTCTGCGTTAATATATAATATACTATAGATTATTTAATATAATAGCAAATTAACTGAAATTATTTAATATATTTATTTAATATAATATAACATTAAATGTTGAATATAATATTCTTGAGAAAAAGGAAGACAAAAGAACCGACAATTTAATATGTTCAGCCAGAATTCAATTAGGTGTTGATTCTATTATTGATGAGTTGCGTTGCGTACCCTGGGGTCAATTCGGAAGAACTTTTCTTTATTATTATTACATAAATTTGAGCTCTAACGAAATTTGTTTTTATTTCTTATTTTTTTTAATTTTTGTTAAGCTGATTTTTAGAAAGCTAACATTTTGGTAAAAAAAAAATCAAGTCAACAATTATAAAATTCATTTGATTTAAATTTATATTGTAATAAAATGAATATACATTAATAAATATAGTTTATATATTATAAATTTATATAAATTATAATATACATTTTTTTTTAATTTTTTAAATTTTATATAGTATATTTTATATAATATATAATAAAATCCTTTTATTTTTGTAACTTTTATAATTCCATATAATTTAAATAAATATGTTTATTTAAAACTAGATATTCACGAAAATCAATTCAACAATTAAAAATAAAAATAAAATATATAATAAATAATAATATAATATAAATTTTTTGTTATTTAATATAATATAAAAATATAAAATATATATGTATATTTGTTAATTTGTATAATTCAATATAATTTAAATAAATATGTTTATATACAACTAAATATTTTAGTTTGCAACATTTATTTAGCCCTTTAAGCTAACAGCAATCGAAGTAATCTTAAATTTATTTATAGGCTGCACTCGGCTCGACCATTTTCAATTTCTACTCAGCTCCAATTGAGACTTGGAATTGCCATAAATTGCATGTGCGACATCTGTGCAAATGTTGCCGTGTCTGTGTGTATATGTAATGGTGTGAGTGTGTGTGGGTGTGTGTGTGTGTGTGACTGGACTGGTATAGGTGTTGGAATTGGACTTCAGCTCAGGCAGCTGAATGAAGTTAGTTCATTTAACTTCAACTTATGACGCGCCAGAAATTTGCAGACAATGTCTGACAGACTTTCGAAATATGCCACAGTTCAACTCGAGGGCAGCACTAAGAGCAACAACAACAACATCAGCAATGTATGTGAGTGGATGGTGTGTGTGGGTGTATGTAAATGTGCATGTAAATGTGAGCGCACTTGGTTTGAATTTTGAATGACCTTGGCATAGAGGAAATGGCAAAAAGCATTATTTAAACTTAACAAGCCGACAACTGGGAGCAAGCACACACACACATACACACACATCTACAAGTGCACAGAACAGTACGTGTGTGCGCTAAGGGGTTGCTGGAGTTGCATGAATGAGTTAGGCATGTTTCAAGCTGCTCTGCTCCCAATTTGCCGTGCTCAATCAGAACACGGCAGCCCATTAGAGACTCAACGCTCCAGGGGTGGTGTGTGTGTGTGAGTGTGAGTGCGTGTGTGTGTGTGTGTGTCGCCTCTGCGTGTATTTTGCTAATTTACTAGACAGAAATACGCCTTTAACCCACCAAGCTCATTTATTATATAAAACAACAACAACAACAAGAACAACATCGGCAACGGAGCAGGAGTAGAAGCAGGAGCAGGAGCAGAAACCGGAGCTGCTGCACAGGAGTTACGAGCCGTTGCAAGGACTAGACACCGGCGTATACGACTCGTGAGCATAGCCCAACCCCCATCCAGTCCAGCCAGTGTAGTCCTGAACCCTTTTCTGGCACCGGCGACACGTGTGTGGACTTGGACTCCTGTCCAAGCGCCGCAGGGTAGCAGAGCGGAAAAATCGTGTTAATTTAAAGGCAGCACAAAAACAGAGATTTCTGATGTAACCATTTATATGAGTTTATAATTACTAAAATTAGTTTTTCCGCTTTTGCGTTTCCTGCATTTCTTCTGCTGGCTGCCCTGAGCGCTGAACATTACGTATGTGTAAGAGATATATGGCAAATATATATAGGGGTATATGGTAAGGGTTGACTGCAATATGAATCATATTTTACTTTGTGCTGCAGCAGAAATACAGTGGAATGTATGAATTGGAAGTATGGGAGAGAAGCTAATGAAAAGGGAATTGAAATACGAGGAATGGAAAGAGCTTATAGAGATGTATTCTACTGTAAGATATATAAACGAAGCTCAATGAATAGCTGAGATTAAGTTTATTTGGGCAGAAGATTTCCTATTATATTATTTAAAAATTTATTATATAACAACTCTAAGAATTCAATCGAAAAATATTTATAAAACTAAGGGAATAATCCCGATCGTTCCAGTGTATCACAAATATATTTTTAATCAACTGCAAGGCGCGGCACGCTTCAAATAAATGATTTCGAATGGCCAATTATCACGCCGTAACGCCATTGTTAGAGTCCATTTTCATTTTTGGTTTTACGCAAATTTTATAAAATATTTAAATGCAATTAACAGCGCCGAGGCATGAAAATCAGGAATGACAGCAACAAGGACGAGCGAAGGGAAAAAAACTTTTGTCAAATCAAGTTCCTTCCGTTCGTTCTGGTTGCACAAAATGAAAAATTTCATATAAAATTAACCCGGCTGGCTGGCAGTGTCGACCCACCCCGTGGGTCGGCAGCATGTGTAAAAAATAACCCCAAAGTGTCGTGGGCTGGGAGGGGTGGCAGGGGCTGGCTCGGCTGGCAGACGGAGGCTCCGTAGTCCGGACAGCGCCCGAGGCAGACAATGTGGCAACAAATTTGTATGTAAATGTATGCAAAAGTAATTAATCATAGTCGCACATGCACGCACACACATAGACACGGGCACACACACACACACACATACACAATGCGGACATTACACAGACGAAGGACACACAGGACTTGCTCCATCTCTCTGCCGCCTGGGCCAAGGTGCGAGTCAACTTGTTAGAAGGAAAACTTCATTTTCTGATATTTGAAGCCGGGAAAATGGAAAAACTGTTTATGGAACTTAGCTAAGGCTGCGGCTGAAGCCGCTGATATTGATATCAATGCGAGTGGTAATGTGATACTGCAGTAACTGAAGCAGGCGCTGGCCCAAAGGGTAGCCAGAGAGAAGAATCAAATCCTAATTTGAGTCCTTGGCAATGGGACAACAACACGTGGCCGGGCGGCCATTTGCCCCGGCGATAAGGTTGGCGGCCATGATACCAGCGCTTAGTGCCGCTTGGCGATAGCGTCCAACAGATGCGGCTAGGTGAGAGCGAAAGAGAGAGATAGGAAGAGAGCGAGAGAGGGGTGGATAAAGTGAAGGTAGAGAGGAGAGCGCACAATGGCAGCGGCTGCAACGACGACGACGACGGCGGTGGTGGAAAATGAGAAGCAAACAGCGCTGCCCCCAACAAGGCAAAGCAGAGAACACACACTCACACACAAGCTAGCACACATGAGTGTGAAAGAGAGAGAGAGAGTGCTGCAGTGAGAGGCACAACGGGCAATGTCGGAGTGTTTCAGCTTTTTGGTTCGCTCATAAATCATCGCTGAGACGACACCATGTTAAATTGGAACTTTTCCCATACATAAATAGAATGGGCGAAAAAATATTATATTATATGTATATATATATGAGTGAAAATATATATAGATATTTTTCATATATATTTTGTTATATGACTACGCATTGTTTTAAAACTAGAGCTAATGGTATTAGCAGAGCTTTTCATATAAGTCAAAGTCAAAGTTTTTTAATTAGCTTAATTTTTGATTTAAATAAAACAGTGGAACTGGGCTGCTGAGCAAAAGGAAAATGTGGCACAAAAAAAAATGTATACTAAATATATGTTCAAAATTAAAATAAATAAATAAAAAGAAATCTAATTAGAGATATAGTCCCAATATTATTATGAATGTATATATATATATCATAGATAATATTTGAATATAGAATATAAAAATACTATCTATAGTCATAATAATAATACGTATGCATCTATAATAATATTTATATAATTTATGCAGTTATACATATATGTATATATATATATATATATATATATATATATATATATATATATATCTTTAATAGAACTATATTTGAAAGAGGCACGGCAAAAACTCAACACATTATAATTATACGTTTTTTGACATCTAATATCTAGTTAGAGTCTATATCTATCTATATCTATATCTATAGAGTTTACTTATAGAAGGTTGAAAGCTGATGAAACAAAATATTTTCCAAGCAATATTTATTTATACAGATACATACATTTATATTAATAAATGAAATATTAGAATAAATGTATAACTCCTTGCTATAATCAGTCAACCTGCAAAGATCTTCATTGAAACATTTTACTAACATTAACTGGAATATTTTCCATAAAATTTGTTTATAATTCTTTCCTATAAAACCTTACAATTCTACCGCCAATTAACTATTTGCATTGCATAAATTAATGACATTGTTGCACTATTTTCGTTTTGAAAATACTTTTCAAAATATAATTAAAATGTGTGCAGCATTTGTATCTAAAAGTAGCAACAGCTACAAAGTTCACTCAGATACAAATGCATATGCAAATGCAATTTTATGTGGACAGACAAGTGCTACATGCAAATGCATGTACATATATGTGTGCATGTATATATACATAGATATGTATATATACATATATAGATAGATATTCTCTCGTATTCGCTCTCTCTCTCTCTTTTGCCTTTCACTCGTTTGTTCGTGGCCAAAAAGCCATAATTTTCCAATTAAGCGAAAATGAGCGATTTATTTGCCATGAAATCAGTGAGAATCGCCGATAAAAATCTCTTCATTCTGCTGGCCACGGTTGCAGGACCCGACGCGCTCTTGTTGCTGTTGCTGTTTTTTCGCTTTGGTTGCAGAAAGTGCAACGCGAAATGTTTGCCGCCGTTGCAATTATTTATTATGCGCATGGCAATGGCCAGCGCAGGGTCTGCGGAGGTGTGTCGAGAGGCATGTGGCGTGGTGGCAGGGGGAGCAGCAGCAGCTGCTGCTGCAGTGGGTGGATAACTGTGTGTCTGAACGTATCTGTGTGTGTGTGGCAAGTGTGGGTGACTCTGTATGTGTGTGTGTCTGTGTGTTTGTGTGTCTGTGCATGCCACTTAACCCTCAGGCCAAGCGTCCACATTCGCAGTGTCAACGCGAGAGCTGCGACGGGTCGCCTCTGCTGCTGTTGCTGCTGCGGGATTTCGAATTCCATGCCTGGGCCAGTGGCTGCATTGTTGTTGTTGTTGCTGTTGCTGTTGTTGTTTTATATTTCGCATTTCTGCTTTTCCGCTGAGCTTTTGTTTTGCTTCATTTTTTGCTTGTGCACAACACAGCAGCCACAGAGGCGGCGGCAACGGCTGCAACTTCAAGTGGAAAATTGCTGAATATACGCGCGGATGTTGTTGATGTTGTTGCTCTCGCTGTTGTTGTTGTTGTTGTTATTGCTGTTATTGCTGTTGTTATACCCAGCACTAGAGATGCCAGATAGGGCATGCGAGTGCATGTGTGTAGCCAGGCAGAAACAATAAAACGTATATTTATCAGATGCTATCTGGCTTTCAATTAAAATCAACCAAATGCTCACAATTTGTTGTACGAGTACACTAATAAAATAAATTAAATAAGCATTAAACATAAAAATAAAAATAAATGTCTTTATGCATTTATCTAAGTGCTACTATATTATCTTTTATATTACAGGGTATCTGCATGCCAATGAATTTAGCTTTCATTCATTTGGATTTCATTCTGCAGTTCTTTCATTATTTTGTTAGGCATAGACAGTTCGTATTTCCCACACCAGTTGACAACCCTCTGTTCGTCCGTAGGGTTGTCACCGCCCTTGGAAATCGCAACTTCAATTACAACTTGAATTGCGTGTTGCTAGCGGTGGGCTCGACTATTTAACACCTGTTAGAGCAAAAGTGTTGCCGTGCGCTAATTAAAAATGCAATCGGCAACTCAAAGGGGCAGTTGCATGTTGCATGTGGCACGTCTTGCGCGTCGCAAGTGAAATCAGCGGCAAACACCCCGTTTTGCAGTGGTTTGCTGATCCCAGCGAGCTTTGCATATTTTTGGTTGCCTAATTCAATTGTGAGCCTCAGCCAGAGTCCAAGCTTAACGTGGCCAACGGCAACAGCAACAACAACAGCAACAAACACAGCAACAACACCCAAACACCATCGCCGTCTGTCCTGCCTCATTTATCAACACCTTTTCAGTTGCCTCTATGTGTGTGTGTGTTTACTTCCGCTGCAGCTAAGTGTGGAGAGAGTGAGAGGGAGGGAGAGAGTGGAGCGGGGGCTCTTACACAGGTGCCAAATACAATTTGTGTGCATTTTTAATTTGTGGCGCCCGAGCAGGGATCTGACTGCGACTCGTGTCTGCGCCTGTGCATGGAAAATATTTTCCGTGAAGTTCAAGTTGGCCGTTAAGTGTTGAAATGTTTACCGTTACTCAGCCTATGTGTAGTCGTGAGTGTGTGCGTGTGGATACATTTCTAAGGTTTTCATTACGATGCTGCAGAAACAACTAAATTTAAGGTGTTGATTGCACGACATCGTTGAACAATATTATTAAATTGAAATGTTAAAATATAAAGAATAGACCTTAACAGCTGTATCTGTACATGAGTCTGCATCGATATCTGTATCTGTATACACATTCGCATCTACATCCACATCCACATCCGCATCTGTATAAAGGATAAACCTTAACAGCTGTATATCTCTACCTGAATGCGAACCCGCATCCGCATCTGTATCTGTGTATCTGTGTATTTGTATCTGTATCTGTATCTGTATCTGTATCTGTATCTGTATCTGTATCTGTATCTGTATCTGTATCTGTATCTGTATCTGTATCTGTATCTGTATCTGTATCTGTATCTGTATCTGTATCTGTATCTGTATCTGTATCTGTATCTGTATCTGTATCTGTATCTGTATCTGTATCTGTATCTGTATCTGTATCTGTATCTGTATCTGTATCTGTATCTGTATCTGTATCTGTATCTGTATCTGCATCTGCATCTGCATCTGTATCTGTATCTGTATCTGTATCTGTATTCTATCTGTATCTGTATCTGTATATGTATATGTATCTGTATCTCTCTCTCCTTCGCTCTATGTCACGCACACACCTTTTTGTCTCTTTCTGCATTTAGTATGTGCGTGTTTCATCTGGAGAGTGAAGTGCATTTGCATTGGCGCCAGTTGCCGGGCTATATGAACTCGGACAGCCGATGTTACGGGCACGCACATTCAAAGGAGAAACAAAAAATAAGGGAAAACCAGAAGCAGTTGCAGCTGCAGATGCCGAATCACAGCCAGAGCACCAACCAGGCGAATGTGGGGCCAGGGCCATAAATTAAACGCATTTTCCGTGTGCCCAGCAACAGCTACGGTGGAGCCGTATGGGGGGTTGGGGCGTGGTGTGCGCCTGACCCGGACTGCATTTTCATTTATTTAATATTATTTCTGTTAATGTGGCCAGGGCTGTGCGCTGTGGACCATGGACCGGCGGGGGAGGTCAGGTTAAAAATACGCAGCATATGAGGAAATGCACACGAAATTATGAAAAATTAATTTTGAAATCGTTAATTGAGTGTTTATTGCGACGGGACGCACTGAGCGCAAAACTGAAATGCGAATATGAATATGCGAATAATGCGAATAAATGTGAAAGCACATTAAATGTGCGCAAGATTTATGTGCAGCGGCCAAATTGCATATGCAAACGTTGCATGCCACAAATAATAATGTCATATAAATAAACCCCCGAAATATATACTATAATGCATATGTATATACGTTATAAAAGAACAACAACAAATCTGGGTAAAAGCACTTCAATTGCAATTCAAATGCGAACGCGAACGCGGCAAATGTCAGTCAAAGTCGGCAACAATTTGCATACGAACTTAAATCATTTTGTCGAGGCTCGAGTTTAGCTGTGTGTGTGTTAGTGTGTGCATAGATATGTGTGTGCACAACAAGACCAAACAATATTTCTCACATAAATTCACACTTTAACCAATTTGCATGCAATCTGCGGGGGTGGAACTACAGCTGGCCAGCCAACGCCACCCTCCAGCCACAGGCAACCCCCTTATCCAATTGCGATGACTGCGCTGCGCAGACAGCGCCGCAGTGCAACGCCCCCAGCTAGGCAGCCATGCAGCCAGCCAGCCAGCCAGCCAGCCTGAATGAGTTGGGGAAGGGGAGTGGCTGGTGGTGCTGCCGGGTGGTTTTTTGTTTCAGCTGCATTCACTGCGAACTTTTGCATATTTAAGCGATGCCTGCAAAGTGCACGAGTGAGTGAATGAGTTTGAATGAACTCGCCATGACCATATCCAAGAGCTGCATCACCCCCATCCCACCCGGCACGCCCCCGCCGCCCACTCGGCAACGACAAGCGAATACATTTCAACGCAACGGTAGAAGAAAGGGCCACCGAAATGAGAAACAAATGAACAATTCGAATACAATACACGAGTGATACGAGTCCGGGAATGGATACGTACCACAGCGCACAGTGGGCAAGAAATTCAACATTTGATTAGTTGAAAATGTTAAATATACCCTTTATAGTTGGGCTAGTAATATAGTATTTTGTTAATCTGCTAGATATTGGTTTAAAACAATTATATTAGTAGGGTAAAATTATTTAAGCTTTTGTAAAATCAAATAGAAAATGAAACTTAATAAGATTTTTGACATGCATCTATGCTGAGCTGACTTTAATTGCATATAAACTATTTATTAGAGTTGACTCGAGATATGGAAAAATTAATAACTGAATTCAACTGAGAATATATTATATATTCCACATCGATATTATTTGATCGGGACAGATTTAATGATAATAAAAAACAGCCATAGTCTCAAGATTGATACAAATAATTTATAAAATACAATATATAAAATATTTTAGTTTAGTGTTGCTAAAATTTGCTTGATAAAAGATTCTACTAAAGTTGCCCTGTAAGGATGTATGTATAATGTATATATTTCCCAAGTAGTTTTATTAGGTAGTTTTAATTTTAATTTTTTAAATTATAACAAAAACACTTAACATTTCCCCTTCTACATCATGAATATTTGGGGAATATATTTTAAAAACAGAAATAATTATAAAATTTTAATTGCTCCAATATATATTTTTGTAGATATTGATAAGTCTGTATAATTTTACATCTATTTCATAGCAAAATGAATTTTTTATATTAAAATGACATTCATTTCATTCGTATCTCGCTCCACTGTGCACGCCTATTGCCTGCATTTGGTTTGCATTTGCCAATGCTAGCGAATTCTCAACGAGCGCCTTTTTCGACTTTAATGCCATTTCCATTTCACTGGGCCTGACTATCATTTGACCAACTGTGCGAGCTAACAAATACGCTCTGTCGCTTGTAGCGCTCTTTTTGCTACCCCCAAGGAGTCGAAGCAGTGAAGCGTCTAGTAGAGGACTTAAATCAAAAGGTGACTAAATGAGAATTTCCTTTTTAAATTAATAAACTCGCCCCTGCGCCGTAGGGGCTCGGACGTTTGGGCTTGTTCTTAGACTTGGCCGGGCTTACGCTCCCGGGGCGCTCAAACTTAACCGTTAACTGCACTCATAAATTTTGCACCAAACTTTCTGACGTGCTGCACTTTTTTATGGCCTGTAAAGTTAGCCTCCAGAAAAAAAAAAATGATTTTCACAGTGTGCTGAATCAAAGTTCAAATAAATTTAAACGCATTGTTTTAGCCGCTTTTATAGCCTAACTTACCAATAATTGTATTGAAAACTGTGCTAATTGCCAGCACTTACCTGCAATGATAGAGACAATTTTATTAATTAATTTAACTATAATAAATATTAAAAGGAGCAAAAATATTGCCGAATAAATACGATCCTGCAGCTAAATTAAATAGAAATAGAAATGAGTGGAGTGCTTCAATATGATTTAAGTTTTCAGCTCATATACCTGGAATCGAAAACATAATCGACTCAGTGTTTTACTCTCGTGAAAGGAACACAGCTCTGAGACATATTACGGAGAGCGAATGATTCGTTTGCTGTCCTCACATTTGCAGCCCTTACGCTCGGTTAGACAGTTCAACTACCCTGAAGTCAGTTGGTTAGATTGTTCGCCAGGATATGGATACGGGCTAGCATTGCGACAACAGCGCGGGCTCTGAGCCGCACATTGCAGCTGATAAACATCGCCCCTCAGCTGAGGCCTGAGGCAATGGCGGAGACGGAGACGGAGACGGAGACGGGAGTGGATGGTTGGGCGCACTGCTGGCATGCTTGCTGGAATGCTGGCATGCAGCACATGTCCTGCCAAGTGTTTTAATTATAAAAATGAGATATCGCAGACATACTCCTTCTCGAAAGGGGCTGTGTAGCTGGCTCGAGCGACTAGTTTCAATGCAAAACTATGCGAAACGCGTGGCAGTTGCGCTTCGGCTGTTCGCCTCTCGGCAATGGCAGGAAGCGAGACTCTCTCCCTCTGCTTCTCTCTCTCACTCTCTCTCTCTCTCTCTCCCTCTCGCTCTCTATATGCTTGGTGGCAAAGCCTTGGCTTTATCAGCAAATGTGGCGGGCCTTATCAACGATGAGGCGAAGACTGCGGCAAGCAATTTAAGTGTGCCAGACGAGCGCTCGTCAACAGCAACAACACTTGCAAGGAGCAAAGGATCAAGGGGGTGCACGAGCAGCAGCAGCAGCAGCAGCAGCAGCGCCAGCGGCAGCGCCAGCACCAGCCTGGCCGCCTTGAGTCCTGTCGATAACCAACGCCAGCTAGTTCCATTTGGCATTTATTCATTCATGCGTTGCACATTCGCATTCGCTCCGATAAAACGGGACAGATAAGTCAGTTCCGAGGATGTGGCAGAGTCTCAAATATCTGATTCAGCGGCGCCCCTAAACACTTTGCTGGCCAAAACGCAGCCAGAGCAACCAAAACAACCAAGCCAGCCAGCCAGCCAGTCAGCCAGCCAGCCAGCCAGCCAGCCAAATGCTCTGCTTATTTATTAGACTCATGTCTCTTGTCTTGTCGTTTCGTGCCGCAGCTATTCCAGAGCGGGGCGGAGTGAAGAGCAGGCTGTGCTATGAGTTTCATCTGCTCTGCTGCGTTAGGAAAAGAATAAGACTAATTGGATATTTCACATATATATATATACATATATATATAGTTTTTGCCATTAATTTCATCCAACTATAGCAAAGATCCATTTTAATGTCTTCCCGAATTGCTGGATGGGAATGAAATTTTACTTAATTAAGTAACTGTATAACAACTGGGCAGGCAGAAAATCAAATTAATATTAATTTAAAATTAATTAA
Source organism: Drosophila arizonae (assembly GCF_054131065.1). Lineage (NCBI taxonomy): Eukaryota > Metazoa > Arthropoda > Insecta > Diptera > Drosophilidae > Drosophila > Drosophila arizonae. The sequence goes on from NC_142922.1 coordinate 26,153,904, forward strand.
GCTGTCAATTGACAGAGAGCTGCCTCAGCATACGGACCAAAAGGATCAACAGGAAAATGGAAATGGCGTTGCCTTGCTCCAAAGCAAATATTATATATTCATCTAGCCCTTATCACCTGGCTCTAATCTAAAACGCAAATGTTCTTGATGAAATTAATAGAGTTCTTAACTTTGCCCGCATTTGAATAAATGCCGAAAATCACACAAAAGGCCAAAGAGCACTCCAGTGCCTGTGGCAGGTCGCAGGAGCAGCGGCAGCAGCAGGAGCTGGCCAACAGAGTGAAGAAACAACTCGGCAAAGCCATCCAGCAAACGTGGCCAAACGGAAGCCATAAATGAAATTAAAACAAAAGAGTGTGGGTCCGAATGCCAGCGACATTTCTCTGAGGACCAAAATTAGGGTCACTGGGTGTGTTTGTTTTTTGGGCCATACAAGGGTTCGAGCTCGGTGGGCTGGGGCCATTTGAGCCATTGCGTAACACAAAAACCCGCTAACACACAGTCGAAAAGAAACCGATTTCTCTAGCTGCGACAATAGACAACGCAACGGCAAATAACCAGCCGAAAATGTTTCCAAGTAGAAAATTCTATGCTTTTCCTTCTCTTCTTGTTTCCATTTTCCACCATTTTCGTTTTGAATGCGGCGCCCATTTTTTTTCCTTTTTTTTTTTTTTTTTTTTTTTTTTTTTGCTGCTGTGCTGACCAGAAAAGTTGGAAAATCAACTTTGGTTTTCTATTTTCTCTATTTGTTGTTGTTGCTTTTTGTCTGCACAGCAAGCGATTTGGTTGTTTGTTGTTGTTGCTGTTCTGTTATTTTCATTGTTTTTTTTTATGTTTTTTTGTTTTATTTAATTTCTTGTTTTTGTTTTTTATTTTGTAGCTGCCGCCCGCTGTTTTCCCCCATTTTTTATATTACCACGCCATATATCATTTCCTTTGCCAAACACTCGCACATATCTGCCATCTCGCTTGCACATCGTCTGTCTCTCTCCCTTTCTAGTGTATACATTCATATATATAATATATAGACTTTCAGACAGGTATATGTGTATATGGAAGGCAATTTTCACGCAGCTTTAATTTAATTTATCAAAACTTTCGGCGTCAGCTGCGATTTTTGGGCGAGGTGCGTGCCAGCCACACCCCCCGCCTAAATGTCAATTCTAGCTACCTAACCTAACCCCGTGCGCGTTCCACAACCCCTTGATTCGTAGTCCTATGGAATTTGGCTTCAGTTGCCGCTTAACATGAAAATGTTGCCTCCTTTTTGGCTGCGTTTTGTTTTCGTGTTCAGTTTACCTCGTTCTTGACATTTCCTGGGCAGGCTCGGGCGCTGGCGCTGGCTCTGGCGCTGGTTGTGGCGCTTCCCCGCAGTTGGAGCCGTTGCTGTAGCTGGGGGTCTGCGTGTTTGCATTTGACACATTTAATTCCAACCCGCACTCCCGCCCGACGCTGACATGATTTATTAATTACGAGCTCAAACGTGAAACGAACTTGAGTTCTTAATTTCGACCTTAAAGCTCAACTGGATTTTTTAGCAGCTGCCTTGACTGCGGCATGAGCATGTTAGAAGCCTTTAGGCGGCTGAATGTTTGAGAATGAGCTGCTATTCATTTTTGAAAAAGTTGCGATTTAACCAAAAGAAGTTTATTCATATAAGTATGCCAACAGAAAATCAGATAATATAAAAGATACGAATGTGAGTTTTACACTAATCGTATTTTTATTTATGACTAAAATTTAATTGATTGGATGAGTACTAAAATATTTGAAATAAAAATATTTAATTTATATGCATATAATATATATCAAAATTTATCTTTATTTATATACAATTAATATTGATAATTTCCCAAAATATGCATATGTTAATAAAACAAATTGAAGTCAGTTTGTTCTACTTTTAGATCGTAAAATCTGTAAAATAAATATTTAATTTTCTAAGTCAAACAAATATTGTTTATTTTTCTTTTTTATAGCTTATTAATGCTTAACTCCTTTTGTGATTTCCGAGATAAATAAACAATATGTCTACACTATATAAAGTTTTCCGTGGTTTTGTTTTCTGAAGACGCAAGAGACAACAACAATATAGTTAAAAGCCAAAACCGAAACCAGACGAAGAAGTATGTTTTATTTTTGAAAATGAAATTTGTAGCAAAACAAGACAAGACGCTGCCAGCTTGTGGCTGGATGTGTGGGGGGCGGGAGGTGTAGGGAGATGGGAGGAGAGTGCAACATAGAAAACAACTTTGGCGCTGAACGGAACGCGCCAAGCGAGATAGATGGATGGCTCGGGTGCCAAGATTTATGGTTGATCAAGAATTTCCCGTACGTCGCACGCGTTTTTCTTTTCACTCTGCCAGCGTCGACTTGCCTTGAATTTTGTTTTTGAATTTAGTTTGTTTTGTTGTCTTGTTGTTTTGCTTATTTTTAGATTTTTTCTTTTCCATTTCGTTTTCAAGCGCCCAGTGCAATGCACCCGCCAGCCCCCCTTTCACGCACACACACACACACAGTCACACAGAGTCTGAGTCGCATCGAATCTGGCTGATGGCGCGTCTCGCAGCGAGTGAGAAGAAGAAAAATGTCTCTTGGGTGTATTCATAACATGCCACAGCCATAAATATGCTTTCTACGAGACATCCGACATCTGTAGCTGCGTCTGCGTCTGCGTCTGCGTCTGCGGCTACGCAGCCAATCGCACGCTCAGCGCCTCAAACTGGGCGTGCTGCAACTGTTCCTTGACGAATTGGACGGATGCAGTACGTCCGTCGTTGATGACTGCAAGCACACACTCACACACACACGCACACCTAGGGTGACGTGTGTGTGTGCCAATCTTCGGTGCCTGCGCCCAACTGCTTAATTGAGAAACTAGTTTCACATCGCTGAAGATGTCTAGAGGCTTGGCATATTCAGAGCTCGCAATCACAGTCTCCATTGCCGCACAGTGGGGCAAGTGGCGCTTTGGTTGTTAACTTGTTTTTGGCTAATATATATTGCCGATCTTACATTATATATATATATTAGGCATTGATGACGATATTTTGGAATTTGATGTCACATGATATCAGCCCATATATAAATACTGCTCTCATCTCAGCATAGACTTAAGCCATTTGTCTTACTCAAACGAAATATCAAACTGGAGGTAAATATACAAAATTCAATTTTCGAAAATTACTTCACTCCAGGGGATTGTAAATCATGTGGACACAAACAGAGACTCTTAGGAGCAGTGATAAAGGCTCCAGTTTCTACGTTTCAACTGCGGCTTATCTCAAATGGCGCAGAGTCAGGAATTTTAAGTGTAGACTTTGGCCCCGTCCAACCATTGTGCAATTGATTCGTAAGGTCCGCTGGCCGCTTGTCGCAGGAAGTGTTAAGCGGAATGTTTTAATAGCCAGCCCAGCACAAGGCACGCTCTCTGGCTTTGCCTTCGCTGTTTTTATTTTTTATGCAAATTACAAGAGGCTGCGCTAATAACATGTTCCTCAGCATATCCGAGAGATAAAACATTTTAATTTTCAAGTGCGAAGCGGGCCGCAAACGGGTTTCGTCGTCGCAAGCTGGGCTTGGGGTTGAGGATGAGGATGAGGATGGGTTTGGTGTTGGGGCCACGTTCTTGGCAATGTCTCAATTGCAATTGCATTGCCGGTGCGACTGCATGGGCCACCTACTCGTGCGGCTGTGCATACCCCGCGTGCACTTATTGAGAGTGAGATCATAAAAATGCAAATAAATAAAATTGAAATTAAAAGTTGTTCGGCGACGCGTACACCGAAAATACACGAAAGGTGATAAATCAGGTGACAGAAATTAATTGAGTTATTCAGCATTGGATGCGTTGCTGTGTGTGTGTGTGTGCGAGTGTGTGTGTGTGTAGATACATGTGTGTATGCTTGTCTTCGCTGTTGTTATTGGGTGTTGCTGGCAAGTTGATATCGATATCGAGGCTCAAGCGTTGTCATCCGGCCTCACACCTGAGCTTCATCTGGCCCAGGGCGCGCCTCAAAGCGAAGACGACGACAAAGTCTTTGGCCCCACACCTGTCTCTCTCTCTCTCTCTCTCTCTCTCTCTCTCTCTCTCTCTTTATCTCTCCCATACTCTGCGGTCCATGTTGTCGTCCTTTGGTTCATTTCTCGCTTGTCTCTTGCTGATTTTGGATTAATTTGTTCTGCAGTCAAGTAAATCCCCAATCGCAATCCCAGCCCCTATATATATGCCCTGATGTGTTGCAGTTTTTGGGTCCACGGCATTTCTCGACTGTTGCGTCACAAAAGGCAAAGCGGAAAATAACGAAAACAAAAAAAGGGAAAAGCAAAGCAAAAAACAAGGCACAAGTCACCTACCTGGCAGAGGGCTGGCATCAGGTTTTGCCTGGCCAATGCAGCAGCAGCAAGCGGAATGATATATGAAGTATCTCATGGTATGACATTAACAGCACACACGAACATGTAGTTTTGTTATTTATTGAGTTTTCAGATATTTTGAAGGCATTAACATTGAAACAAATTATTATGATTACAAGATTTATTGCCGCTTGCTAGCGAAACATACAAATAATCGCAGCGAAAGAGAGCACCGCAGAGACTCTTTGGGAGTGAGATAGAGAGAGAGAGAGGGAGAACAGGTGGAACAAGTGCGACAAGCCAAAATATCGCATATCTCATTTGAATGCCACAGTCCGTTGTCCCCTGTCCGCTGTCCGTTGTCCACTGCCCAAAGCACAGTTGTATTCCCTTTCTTTTCACACATTTGTATTGTCATCTCACTCACGCACAATTTACCGTTTTACAATTTGATTGATTACGAAATCTTTGCAACTCATTTCAATAGCGCATGTTTATTTGATCACGTCGAGTGTTGACATGTTTCATTTCTGTGTTGGGAAACTTGCGTCCCTGAATACTTAAAAATTTGCCCATTAATGCATTAAACAATTGAAGAAACAATTATACATAAATTAAATATAATTTGAAATTGAAATTTAATATAATAACAATCGTAAAATATAATTTTAGTAATATTAAAGAAAGGTTTAATTAACAAACTCTTAATATCTGCAAGTTTTTGTTCAATTTAATTATTATTTTAATTATAACTATCATATAATTTGCTGTCTCTCTTTGAATCTAAATTACGCTGTAGAAATTTCATTCAATCAGCTTGAGCTGAAGTGGAACGCAGAGCTAAGCCAAAGGGTTCATTCCACTCTCCACGGAAAAGGGATATGCATATGCTAACAGGATATCTCATAACAGCATATGATCAAGACATAGATATAGAACATTTTCTTAGAAAATGCCTTTACCCATAAACATCGATCCTAACATATGGAATTCCCAAAGAATTATTGAAAAAGAAACGCTTTCCTGAATATTAAAAAACATTCTCTGATAAATGTTACAGTAATATATTAATATCCTAAATCTGAGTAAAGGCTAACAAAATATTACTACAAATTATTCTGATAATAAATAAGACAACAGCTTTTTCAGATATCCAAATCTATGTTAACAAATTAGATTCAAGAGTTGTAAAATGAAATGCATATATATATGTATATCTATATAACTATATCTTTATTATATTTGTCGCTCACGCACTGTCGACCGCAGAACTGAATAAGAGCAAACAAGTATTTAGTTATCTTGGCATTGCATAGATGATTTAGATGAGTGCAGATACGAGCCGCTGAGTAGGCAGAGAGCCCAGTGGGCGCAGTGGGCGCAGTGGGCCCAGAGACCCAAAGAACGCCGTCTGCATATGCCCATTTTATTGCCTTATTACCATTGATAATCTCTGGACGGTGGCCAGCGATTTGTAGTGCCGCCCAGTGTCCGGCTCCCTGACCCCCACGCATCGAAGACGTGACGCAGCGGCGACACATTTGACCAATTGGCGATTCGCAATTGGCAATTTGCAATTGCCGATCGCCGATTGCATAATTGTGGCCGACTGACTTGGCTGAAAGCTGGCTGATTGGAATGCACAGCAGCAGGCGGTGTTTTCTTTTTTATTGCGGATGCATTGGGCAGACGATGTGCAGCGGTCGATAAGTCTGTGGGCCATTCTATCGGGAGCCCTTGCCGGTGTCTAATCAGAGTTTATTGATTCAAACGACAGCCGGGTTACAGATCCCGGTACCAGCACCGGCACCAGCCAACACCTGCCGCAAGTTGCCTTAGCTCTGAGTACTTCGAGTGAAATGACGTTTGGGTGCCAATGTCTTTTTTGTGTTTGTGTCTGGGTCTGGGTCTGGGTCTGAGTCTGGTTCTGGTCTGAGCGCCAGTGCCTCACGTTGTGGACACGGACTTTATAATTGCCGCCAGTTGACGCACGTCGCACGTGAAGCTACGTGCCACTGGCTGCATAGCTCAGCCACCGTTTGCCACCTTCATCATTCGCCTCATGCTGAAGTTGTTGTTGTTGTTGTTTTTTACTTGAAAGCAAAATTTTATCGCACTTTTATAGCCGCGATGGCTCCTCATAATTTTATAGCTTTTTTTATTGGTTTGCAGCCAAAATGTCTTTGGTTTAACTATGTAGCTGTAGTTGTTGTTGTTTGCCTGTTTGTTATTGTTATTGTTGTTGTTTTTGTACCTAGGGCCACTTTGACTAATTGCAGTGCAGTTGCGACTTGGAGTGTCTGGAAGTTGTTGTTGCCGCTGTCGCTGTCGCTGTTGCTGTTGCTGTTGCGCCTGTCAGTCAGCCTGTCCGACAATTTGTCATCTTCTCTGTCAAGTCACAAAATGGAAGACTCTACACGTTATATACACATACATTTACAAGAATATATACATATACATATATATATTTATTTATATGTCATTGTGCTCGTGTGTGTGTCTAGCCATAAGAACGTAACGTTTAATAGATTTTCATTGAAATGACTGAGGAGGTTTATAGAGTTCGCGTTCGTACAGTTCGCTGACCATCGTTTATCACTTCCTTAGACAATTTACATGCAAATTGAGCGAATGTTTACTGAGTGGGCTTACGACGATTCGGGAGTAGTACAAGGTGAATAGTTAATAGTTATCATTGTATTGCTATGAACAAAGTATAAGCTATGTATTTTTCATTTAATTGCTTAATTGTTTTGAAAGATTTGGAAGCAGCTGAAGAATTTTACTTTGCCTGACGTCTTTTTTATGACTTTCACGCTTTACAAATTTCAGCTCGCCGTCAGTTGGCATAAATCTGACTTAATAGAAATCTTATCTTCTCTTCAATTAAAACTATATTTTAATAAAAGTGTTGCTAAAGCTTTAACTTACACAATAATTATAATAATAAAATACCGACATAAAATTAAAAAATTCAATAATTATATAAGATTGTAATTTATTTAATTATTATTTAATTTTGGTAGAATTTTTTCGTTTAATCAGAGGATTTTTTGATACCTACTAATTATGTAGTACGTAATGTAAACTAGTAAATTTATAAGTCTTATATCACAGTCGTATAAACGCCACAAGCAGCGCTCATTCCCCAAAGACATATTATATTATCATCATTATATATTTATATATTATTACATATTTTATATTATTAATATTATATTAGATTATTATATCATATATTTTATTATTATTATTATTATTATATTATATACCTTCTATTATTATATAATTTGATCTATCATCATATCATATCATCTATAATCTCATGAGATATGGCTCCACACATAATAATGCTCCCAAATATACTCAGTAGATTCGCTCACTTCATATAAATATTTCGCAAGTTTTATTTCGTATGCTGCACACCTCTTTAGCACATCGTGAAGTAGAGGCACATGCAGACGGCTCAGCCAACCCTTAAGCGCAACTCCAACCCTGAGCTAAGACGGCAGGCTCTTCGGCTGCCTGTCCGCCCCTGCCGCCCCTGGCAACCACCCACCAGGGGCAGCCATCGGATTTCGTTTGTCTGGCGCATAAAGCTTTCGACTCGAAGGAAACCAATTTGTTCAGCCGTTTGATTTAAACGGTTTTATGGCCGCCCTGTTGTTTTCACTCTCTCAGTGCCGCTGACGCGCCCTTAAGTATGCCACTCGACAGCGGCATTGCCCCCACCCCAATGTCCTGGCAGAGTGGCAAATTTGCAGCATATGCACAAAAAGGGAGCAGGACGAAAACGAAAGGACGACAGGACGACAGTTTCGCAAGACATTTGGTCAAATTCAAATTCATTTGCGGGGGCCGCAATGTCAGTGGCCCGGCCATGTGTGCCAGAGCCTTAGCCCTCTGCACCACCAGCCTAGACAAAGCCCACAAGAAGGGGGCGTGAGTGTGAGTGTGTGTGTGCGGACGCAATGTGGTGCAAATGGCAGCCGTAACGGTTTAATCTGTTTTAAATTATTTTTGGGAATTTGCAGAGCGCAAACAATGGGCAAACGTCGTCGCTAATCTGGACGCGCGATGCTTTAAGCAGATGAGCAGGGGGAAGTGGAAGTGGAAAGGGGATGGGAAATGGGGAAGGGAGGTGGGAGGTGGTTGCCGAGTCAACTCGAATATTTTGGTTGCGAATTCAAAGTTGATTCCCAGTTGGGCTGCCTTCATGCATCCGCATCTTTTTGGCTTTCATATTTCTCTCTTCGGTTATTTTTTTCATATTTTTTTTTGTGCCGCTGCCCTTATAATCCGCACAACAACAAGCACTAATGCCATCTCGCTCTCACACGCTAACTGAGTGCTGGCCCCGGCCCGGGATGCCGCGTTGCCTGGCAACGTTTGGCATCAAGATTAATTTTAGACGAAAAAAGGAAAGAAATAAGTCAAAATGATTAATGGGCCTTAATTTTTGTTCATCGTCGAAGTAGACACTGCCCTGCGCTGCTGCTGCTGCTGCCTCTTGCTCACTGGGTGTGTGTGTGTGTGTGTGTGTGTTTGTATGAGAGTGTGAGTGACTATGTGTGTATATAGATTGCCCTGCCCCTCATATGAGTGTGTGCATTAGTATTGGGTTTCTGTGTCTCACCCGCAAGTTTCGATTTACCGAAATTCTTTCACCATCTTTGCTCTGCTTAATCATCTCTTCTGCTCGCCCTCTCTCGCTCTAGCACCCACATGGTAATACCTCATCCTCCATTGACTACAATCAATGGCCGCTCTTCATGCCACTTGACATGGGAGTGTCACTTGCGCTCTTTGCGTTCGACTGTATGGAAAAGGAAGAGGAACTCATATTGGACCTGATACTAGATCATTAAAAGAAAATTATTTTCCTAAGAACCCTCATATTGCAATTTTGTTTATTTAATCTGTTTATATATAACAAATAAACGTGTTAATAAACGAAAGGTATTTTTGAAAATGAAATAAAATTAATATAAATATAATAGAATGCAAAGCTATGGCCTATGCTCAATGTTCTTTTTTTTCTATTTTTTTTTTTTTTTTTTATTAAAACTTTTCTAAGACTTAAATAAATTATCTAATAAATTATTTATTTCAGTACTAAATACAAAATGTTAATTTTGCTGCTGATTAATGATTAATACCCCTTTAATGGCAGTAGAATATAAATATAAAAGGAATCTCAATTTGATTTTATTAACTTGATTCCCTTAAAAAGGGGAAAAAAAATTGAGATTCGGTATTTTATAGACAGATAATATATTGAATGGAGCATTATGTTACTTGTCATCAAACAAAATAAAATGTATATTATAAATGTAAATAACATGTGAAATAACATCCCATATTATAAGATATATATTTATATACTGCTCACAATAAATTATAAGAATATGCAATACAATAATTAATGAGACAAATTCATTTAAGTAAAAAATAAAAATAAGAAAACCAAAACTCATTAACTGTACAAGCTCTTCTACATGTCCACTCGACGTGCTTGTCTGTAAAGCATTCCTCTCTTACACCCCCTGAAACATCAATTCCACACAGAGTAAAAACTGTTCTAATTTCATATCGCATTCCTAGCCACACAAAAATCAAAACTCAGTATCAAGTGACAGATTTGAAGCAATTTTTATGGCCAAATCATCTCTTTTCTTTCATTTTGCTTTTTCGCCCTATTCCTCGTGCGAGGGTTTTGCCTTTTGGAGGGGGAATTTGGCAAAGAAAAATCAGATCACAGACTGAACTCGTTGCGGTGGTTGGAGCTTGACGTTGACACGATTTCTCATATTCCGGTTAACTCTTTCCTAAGATTTTTGTGCCTTTTTAATTGTGAAATTTCCACGAAATGCGCATCGCGAGCTTTGAGTTTTGGACCTGGTTCGTGTTTTTGGGGCTGACACGATTCCGCCAGGCAGACGAAGCGCTGATGACGACGACGACGACGACGACGTGGCCAGGGCTGAGTATTGTGGGTTCAGGTCCAAGTACGGGTTCGATTCAGGTCCCGGGGCCGGGGCCGGTGCCGGGGTTCGCGCGGGTTAGTGAGCAATTCGAGAGCCGCATTTGTGTCATTCTGCGACAACTTTGACATGTGTGACATTGTTTTTTATTTTTCTTTTGTTATTTGTTTTTTTTTTTTGTTTTTTTTTTTTTCGTTACTTTTTTTTCGCTGTTTCTGCTTGAGTTTTGCCAGCCGACATTTTCGTGTAGTTCGTCCGACTCGGGCTTAGAGCAACGGCAAACAAAACGAATTATTTCCATGTTTTTGTATGCGAAACTCACACAAAAAAGCGCCAACTGCCCGTGGCTGGTAAGTTAGATACAGATACATATGCGAGATACAGATACGGCCGCAGATATGTCGACATCTACATATGTATATGCTTATGTACACATACGAGACCTCGTCGCTTGGCCTTTGCCTCTTGTTATTGTAGTTGCTGGTTTTTTGGTTTTTCCTTTATATTTTGCAAATTTTGCCGCCCAGCTCCTGTGCTTGCCTTATTTTTTGTAGTTGTGCGGACTTTTCTTGACTCAGTTTTGTTAAATTTGCTGTCTTTTTTATTTGTAGCTCACGCTGTTTGAACAATGCTTTTTTTTGTTGCCGGTGAGCGGCGACTGCGTTTGAAATTCGTTGAAATTGCTGACGTTGCCGAAACTGGCCCAAATGCTCTCAAATGTAGAGCGTAAATAATTGAGTAACAATAGAAAAGTCCAGAATATTTCCATATTGATATTCATATTTGTCATTGTTTGGACATCTTCCGCTACCGTTGCGACGGCCCGACGCCCGCGCCTTCCAGGAACTCCCGCAGTTCCCCATTCCCGCTGCTCGCTGCAATATGCAAATGTTATGCAACATATGTCGTCATCGAGGCGATGTCAGTCGGAGCGATGCGAATCCCTCAACTTCCTGCCGCTCGCAATTGAGACAATTGCAATGCAGCTCAGAACAACTGAGCCGAGCTGTTGTATTAGCTGCCTGCGAAGTTCTGTGTGCCTCTTGCAGCGCAAACGGAGATTTATGTGGATTTTTTATGAGTTATTGACTTCTTCACACAGATAAATCACAAATTTTCTCCATTGTGATGTGTTTGTGAAAATATTAGAAGTGAATGTGATTTATGGCGCGACGACTCAGCCCAACACACACACCAGCCGTTTCTCACCCGCACACAAACACACACACACACACACACACATGTAAGCAGCACAATTCTCATGGCTTTGTAATTGAAGTCCCGAAAAAAAACGTTGAAAAACAAGGAACAAAAGACAAACCCAGTTGTAAGTGACAAAACAGAAATGGAGCAAAGAGAGTAGGAAGCAGGGAAAAAGTTCCACTTTTTTGTTAGATTAAGTATGAGGAACAACATTTAAATAAATATTTTATATTTAATGGAATTGAATTAAATTAAAAATTGCTATTATAATCTTAATGCATTTGTTTTATTTTTATCTATATATAAAAGTTAAATAAAAATTAGATGCAAAAATATGATAGAAAATAAAATAATATGAAATTAAATTAGACGGAAAATAAGAAAAATACAATAATATTTGCAATTATAATTTATTTAAAAATCACTAAAGTCAATTAAAATTAAAATTAAATTCAAATTATATTAAAAACTCTTATGAAAAACTTTTTTTTTAAATTCAATAAAAAATATTTCCAATTCAATTTTTCGTTGTTCATTATAAAATTGTTTTCCTTTCAAAGTAAATATTTGTCTGATGTATGAAATAAATTTCACAAATTGAAATAAATATCACAATTAGCTATAATTTCTGGAGTTCAAGCTGCACATAACTAAAAGGGAACGATGCATCTGACGTATTTCAGTTTATTCAACATTTTTCTTTTTGTTGCTCAATCTTAATCCTTTGCACAATGCAAAGAGCACAGGATTCTAAACAGCATCAATTGATTTATGTGCATATGACACATTGAACTGCATACAAATGGTTTGATTTATTACGAATTTTCGGTTTCAACTGAAAGTAAAAACACAAATGCAACGCGCTCGGAGCTGATCTTGTTGTTGAGCAAAGCGAACTGCCGCAGATACCAGAAGATAAACAGCAGATAACCATGTGTGTCTCTCTCTGTGTGTGTGTGTGTGTGCGATCCGTGCCCAGGTCGATGCTGGCGATTCAGATCACTTTCAAAACGGCGACAACAATGCGAACTCATAAATAATAATTTCAGACCGAGAATGAAAAACTAAATACTAAAAAAACACACACACACACAGGAGAAGTAGAAGACGAAGGCGAAGAGAAAGATACAGCAGAAGGAGCGCTGCATGGCCAACTGTAAAAACAGGTAACCTTCAAACACACACACAATGGACGCAGACTAAGACCGAAGACGAAGTCAAGCCAAAAGTCATGTCCGCTTTGCCCGGCAAGGGGCAGGGCCAGCGGCAGAGTCAGCGGCAGAGCCAGCGGCTCCGGAGCGGTTCAAAGTCAAATGCTGTGGCCCGCAGATGCATTTGCCGAGATACGAGCACCAAATTGCCACTGCGAAGGACGCATATTAATTTTTATGGCCGTTGCAAATGACTATTGCATAACCTGAGAGTCAACTGACGAGAGCCGAGTGCTGAGTGTTGAGTGCTGAGTGCGACCTTCAGCCAGGTGACTTCCTAATGGCTAATCATATTTCGGAAAATTCTTTATGGCCTTTTGTGACATGTGCAGCGGGCCAAGCAACAACGGCAAGTGACAAAAAGGTAAAATATGAAAAATCACGCAGCAGGTTTTCACTTTCGTTCGAGCTGCCCGTTTGTTGTTGCAATTTCAAGGACATTTTGCGCATAAAAAAAAACTGAAGTTTTTTTGAATCTTAAAAGGTGCTCGATCAGGTAGGGTTTGCCAAAAAAATAAAAATAAAAAATAGAATAAATAAGAATTCTGTGCATTTTCACAGCACACTTTCTCGCACTCTTTCACTCGTGCTCATTGCGTTTCTTTTTGCATTCTCTTCTCTCAATTTTATTTTTTTGTGTTTTTTGGTTGCTGTCTTTTTGCGTTCGTTGTCGCGTATCTCTTTGCCATAAATCATTGTCACCCGCTCGGCGCAATGTCACTGCGAGAGCGCCCCGCTGGGCGGCCCCAGCTCTGACTCTGACTCTGGCTCTGGCTCGGACTCCGATTCCGATTCCTATATTTTGACTGCAACAGCACAGTTCTGAGTCCGTGCTGGGGCCAGCAAGCACAGTTCGAGTGCACTCGCAAAAGGCGCTGAGCTGCAAGCTCCAAAAACCCCCAAACACACACACACACATGCATACACTCGCACACAGACAGAGTTGGCAAAACAAACTGCAGCCACAGCAAATTGCCACCCAATGCTGAGCAACTGGGGGCTGCTTAGTCCTTGTTTTGCTGCAGCTACATCAAAATCCGCACAGAAATTAAATAGCACGGCAAAAAAGACCACAACAAGTGGCAAAACAAAGGAAAACAAATATAAAAAGAATATGAAAATACAAATAAAAAGCTCGTACAATACTGAAAATCCGTTGGCTTAAACAGTTTTCGCCTGAGTGGGGGAACAGCTTGAGAGCCTTTGGCAGGGCAGAGAAAAAAGCGTGAGGCAAAGTAAAAAGCGAGACGTGTTTATAAGAACTGCTAAGCTAAAATGGAAACATTTAAGATAGACAAATTGTCGATTAAAATTAAAGTTTAAGGATTAAAAAGTTTAAGCAAGAAAAGTAAGCTAGTCTTTATACTTGAATGGATAAATGAATGTTATTACATTGAGCTGAAATTGATTAATCTTTGGACATTGTTGTATTGATATTGTTATAAAATTAGATTTATATGTATCTCCATTTTAAAATTGTTTGGTCTTAAGAGAATACTATGTAGGAACACTATGTCAACTCGAACATAGAAGAATTTATTTTAATTTGACATATGAAGTCGAAATGATTTTATAATATTATGTTATAATATTCCTATAATCTCGCGAGACTTTCATAATTTGTATTTGATTAAACGCACCTCAAAAGCTTAATATATTCCTCTTACTTAATACAAATTCGATTCAGCAGATTAATAACGATCCCCCAAGAGAGTTTTCTTAGAAATAGAAACAACCAAAATAATTAATAGCATTCGATATAAACTTCTGAACTTCTGAACTCCTTTCGTCATTTTGTGAACTTTAACAAAATACAAATGTAGCAATTTATCAGCAGTAAATACCGTTTTAAGACTAACTTATTGAATTCGTATATAATCAGTGTGAAATTTTTTTGTTTTGTTTTGGGCTTAGACATTCGAATTTTTTGTTGTGGTTTTCTGGGCTTTTTTTTTTTGGTTCATTATTCGTTTGGAGTTTTGCATTTGATTAATTAGTCGATTCGTGTCGCCATTTATCAATGATTTTGAATATAATTTCAATTTCAAAGGCACGGCATTTGTTTTAAGCAAACAAGTTTTGCTTCGTTGTTTTGTTGCTCCGAGCTTTTTGTTTCTGAATATGCACATATACATAAATATATGTGTATACATACTTTTATTTGTTGGTCTGTTTCATTTGTTATTGTTGTTGCATGTTTAGCTCGGCTTTAGTTTCCTTCTGACGTCCGAGCAGCGGTGATTAATGCATTTACAAAACAGTTGTCGCCATTTTTATGGCGGGATTATTAAATATATAAATCATGTCCCAATGTGTGAATTTGATTAAAATGTGAACACATTCGATTATGCCGAGGGAATGAGGGAGAAAACTATTACTCATTTACTCATTCACGAATTGGGCATAGTGAAATGAAGATATCGAAATTGTTTTAAATAAACAAATAATTAAAATACATTAATTTATTAAAGGCATTCTAAACGAATATGCAAAGAAATTCAGGGAAAATAAAATATAAATATTTGTTTAAATATGTATACAATTTTTTTTTAAATATTTGTGTAATTAAATGTGTAAAGAACACAGCAAAATTTAATGTTATTAATTTATATTGATATTATTTAAAAAGGAATTTGATGCTTGTATTAGACGTAGAAACATTTTCTGTATTTGCAATAGATAATATCTATCTCTAATGCAGTATACAGGTATCTATTTATTTATATACACATTTCCCATTAAGCTATTTTAAATAATAAATACCCTGACTAATTGATAATATTTATCAAATATCAAAATATTCTGCTATCAAGCCGACTGTAACTAGTGCGACAATTGGAAGTGCATCAATGTGACTGTGTGATGCCCACTGTCCGTCCGTCCGCCCGTCCTGTCCGAGTCATAAATCATGAACTTTTTGCCAGGCAAACAAAAACAAAGAGCAGATCGAGCAATCGTAGTTGAGTTTATGATTTTGTCAGCTGTGAAACATTTCCGGCTGATTAAATCGATAAATTATGAGCAAATAATATCATTGCTGATGGCAAAAATTGTTAAAAACAAACTGAACTCCATTTGTTTATAGAGAACAAGTGCGCGAACAACAAATAAATAAAGAGGAGCTCGCAGGTTCATTAAGGGCTTTTATTGAGCAGAAAATCAACAACGAATCAAACAAATATTTTGTATTATTTATATAAAATAAATACAATAATTGAACATTCAAAATGAAATAAATCTCAGCGCAAGTGCAATGAGCGCGAGAGGGAAATAGAGCGAGCGAGACAGAGATTTAATTGAGAGCGACAGAAAGAGAGAGAGGCAGAGAGAGACAGAGTGAGAGGGAGAAGGTTGCAGTGCAGACAAAGAGTGCGACAAATATGCAGGAGGCAGACAACTAGGACATTCGCAACAACAGCAACAACAACAACAACAATAGCAACAACAATGCGCCGCAACAATGGCCGCATAAATTTTCTATGCACAGGCAGTTTGTCTATGAGTGTGTGTGTGTGTGAGTGTGTGCACTCACACTCCGCAATGGCTGCCGCATGCGGAAGTGAAACTATGTTGCCCAGGATATGTGCAATAATTCAAAACGATTCCAAGTTCAAAGCGACCATTACTCCTAGCTAGCCCTGATTCAGACTCCAGAATCTATCTCTCTGGTCACTGCGACTCCTGCACAGTGGACACTCGAAAGTGGACATAGTTACTAGCTGGCCAAATTTATGCAAATGTCTAATAAGCCTGTCAACAGTTTGCAGTTTGAATGATGTGCAACGAGACTGGGGAGCGCAGCTTATGAGTTATGAAGTGTTGACTGAGTGTTGCCGCAAAAAGCGGCAACTGCAAATAGTATTGCAACTCACCGTCTAAATCCAAATTTGAATGCGCAAATCCTTGATCCTTATGGCTGGCTTACGAATTCAACTTGCAGTTGTGCACGTGCTCAGAAACTTTTTACACCGTAAACTTTTTTTGTAGATTTTTGTTTGATTATTTTTCTTTTCTTCTTTTATGTTTTTATCTGCACTTGCTTTACCTTCTTGAACTTTGTTATTTTTTTCTTTCTTCTTCTTTCTTTTTGGCTGTCTGCTGGGTTTGTATAGATATTGCTTACTTTGGGACTAGAAATGTTAGACGAACTTCACACGCTTTGGCTAGAGCCAAGTCAGGAGAAATATTTAGCGTGAATCACTTGATGTATTTATGCATGTATTTATTTATTTGGTTGGAGTGTGTAACAAGTGTAATGCTAACACTAATTCACTTATTGCACAATTTGATTGCCGAGTTAGACACCTGCCAGACGTTGGAACGGTAGGTGTTTATGGGCTCTTAAGTATCTACGCGGGTCAACATCATAAAAAACAGCAGCAGAAGAAGTGCTCGGGGGAAAGAGAGAGAAAGTATGAGAAAACGCGCGCGTTTCTTCTGACTGCGATTATTGTCTGTGTCTGTGGCTCTGGCTCTGGCTCTTGCTCTGGTTGTGGCTGTGGCCAATGTGCGACTGGTGTTGCGGTTCTAATTTTTTACGATTATTGTTATGATAATTTTTATGATTTTAACGATTCTTTTACGAGCTGTCAATTGGCCGCAGCGTAGCGGGCGGGCGTATTGGCGGCGTTGCGACGAGCTGACCACGACGACCGTAAGCGACCGAATAGTTTGGGCAAACAGACCCAAAAGATGCCGCTGCTTCAGCTGCTGCTGGTGGTGCTGCCTCTGCTCTTGCTGCTGCTGCTCCTGCTCAGATGGTGCCCCCCAACAATAACAACCAGAGTAACAACTATGACAACGACAACGACTACGATAGCGACGGCGACGACGACGGCGGCGGCAACAACAACAACGACAACGACGGCGGACAACGTGTGGCATACACGGCTTACACTACACACGGGTGCGTTTTTGTATTGTGTGATGTTGATTTCTTTACGACTTCTATCAAACTAAACCCATAAAGCATTCAATTCAAAGCATATACATGTGAAAATCCAAGCGAGAACTCCTTATTAATCCAGAAGCGACGCGCCGGCCGCTGCCGCAGCGCTGCCAACGCCAGCAGCGGCGCACTGCCCCCCAAACAGTATATAAATAATCTTATAAGAAACTCACGCGCCGAGCTCTGAGCAGTGAGCAGCGAGTAACGAGCAGCGAAAGAGAGAACCGCAGCCGAGCCGCTGCCAACGTTATTTATGCCATACGCTGCCGACGCTGACGCCAGCGTCGACGGTAGCGCTGACGGCGCCGTTAGCGTCGGCCATAAAGTATCTGCAGTCACTACGAAACGAACAACAACAAACATACCAAAAAAAAAGTATCTTCTGCTCGCATTCGGCGCTCTGGAGCTCCTGAGCTGAGCGAATGAGTGAATGAGTGCGAAATTTACGTTTGCGAGAGCTTCCACAGCTTGTGGCACAGCCAGTTGCCAGTTGCCCGCTGCCAGTTGTGTTTGTATCTCACATTCGCACAGCGGCCACTTGCGGCTTTTGCCAGTCTGAGTTGCGACGGCTCCGTGCAGCAAGTTTGCCTCATAGCTGAGCTGAAACCTAATGGACATGCGAATTTCTGAAACAATTTTGAATTTTTATTTTGGTACGTTATATTTTGTTTTTCAATAAAATTGAATCATTTTTATGTAATAATTTGAATTTTTTTTGCATGTAAATATTTATATAAGATATATAACATTCATTTAAAATAAGATAAAATGTTAACTTGAATCAAATATCTTCTATGCGATATATTCATGCGAATTTATATATTTTTGTATAAATTAATTTAAACTTAGCTTTCGGCTTAAGCGGAATGCGGTAGTTAAACTAATTAAATGTTCCTAATTTCGAATAGGTAAAATACAATAATATAATCAGAATTTCCCATACAATTTTCAGTTTTATTTAAGATAACCGAAGCTCCCATTGAACCGAATTATTAAATTATTATTATGAAAAAAAAAAAATCAGGTATTGCACTTTTAACATATGTGCTTTAAGTATACCAAATATTTACGTATATTTTTGTTGATTAATTTTGAACATAAAAAATATATAACATAATAAATTTAGATAAAGAATAATTATAATTTTGTAGTATATTAAAAAAAATGTGTACATTAAAAACCTTTATTTTACTATTTCATAAAAATAATTTGGCAAATTTATAGTATTGCAACCCGCGCTTCATACTTTGAGCTATTCGCTGTTAAGAATTATGGCTGCCGGATATCTGAAATCTTTGTTTGCCGACGGCACAACAATCATGGCGTACAATCGCCGCAAAACAGAAACAACACGCACGCACACACACACGCATGTAAGTACACGCACACACACAGACGCACGCAACACAGAACCACCCCGAATGAGCGAAATGGCTTGACAGCATCTTTCTCTCTCTCTCACTCGCTCTCAGTCTCTTTGCTCTCATTTTCGCTACGGCTGCTGCTCTCTTGCCACAGCTGTTGGTCGCACTGAGCGAGAGCATGAGATCGGCAGAGGCAGAAAATGAAGAAGCAGAAGAGAGCAGCAGCAGCTGCTGTGTGTCTGCAACACTGTGCAACACCACGTGCAACATGCTGCTGAAAAAACCATACCCGACTCCAACAGTGATACTTGGCCAACTTTGCGTTGGCGCTGCCGCTGCCTCGGCCTCTGCCTCGGCCAGCGTCGCCGCCACCAATTGGCAACGCGTCGCAAACAGGGAGGAGCCGCTGCAGCGCGCGCTCATAAAGCATTCTCGCCTGTCGCTTGCCAGAGAGCAGCACTAGCGCTCGCCTCCAAGATGGATGACGCCGCCGACTCTGTGTGTGTGCGAGCGAGCGCGCACCAGAGCCGCATCGCACGTGCGACAGGGACGGCAGCATGCGGCCGCGTTAAGTGTGACGAATGTGCCATTATTTTGCTTTATTGTGTCGTGAGCGGCCGCGTTGCTCTTTTCAATGGGATTTCTCACATAAATTTACGCAGTCCGACCAGCAAGCCGAACCGACCGAGTCGAGCGCGTCGACGTCGACACCGACATCGACGTCGCTGTCGCCTTTAACGTGAGCAGCGACAGCGCTGCCCACGTTGCCAAAGCGCTTTGAGCACGGCCCGACGGCTTCTCTTTGAGTGAAGAATCATTTGGCCATTTGCCGTCTGCTATGGATGAGGAGAAAGCCACGGGCAGAAATGCTACGCCTGTGGTTAGAATTTATTTTCAATTATAAATTTTAATACATCCAATTATTTTTTAATAAATATTAAACAAATAATAATATTGTTAATTAGGGAGGTATTTCGATTTATTATACATTTTCATAAAATAAAATATTATGTAATATATGTAATTGAATTTATTGAGCAAGCAATGAAAAATAATATAAAAATATAATATAAATGAGAATTATAATAAAAAGAAATACTATAAAATTTAATAGAAACAAATTATTTATTTTTAAAAATTGTTTACGAAATTTTTATTTTTATCAAAATTATAAATAAATAATTTTTGTTGACGAATTTATTTATTCCATTTATATTGTCATAAATGATTAAAAGATAAAAATGTAAATAGCCTAAATATATATTTTATCAGACAGTTAACAACATTTTTCCGCAGGCGTGCAGCGGCTTTCAAGTTTTTGTTCAATTTTTTTTTTTTTTTTTCGTACAATTTTACACTCAATTATGTGCTGCAATAAATATCAAATGAGCGGATGAATCGGTTTTAAAAGCGTACTTGGCGCCCCACCAATGTTGCAACTATTGGGGCGACTGGGGCTGGGGATGTGCGACACAGAAATGGCAGGACCAGAGCCTTGGCCACAGGTCCACGTCTGTGGGCCCGTACGCATCGCTGCTCTTTGACAACTCTGCGCCCCTAAATCATTCAATTGGGGCTCACGGAAGGGGCATGGGGCTGGGCGTACGGTAACAGGAACGGAACGGTGCTGTGGCGGGGGGCTCAGCTGGAATCGTGTTGCCATGGATGGGCTCGCTCTGTGCTTTGGGTTTGTCTTTTTTTGTGGCATTCACCTTGGGAAATATTTTCACATGCCGCCAATGGGCGCACTCAGTCTCCATTTCCGCTCCAGCAAACTGCTGCAACAACAACAACAACAGCAACAATGAGAACGAAATAACAACACAAACAACGACATTCAGAAAAAACAAGACGCGCGTGCCGTTTAGCCGTTGGAGCCGGGACCTGGAGCCTGGAACCTGGAACCCGGCACCCAGGCAGTCTCGCCCTCAGCTCGGGCTGGGCAATCGGGCAAATAAGTCAACCTGCAGCTACAGCAAAGGCAACAACTACTACAACAACAAGTCCAAAAGTGATCGATGAAGTCGCCCGCCAAATTTACGACGTGAAACTTTGAATTGTTTCGCATGTCGCTTCGACTTTGCTTTCGAGCGAAGCCGTCCCTATCCCAGAATCCCTCCTGCCCTTCTCTGTTCCACATCCCCGATCAGCTCGTAGCGTATTGGAAAGTTTAGCTCACCTTCAATAAGGCTGTATCAACAAAGTTTATTTCTTATTTCCACTCTGAGTTTAACAATTGCATTTTCACTTTCCTTTCACGCTTTTACAAACACAGATGTAACATTGTATCAGATTTTTAAGTTATATAAAAAATTACCTATATTTCACTAATTATATTTAATTAATTGATAGAGCTAAATGAGATCAGAGAGATGCTACACTTTATGAACTATTTTCTACAGACATCGAATACTTGGAAAATAGATGAAAGTTCGGACAAACAAAAAGAGGTAAGTTTTCTTTATTTTATTTAGTTTGCAAAGGCTTAATTAGTGGATATGGCTATGACATTGAATTTATTTAATCTTAAATAAGCATATACACAAATATATGTTTTCAATATACATAATTTGTATAAATTAATGAAAGCGAATCGTTATCTTATTTTAGCGATTAACAAATTTCTACTACCTTATTTCATAGCTTTTCTCCATATTCAGCAGCTACAACAACTTAACTAGACAACTCAACTAATACTCACTTCTCATACTACATTACGAGTGACTTTTTGAAGAGTTTCACTTCAGTGATATCGTTGCCTTCTAACCAACATATATATTTAAATAAAATTGATCAACTTGAATTTTTAATTGATTATAGTTTTTATACAGGCTTCAGCTAACTTTCTTGGTGTTTTCCCCAATAATTTTTTGAATATCTTGTAAGCTATTCTCATTATTGAAACAATCTTGGTTTATCATGGTCAGAGTGCTAAAACTAACATAAATGAATTATTATAATCTATAAATAAATAAAAATATAGCTAAGTAAAACATTCACTCAAAAACAACAATTGATTCATTAAACTCTTTTCCCTGTCTTGCTTAAGAGTATTCAGGCTTGTCATGTGTTTGAGAAGTGTATTTGTGACATTCGCTTTTGCAATTGTTCTGAATGAAGTTGAAGTTGTTCTTGTTATTGTGTTATTGTTTGTGCTGCTTCTGTGACAGAGCGACAGAGCGTGCATGCAAACGAATAATCAGTCAAGTTGATCAGGTGAGTCAATAAATAAAATGCCAACTGACGGCGCACGGTAGCCCCGGCCAGCAGCAGCAGCAGCAGCAGCAGCAACAGCAACTAAAAGAACGGCAACAACAACAACAGCAATCATAAAAGCAACGGCAGATAGACATATGTGTACATATGACAACATTTTAATGGTCGTTTATCATAATTTGTCTTTGAGCCAAGCTAACATCAATTGCTTACTTTGTTGCCCACAGCAGAGCATAGCACAACGTGGCAGTTGGGCGTGGCAGCTGGGCGTTGGGCGTTGCTGTTACCCGGCACCAAATAGCAACAATTTTGATTAAGTTCGCTCGAGCAACATTATGTGACAAACAATGCCAAAAGGCAGCAGCAACGGGGCACAAATTGCCGTCGACAACATTCGAGTAATGCCAGCTGAAGTGTTGCCATAACACGCATCACACATATCCATTCATAACAATTTCAAATGGATCACCTCGCATCGGGTATCCTACGGGCGTGACACTTGGCATAGACACTGTGTTATGCGGTTTAAATTGATAGCTATACCGTTGGGATATACGCGAGACTTGACACGTTTTTTGATTTATGCATAAATATATAACATATTTGTATACATAAGATAAGGTATTGTGTGCTAAAGATTTAATAAATTTAAGCTAAGGTTGAGTTAGGCATTAGTGAAAAAAGACTCCGATTTATATGTCCATTAAATGACAAGGTACAAAAAGAAATAAATTTTGTAACACAAGTGATATAGTTTAAATTTTCTCTAAATAAATATATATATACATTAGCATAAATTATCAATAAATGAAAAATAAACCAAAAACATATAAAGTAGCCAAAAAAAAACATTTTTTTTTTTATATTTCTTAAATAATATTGTTTAATCTCTTAATATTAAAATATTAAAAAATATTTAAGCAACGTAGAATAAAAAAAAAATTTTATACAATCACTAAAAAAAAAATAAAATAAAACAATATTAAAATTTTAAATTTATTTATTTTATTTTTATTATTTACCTCACATATCTTGTTAGGTCAATATTTATATTAAAATTGTTATAAATTATTTTTAGCTGTTTAGCTTTATAATTAAATCGTAATACACATTATTTCGTTTTGTAGCCCAACACAGAAGGCAATTAGGAATTCCAAGATTTTTCACACATTTTCTAGTCAAATGGAAAATATCAATTATTTTTAGATAATCTATTCGTGTGTTTGCATTAAGACTTGTTTGTTTATTATCTTATCGGTAAGCTAAATTTCCCAAGTGATTTAAAAACTAAGCCCATCGGCTGCAACTAATGATATGATTATGAAAAATATTAAAGCCACTAAGTGAGTGAAAATAAAATACGACTACGCCCAGCCACACACACGAACCGCACACACACACACACACACACACCCACACACAAGCACACTTACTCACACACATGCATAGCTAAGAGATTGTGTATCATATATATTGTGTGTTGTATGTTCATATCTATTGTATCGAAAGCAAATGCGTGTGCGCCATTAAAATGAAAGAAGCGAAACGCCTACTATTCGGATGGCCCTGGCGGGTGGGGCGGAGGGGACTCTTTGCTGTTGGGGGTGGTGAAATACGATGTGGCAACACCCTACAGTGCTACTAACATGCACACCCACACCCACACCCACACACACACCCACGCACATACACTCGCGGAGACTCTCCCTCTGCCAATGCCTCTCCCTGGACACGCACGCAGGCAACGCACGCACGCACTCGACACATGGCGCTATCGGTGCTTCCGGTGCGTGCTCCTCCCGCCCCAGTCCTTCCTTACCCCACTGCCCTTCCCCACTTCTCTAAGCAACTGAAGCAAGGTTTTGCCAGCTTGAAGCAGCCGCGGCTGCCCAAGGCAGTAGGCGGAAGCTCAGCAGAAAAAAAAATCTAAAACGCAATAACTTTGGGGTGAAAATAGCCGAAAATATCGATGGAGGACAACAGCAGCAACAGCAACAACAACAACAACAACAAGCATCAAAAAGAAAAAAATTACAAGCAAAATGAGAGACCGAAAAATGCCAAAATAGAAATAAATTCCTTTGTGTGCTCTTATCTATATGATTTGTGATTCTGGGTGTCGTCAATTGTTGTTGTTGCCGCCACTGACAATGAGTGGGCGCTTTTGCTAAGTGGGTGGTTGGGTAGTTGGGTGGCTCACTAGTAAACAGCAGCAGCCGCAGCCACAGCAGCAGCAGCAGCACTCGTGCCACCCACCCACAGCTGGCCTAGAGAAAAACTTGGCTCGTTTAATGGAATTTTTCTTAGCAAGGAGTCCGCCTTGCCATGTGGCGACTGCCATAAGGAGCTGCTGCCTTGTATCAACGATATTTTGCACATAAATATGCAGGCGGTGGCAATCTATCTTGTGCCACCCGCACGTGAAATTCCCTTTGTCCACCCTCTTATGCCGAAATACACAGAAATGAGCAATTTTTTTCCAGCTTCAGTTTTGCCTGGCCTAGCGACCCATAATGAAATATACATAAGTAAGTATTTAGAAAGCAAAGAAAAAAACAAAAACGAAATATATATAAATAATATCTCATAATGTCGTGAAATATCTGAAGCGGAGGGGCAGGTGGGGCTGGCTGCCCTGTTGCCACGATACCTCCCCACACCCACCCACAGCTGGAAGAGTGTCTCAGGCGTTCGCATCCGTATATTATAATAATGCGGATAAAGAGATACAATTTCATTGATATCGTCTAAAAGTCCAATATACACGAAGATTTATGGCCAGCGGACGGTCGGTCAAAAAAAAAAAGAACTTGAAGATGATTCCCCTAGAGCTCCAGCCGCATGCAAAGGCCACAAGCTCGAGACTTCGTTTTACTTCTCATATTATTTTTTTTCTTTTTTGGTTTGTCGCTTTTGTTTTGGCTGGCTGGCCAAAAGATTCATGTTCATGGCCAAGATACAGCACAAAATTATCAAATACTCGCACATACCGACATTTATATATTTTTTATGTGTGCCGCTGCAGATACAAAGATACAAAGATATAAAGATACATGCCTTCTCTTGCAAACAAACGATTTTTGATAAATGCCTCTCATTACATTTTTCATTATGAGCCCCCATATATCACTGTATTGTGGCCGAAAAGAACCTGAAATCCATCTAAATCGCATATGACTTACTTTTATTACTGGCCATAATATTAGCTAATTGTATCAGGTGAATAAAACATTACTTTAGTTATAAGTGCTCAATGTATAACATTCCTAAATATATATAAGTTCCACGTGTCTTTGATTATGGTGATCTAGCTAAGAGCGAATAGGAACTAGGTTGTATAGAGAATGTCTAAAAACTATTTATGTCTGTATCAAATACAAAGTTTCTATTCAACAGATTTATTACGATTTTTATTGATATATTAATAATTTTTTATTAATTTAAAGTATTTTTTTATGCTTCTCCTCAGTAGTTTTCAAGCATGGAATCCTTAAACTGTTTACCAACACATAGCTCCCTTCGAAGAGAATACCTAAAAAAAATTGTTAAAACAAATAATTAACTTTTTCATTTAAAAAATTATTCTTCAATTGCTCTATTCCTTTTCATATTTAACAAGGCTGATACAAATTCATTTATATTTTTACAACTTTTGGTTTGTCTAGCTTCCCAGGATCTAGACACAAGTGAAAGTAACTGACTCGCTGAGATGGCCAACAGCGAAGGCTAATAAACGTAAAATAATTGTGGCCCTCAAGGAAATCAGGCGTTCACCAGGCAGCAAGTGGAAAGGCGAACTAAACGAAGCGGGACATTAGGAATTGCAGCAGGCATGCCGTGCGGTTGAGCAGGTGGTGGTGCCACACTAATTACAGCAGGGCGCGTGTGTACGTAATAATGCATATGAAGCCAATGGCTGTTTGGCAGCTATAAAATTCAATAATTGTTGCAATTGCAGCAGAAGGGACTCAGCAGCCAGCACGCGACCTTGCACTGCCGGCTGAAATTTGTGGTGCAAGGTCAGGAGCGAACCGCAGTCGCCATCAAGGTTAATTGTCCATTAAGCGTGCGGAGAAAGTGCAAGTGTCTGGAAATGCCACCACCAAAGTGGCATCAAGCGCCCGCCAATGCCAGCGACTGGGCTGCATCTTAACCAAACTGCCCGGACTGTGTGTGTGTGTATGTGTGTGCGAGTGTGTGTGTGTGCGAGTGTGTGTGTGTGTGCAAGTGTTATTTATGAGGTCAATGCGCTCATTTAGCTCCGACTTTGACTTTTAGCCTGGCCAACTGACCGACTGGTGCATCGCTCAGCTGGCTATGCATTTAAAATATATCAGTGAAAGACTTAGGCAAATAAAATGGGTGAGAATTTAAGTTCTCTAGCGAGAGCTGACTGTGACTCCTGAGTATAGCTGTTCTGTAAAGCCAAGAAATCTCTGCATGGATCTACTTCAACAGGAATAGAGGCAGCAATTCGTCGTCATAAGCTCAAATAAATTGACAAGTTTTATTAAATTTTAAGCTATAATATAATATATTCTTATCGAGAACTGTTTGCTAATTATACTTACGAGTATCTAGCTAGTTATTAACATCATTCTAATGATTCTATATTTATACACAAAATTATTAAAATATATACGTAACATATATCGAATCTCTCCCATTCATAAACTTATATAATACTCACACTTTTCATAAATGATGTCCTTGTGGATAAAAATAACGTATTCTACCATAACATAGTGCGGAAGGAAGAGCGATGAGTGTCCATCCAGTATAATGAATTCAAAATCACTTCCGATTTGTCGATTGAATAAAATTACTATAATAAATTTGCACATACAGAGGGAATGCGATAAGGAAACCGAAAGGAAAAAAGTGGAAAAGAGAGAGAGAGAGAGAGAGGGGCTGTGCTGGGTAATCCCCTCGAACTTGGGCATAACAAGTGAAAAAAGATTGGCACCACTTAAAAGAAATTGCCAATGGTAATGATAAAATAAACAACAACAACCGTAACAACAACAACAACAACGACGACAACGACAGCAGCTACATCAGCAAACGAATGCCACGCAGCAGGAACCGCATTGAAGGAGGCCACCCGAAACTTTTATCCTTGTTCCAGCTGCCTTGTTCGGCGCTTTCTACTGCCCCAGTGGCAGCAGCAACTGAAATAAACAAAATGCCTACGAAAAGTTTTCGTAAATTTCCATAAAAAAATAGACGACACAGACACACAAACACACACACACATTCATGCACACAAACAAGCTTTGGGTTTTTCTATGATTTCGCTGGGTGGTTGGACTGAGCGAAGCAAAACAGTGAAATACCGTAACCGAAACCACATTTTCTTCATTTGGACGATTGGGGGCTGGTCTTGGTTGGAGGTTCTTTAGCTTTGACTGCCAGCAAAAGTTTGGCACACAGATACACACAACACACAACACACAGGCAGACACACAGACACTTTGGCATATGAATCCTGTGGGAAATCGGTTTCACTCAATTTCGAAATTGTTTCGCTGTCTCAAAAATATCAACACATTCTCGCAATGAGCTAGCGAAACACCCTCGCAGCTAGTTGAGTTGTAGCTGCTGCTTCGCTCTCTGTTTTCCCCGGAGACCAACAAACTTAATCGCTTATGGTCGCCGGATGAAGACCCAACTGGGAGTCTCGCCAGCCTCATTGATTGGGCCAAGTCGAAAGGCTACCCCAACGTGAATTTCGGTAGATGCAAATCGGACAGATGTCAATCTGCAGTTTCTCTGATTGCCACTTTGATTTGTGCCAGGGTGCGAGAGACTCGAAACATTTTCCCAATACAGATACCAACTGTGGGCCAATAGATGTTCGATTGGCATTCGCAAGCATTTGCATTTCCACCCCCGGCCCTGCTTGGCATGCTGTACATGAACCCTCAATTAGTCCGGCTTTTGCCATTTCAAGTGAATTTTCCAATTGCAGCCGATGCAATCGTTCAACGGCAGCTCCTTCCCTGTTAGCCATGCCGTGCAGCTTAGCCATTGATGGGCAATTGGCTGGCAATAACACGTCTACAAAACAAGGCACGCGTCCCCAAACAAGCCATTGGGGCAATTATCTGATGGCTAGTCAAGTGCTGCTGCATTAGAAGAAAGATAAGATAAAAACGCACATTGGACAGTTATATAAATAGAAATATATTTTGTTTTGCTTTTTGTATGAAAAATAATTTAAATAGTAATTAAATTTATATTTCATCATAAGTTTCGTTAAAAAATAAACAGCTGCTGTACGACTTCTTTATAAAACATCCCGAAAAAAAAGGGAATTATCGAAAAAAAAAAAAATAGTAATAATGAAAAAAAAAAAATATAAATAAAAATAAATAAAATATAAAAATAAAATAAATAAAATTCACTTAAACTTAAATACATATAAAAATAAAATAAATAAAATTCACTTAAATTTAAATACATATGTATATATACACATTTTTTAACAAGGAATAATTCCATTAAAAAAAAAAAAAAACTAAATAAATAAATTGAAAATAAATAAAAAATTAATATTATAAGTTTCTTACGCTTTCAACTATTTTGTTTGTTTGTATAGGTTCAGTATTAAATAAACAGCTTAATTTCTCTAAAACTTTTCTCTATTAAAATTTTGAAAATGATATTATATTGTTACCTGAAATTTCGACTGAACACGGCTTAGATATGATCATGCTTAGCTTTCATGTATTATACTTTCAAAATTGTTTTGTTGTTATATCACTTCTAAATTTATATAGCTTTACTATTCAAAACACAAACACAAATATGGTGCTTTATCTTTATAGTTCTTAAGTAAGCAATGACAAATAGGAAATAAGCTTGAAGTAAGCAACAAAAAAAAAAAAAACAAACGTTTGCATTTTTAAAACTCATAAAGACTGTCATAATCGAGTGCACATTTGCATTTGAGCTTCAAGACGTGTCAGGTGTTCAAAATTACAAAGCCAATTCCAAATGTCTTCCTATATGCACCAATTATATATACATATATATAAATATGTGTGTGTATATAATATATATAGTAATTGGCAGCGGAACGCCCATCGGGCTGTCTGGCTGTTGTTGCTGATGATGATGAAATCGTTATTTATAATTCAGGCAGAAGATCAAAGCTCACAGAACTTGCTGTGCGGTAGGTCGGGCTAGTGTATACATACATATATACAGTTGTGTTCAGCCTGTTTGAAGTGACGCAAAAGGCGTATCATATAGACATTCCGAAGCATTTTTGCAATTTGACAGCAACGGCAACGGCAACAACAACGGCAGCAAAAACGTGTGTTAACATTTTCCAAAAACTGAACGTTACGAGTCAACGGACATGCAGCTGAAATCCAGTGAAAATCCATAAAGAGAAAAACATTGCCAAAGTCTGCAGCACAAACTGCTAAACTGCAAAACTGCAAATGCAACTCGGAGACGCGTCGACTGCAAATCGCATTCATTTCAGTGCACTTGCTCTGCCAGAGGAGACGGGGGAGCATGTGTGGGGGGAATGGAACTGGGATGGGGTACGTCAGGTGACAGGAGCGCTGGATTGTAATATGGCCATCAACAGTGATGAGCAGATTTACATGCAAGTGCAGCAACGGCAACGGCAACAGCAACGGCAACGGCAACAACAGCCATGCCCTAGCCAAGGCAGCAGCAACAACAATAACAACGATCACGACGAATCGCAAGTTGCTGGCGACTCTGGCGACGACTTAATTAAAACGTGAGCTAAATGCAGCATGAAAATAATGAAAAACTGACCGACTTGCTGCAGCCTGCAGGTGGAAATGCACGCCCAAGGCAGGCAAACAGGCAGGCAGACATTCGCCAGCCAGCTAGTTGGCCAGATGCATTCGGGCAGGCACCCAGCCAGCCACATGCAATTCCAGTTATAATTAGTGTCAACAACCACATTACCATTGGGTATGTTGATTTTTTTTTTACTCTTTGCTTGGCTCTGCAGTGACAGCAATCAAAACCGAAACTGTCGAAACTGTCATTAAGCAAAGGCCATAGAAAGCGTTTGGCTAGCTGGTCAATGGGCTTGCATGCATTGGACGCGTTTTCCTTGCCAAGAACTGACTGCAATTATCAGTGCGGCACTGCAACGACAATCATTTGCTCGTTGACCGTTTTGACAATTCACATCACGATTTGCGTCGCTTTCGCTTCAAATATAGCCCTCTTTGACAACCGACGGGCCTTACTTATGGAGCTCGCATTAAAAGACATAGCCTGCCACAGAGCTCTATGCATCTCAAGCAGTGGAGAAACAAACGATTACTATTTGACTAATGGAAGATATTTATCCAAAGTCTTGCATATTTGTATTCCCTGTGAGTTCATTGAGAATGGGAATTTAGGGTAGAATATTTACACAGATCAAGTTTTAAAGTTATTTAATAGAACGAACTATCTAGTGCATCAGGGCGAAGAGTTGAATTGAACTAACTATTCCCGTCCATCTGTCCACAAAAGCTAGAAATTATATATATATAATCTTGATATTGCTTCACACTTACTTATTCACAGATCTATCGATAGAACTTTATTGGATCTGGTTTCTAATAGGCATATCTTGAATACCGAAGTAATTGGAAAACTTTTGGTTCACTGGGCTGATTGCTGTACATTTTGCATTTATATATAGTACTCTGAACATATTCCAGGAACTTATTTCAAACACTAATGAAGCTTAGGTCGATTTGGCCAATATAAACATCGACAAGACATTATCACGCTTTAAAAAATAATTTGAATATAAGGTGAAGACAAAGACATGCCTGTCTGCTTATCTATATATATGTGTGTATATGTGTTTGTTATAAAAATAGCAGACTTCATAATTAATAGTTAATAGATTAATCGTCAAAGCATAGAGAAATTACGTCATTTCATTTCATTTTCTGTAAATTTTATGTTTGATTTTGTAAAATTTTCTAAATTTTTCTTTACTTTTATAATTAGACGTGAAGAGGATGTTTCTGCAGTCTGCATTGATTTCAATCATCATCATACTGTTAAAAGTACAAGTATCATGTCGTCACATAAAAGAAATATTCGACGACTGCCAATTTATCGAGGATGAAGGTGTTTATTATTTATGCCGTGGCAGGATTAAGAGAGCATTTTATATGAAATGGAGATCAGTCAGTCCGCCAACAGGCTCTGTATATTCATTATGGACAAATGTTACTAGTCAAACATACTTTGTGGCCTTTCACGAAAGAAAATTATCTAAATTTACTAAGATTACAATCGAGAATTCAGGAGCTTTAATACATGGAAGCCTCAAAAACGGCACAGAGCTAAGTCTGATGTTACCCGAAGCAGCGATGCTGTGCTTTAATTCTGAGATACCTTATGTCAATGCACTTTTTAACGATTGCATTGGTAAACGAGAAACAAAGACGGGACCTAATAAGACAGTACTATATTTTACTACCGGAGAGAAATTTGCATTTTCCCGCAGTGCCCTACAAAGATCGGTCGATGTTTTATTGCTCGTTGTGACCATCATTATCAGTGTTCTGGTTAGTAAAATACATGCTTAGATACAAATCAACTGCTCTTAACAAGCAAGAGTTCTTCGATTGCACAAAACTCTGAGATATATGTGTATATATAATGTATATAGGTGGTATTTTATAATATGCAAAGCGCACAGTGAACGGGACTTAGGTTAGGTTTTAATGTATTAGGAAATCAAGTTTTATATGAGGTAAAGTAGCACCTTTCTGTAGCAAGTATTTGAGCGCACAGAAAAAGGTTTAATTATAATAGATAAACAACGAAAATGAGTAATTTAATGTTGTACCTTGTAATACCTTGAAGTAAGTCTTATGAGTATTCATAAGAAGAATTTATAGTAATTAATAATTACTATTACGGAACGTTGAGTTTATGTTTATCAAAAGATCGTTTTTGGATTAGCTACTGCATATCTTTTGATTACTCCAGCGACTGCTCGTTCAGTTGATGCACAATTATGAAAGGCGTAATCTGGGCAATACTTGGAGGCATTACCTGACTTCATCTGGTCGGAGTTTGAGGAGTGCGTTCATTACTGCCAGCAGCCAATTACTTCCAGTCGTTTCGTACATTACTTTATCTGCTTTCGTATTCAAGTGTGAAGTGCCCGGCAAATGTACACGCAATTTAAATGAGCATAGACCGACCGCCCAGCTACCTCAGCTACCCACTCCACTCGCCCACTCACCGAAACGGTTGCCACTCAGCTTCAAGCGGAAAATGAGTTTTCCCATTTCTTTTGCCGAGCTCATCTATATGGAAGTCCGTAGTGTGTGTGTATGCTTGTGTATGTGTGTATCCTTCGCATTCGCCCTTTCGCCCACACCCAACCGCACACCTTTAATCAGCATCTGCTGCTCACATCTTCAAGTTGCCACAAAATGCTTTATTGCATTTTGTTGTGTTATATTACCCTCGTGTACCCACCCGAAGGAGCAACAGCAGGAGTAGCGGCAGCAGCTGCCGTTGCTGGCCTGTCAGTCTGCGTCGGCTCCAGGTCCTGGCTGTGGTCCTGCCAGCCAACCCCCAGCATACCCACCCAGACCCAGCCACAGCCTCCTTTGGTAGCACAAATGTCCTTTTCTTGTAGCACCCGTCCAACTCGATCTCCGCCTCCTGCTGCTCCTCCTCCTGCTGCTGCTGCCGCTCCTCGCTCAGCCTCGGCTCAGCCGAGTCGACTTCAGCTCGTTGCTGTACGTTTTTCCGTTTGCAGGTTTTTCTTTTATTTTCATTTTGCTGCGTTTTCTTTTGGCATTTTTCGAAATTAGTTTTTGCTCTGTGCGAGTTGAGTTGACTCGAGTCGAGTCGGTTTTAATATATAGCATCCCATACATATTTATAGAGTTGCGGCACATTCATCTTCAGTCCTGGGTCCCACTCCTCACTCTCCACCCTCCAGCACCGTGCCCAACCCCGCCCCCTCCCCTTCGCTTACAGTGTGCGAGCGTGCGCAGGCGGAGGCGCTTCACCCACTTAAGTTGGCATAAAGTAGGAAAAATGGTTGTTTTCCTCAGCCATTGGCAGCATCATCAGCATCGTTTTCTCATCTGAGCCCGCCGAAAACTCCAAGAAAAAAACAAAAACATTCTTCACTAATTTCTAAATGTTAAAACTGTGTTTGGGTGGCTGTGTGTGTGTGCGTGCTGGCTACTTAAAAATTCAGCTTGGTCACATCTGGTGCTGTCTTTGGCTTCAATTTGGTACATATCAAACTCCAAGTCCGGCGGACAGAAACAGCCTACAATCTATTCCCCAGCCGGACGGAGCGCACAGTGCAAGTACAGTGGAATGAATACAATTCTTCTATTTAAAAGTTCTAATTTAATATACAAAAATTTAACTAGTTAATATTTAAGGAATCTAAATAAATATAAATAAATAAATAATTGATAATATGATCAAATTAAAAAGTATAAATAAAAAGTTTATTTTTATGTAATAAAAGTACCATTATGTACTTGAATTAAATATATAAAATAAGAGATGAAATTTAATTTACGATTGTATTTTATTATTGTAAACTAAAATTAAAGCATTTCTTTTAATTATACAGTGAATTTCATATTTATTTATTTTATTTATTTATTTATTATTTTTATTTTCTAACAATTTTAGACTTATTATGGATCAATTAAATAATTATTAATTATATTATTTATATTTTTCCGAAACTCCGTATTTTTCCGTCTATCAAAGTGTGTTTGGCGAACTTGTTATTGTTGCTGTTTGCGACTGCCTAAAACTTTGAGTTTTTGCAAATTTCACAGAGCAACAACAACAATAGCAACAGCAACAAAAAATGTTTAGGAGATGAGGCAGAATCAACTTGGAATTTAGATGAGGGTAAGAAATAATTCATTCGCTCGTTGCAGCGAGTGGATGGGGATAATACTTCCCCTTACTATATTATATGTATACGTATATATGTATATTTATATGTGTATATGTATTCACCTAATATCCTTTTTTCGCACTTTCACATAGCTCGACTGATGCGCACGCAATTTGCTCGCCTTGGACGAGCGAAACAAAAAGGCAGCAGCCGGGAAAAAGTCGCAACAAGAAGAACAAATAAAACATT
Organism: Drosophila arizonae; assembly: GCF_054131065.1. Classification (NCBI taxonomy): domain Eukaryota; kingdom Metazoa; phylum Arthropoda; class Insecta; order Diptera; family Drosophilidae; genus Drosophila; species Drosophila arizonae. The sequence continues at coordinate 26,188,337 of NC_142922.1, forward strand.
TTATATAATCTTACGAAATATATCACACTTAGCGCGCTCGCGAGACACCCTGCACCCCCTCCACCGTGCCCCATGCCCCATGCCCCACTTAGTTGAGACCCATGCCACAGCATCTGGCCAGGCATCTCTCCATCTTCATCTACATGCACAGTGTGGAGCGCGGAGGCTGAGCATCCGAATCCAAATGCGTTTGCCTTTCCTCCTTTGCCTTCTTTTCTTTTTTTCGTTTTCCCTTCTCTCGCGTCTTGCTCTCGTTCTTGGCCATTGTCTGTGCGTCCAGCTGTCGACTCGTCCTTCTCGTCCTGTTCCTGCAGGCACCATCTTGTGCCTGAGCTGCTGATGGTGGCGGTGGTGGCTGGTGTTGGTGGTGCTGCTGCTTCTAGCTCTGCTGCTGATGGTGACGGTGGTGTGGTGGTGGTGGGTGTTGTTCATCTTCGCTACGTGCGAGAAAAATACCCTCGAACATATTAAATTGCGAATGCTGAAAATGCTTTATGGCTTTTCAGTTAGATTTATTTCCATTTTGTATGTTTTATTTATTTATATTCGACTTGATACTCCCACTACAATACACACACACAGAGAGAGAGAGAGAGAGAGACACACACTTGCTACCCTTACCCACATTTCCAGCCGGAGGGTTGAGTTTTTGTGTTTTGGGTTCGTTTTCAGTTTCGGTTTCAGATACATATTGTTGTTGCTGCTGCTGTTGTTGTTGAAGAATGATAGCGAAACTAATCGAAAAATAATTGGATGCTGCCACTGCGAGCGTTGCCAGCCACGTTGTGCCGTTCTTTTCTATTTCTATTTCCCGGTTTGGGTTTTGTTCGTTTCTTCTTCTTTTTTTTCCTGAGTGAAAAAGTTTTTCCAGCCACTTGCATTGAATTCCCCATTGCATCGTTATGTTTAAACAATTTAAAGCCGACAGCATTTGGCTTTTATTTTGACAGCATCAGCTGCCAAATGTGCTCTACGCCTTATCCGACCTTGTTATCTAATCATCCATCTCTCAAGTGAGTGAGATATTTCCAAATTAGTTAACATTTTTATGTTACCATTTAAAATGAATATAGTTTATTTTCTAAACATAGAAAATTAATAATAATAATAAGTGTTTAATCTACAAAAATTTAAGCTTTAAGTTATTTTTATTAGTTAATCGAATAGTTAGTGTATTATATAATTACAAACTAAAACCAATTAACGTAGTAAAATTGTTAATGTCTAAGACTTTTCAACGTAGATGAAATAAAGTATTCATTAATTGCTAAAATAAGAGCATCATGAAGGTATGTGTATTGCTACATAACTTAGCTTATGCCGATATTTCCTATCATTTACTCAAATTAATTTATTAATTTATATTTTGGAATACCGAACAGACATTTGATAACAGTGATATAATATTCGCCGTAATAGTTTAAGCAATGGAAGACTCATTTTTACTCATTTCATAGTGATTTTTTACTTAACTCTATCTCTCGTGAAAATTTTTCATAGATATTCATATCACATTTTCAAAGAAAGCTTCAACAACCATTCAGCTACATGCTGACATAAAATACATTATATAATAATAATAATAAAATACAAGTGATTAGCTTCTCAATAAACAGAACTTTGCTGCCAACTAGAAATTATCGTGCATCGATTAAGCGCAGCAATATGCGAATCGCAGATATTGCGCTGAACGACAAGAAAGAGTCAAATTTATCATGAGCGATGTCCAGCAGAGAATTTATGCATTAAGTGCAGCTAAGTTCAGTCCCATTCAAATTCTTCTGCTGCTGGATGCCTGTTTAATTGAAACGAAGCAGCGCAGTGCGGGCACGAGTGCTGAACCAGAATAGCACAGAGCTGAATGGAATAGAGCTGGCAGCTCTGACTGAGGGCAAAGAGTGGCCTGCTGCTGCTGCTGCTGGTGCTGCTGGCTGCAATGTCCAACATAATCATGTCCTGGCTGCTGCTGTTGCTGCTGCTCGACTGTCTCTGTCAGCGAGCACGCTGGACACCAAATTAATTTGGAAGACAGAATGTTCCAATGCAAGTGGCCGATGCGAGCGCCATTAGCGGTTGCTGCAGGACTACACCAGGACACGAGCAGCAGGACAAAAGGGCCACCAACTGCAGGGACATGGCCTAAACACGCGCCCAGCCACAAGCTGTGACTGCGCATCCAGCACGGAACGTGACAGAAAAACGGCCACGCAATGCCCCGCTTCGATGGCGCACTCTGAGTCTTTAAGCTGCCTGAAATATAAGTTGCATTTGAATGCATTCACTGGCAAATGCTTGGCGCACAGCAATAATGCTGCAAATTAAAACAATACGCCACATAAATGCTCAGGCAGCCGCACTTCCAGCGGCCATTGTTGGCGCAGTTTCCTGCTGGCCGGCCGCGAGCCGCGAGCCGTGAGCCGCGAGCCACAGAAACGCTGCACCACTCGCACCACTCGCTGCTCCAGCATTCCACATTCATTCACTGCCCGTCTATTCAAATGTAAATTTTTCATGCTCTCTCGTCTGGAGTTTGATTTTTTCGTTTGCTGGCAAATGCGCACAAAACGAATTGCCTGCCATATCCTTCCGCGTATTAATTTTTAACCACACGACCACGCAAATACAAAAAAAGGCGCTGCCTGATGCTGCTGCTGCTGCAATCAAAAGTCAGCCAGACGCAGCTGACAGGATGCGTCGCTCGACGGGACGAGAGCACCGCAGAATTGGCGGCCTGTTGTCCCGTGAATTGCTGTCCTCAGTTCCAATCCCCCGACCCACTCTGCCTCGTAATTGTCGCGGCTGCTGTGGATTCATTTTAATAATTATTTAAATTATTCTTGTTGAAATGATTATGGCGGTTGTAAGTGTCGCGCCTCTCCTCCTCTCACTCACACGCCCCACATCCCCCTTCCCGCTCTGTGTGTCGCTGTCTCTGTCTGTCAGCGATCCCTTTCTGAATTATGCCCCGCATAAATCTTATTGTGGTTTTCACAGTCGATGTGAGCAGTTGGTTGTCTTCGGCTGTCGTTATTATTGGACTGCGGCATTTTCCTATCCTAGAGTTTTTGTTAGATATATATAGCTATATATTCTTTATAATAATTTATTAAAATATAAACATATATGAATATATATATTGAAATGCCAAATTTGGTGTTTTTTCGGTTTAAGTTTAGTTTTTATTATAAATTATGTTATGTTATATACTACCTCATTGAAAAGGTAATTTTTCAATCTACAATTTAACATTTACACTTTTTTAATTTCAATTAATATTATATAGTTTATGGGCGTTTGATGTTGAAAAAATAGAACGTATATTAATGTTACTCACTCTATATTTGTTTGAGATAAGAGAGATAGGATGAAATTAATCAAATATAATGAACATGAAAATATTATAATAATGTCACCAAACCGATTCATATTTAATATGTACATATATGAGTTTTGCATAGTCTTTCCTATTTAACTTCCTTCTTTTCCAACCTCTCATATTGCAAAAAGGCAATTGATAAGTAAATATATCTTAAGTATCACATTAAAGCACTCATTTGACCTTTCTTTTGAGGGAGTCACCAAGACACTCAAATCAAATATACACTGGCTAAAAAAAGGAACACTCCCAGCAGAGCACACACGCACACACACATAGACGGAGCCAGTTGCATACGCAGTCGTAATGAAATCCTTCGCTTTATTACCATGCAATATTCATAAATTTCTGCACAACATCGCCGAGGACTGCAGCAGGAGCAGCAGCAGCAGCAGCAGGAGCAGCAGCAACAACTGCAACAGCAGCAGTGAGTACTAACAACAATGCGAACAGAGCGCAACAATGGCAAAGTGCAGCAGCTAGTCGAACATCCCGCACCTCATGCAGCGCCTAGCCCGTACCACCCCGCCTGCCCCTCCCCCGCAACCCCATCGAGTTTGGCTCGTTACTTGTTGAGAGGTGTTGAAACTGTTGGAATATAATAAATAATAGCGCTAAGTACTACTTTAAGAATTTACATGCGGCAATTGCAGCAGCCGCGGCGGCAGCACCAAATCCTAAGCCCATGGCATGGCTAGGAGCAGGAGCTGCAGGAGGAGCCAAAGCAGGCGACGAGCCAGAGTTGAAGCCAGCAGCAAGCGGCTGTAGAGGGAACGAACGTGGCTCTGACGCCAACATGGCTGCGAGGACTTCCACACACACAAACACACACACACACACGAGTGTGACTTGCATTTTGAATAATCGTCGGACAACATGAGCAAAGGCAACACGAGCAGCAGCTGGAGCAGGAGAAGCAGCAGCAGGGGCAAACCATGTCGAGAAGCTTTTGCATTGTGCGGCGGCTGTGAATCTTTTTGGCTGTGCCTTTGTCTCTGTCGGTGTGTGAGTGTGTGTGTGTGTACGTTGTTGTGCATGTGTGTGTGTGTGTGTGCAACTTAATCCTTTTGAGTTTTGCCGCATAAGGAGTGGCAGCAACACGCGCACAGTGTGTCGCATTAATAGAGGTGGAGCATAAAGGCGCGATAAATAAACCGTCATCAATAATGTCTAAAATAAATGTTGGCTTATTAAATCCCATTTCCCTGCATCAAGTTACAGTTAAACAAAATGAGAAATGTGCCCAGCTATTTGGCCAGTGCGGTTTTCCCGCCCCCTCGGCCAGCCAAGTGTCCTGTGCCTGATGTCCCACGGACGAAGGGAATGTCATCAGCAGCAGCGGCAGCGGCGGCGGCAGCGGAGGCAGCGGAGGCAACCGCAGCAGCAGATAAAAAATCCATTAAAATAAAAATACGATAAGGCTCGCCTTGTAGTGAAAGCGTGAAAAAAGCGTCTAAATTTATGCGGCTTTGCCATAAATTTGGCAGGCTATAAGGATATCATTAAAGCTCACCAACACACACACACACACACACACCAACGTCTTGGCAAGGCTTTCACTTTCACACACAATCTATGTCCGTGTGTGTCGACTCGAGTTTGTCCTTCAAAATGAGCCGCACAGTGGGGGAAATTCAATTAGTTGGCATGCAATTAAAAGCGAGAGCGAATTGAATAAATAAAACCTTAGATTTCTATTCCTATTATAATTAAAATATTTCTGTACTCATCACATTTTGTTTGTAGATTATAATACGAAGAAAATACAAATAAAATAAAATAAAAATTTCATTTGTAGATTCTATTGGCTTATTTTTGTTTAAGAACAAAATCTATGAATATAATCAGAATATACAAATACATATTGATTCCAAACAAAAATATTATATTGAGTTACTTAATTATGGTCTTAGGTGAAATTACATATATTGATGAAACTAAGTTAAGCGAGTTCTCATTTTTGAGTCGCAGATCCCATTCAGGTCCCATTGTATTGCAAATTTACAAAAGCAACGTCAACAATGTGTCGACTCGCTGACTTACGTCTAAGAAACGGCACGGTACATTAATAATAATTTTCGATATTTATGACGGGAAACATCTAGCACATGCAATGTGAGCTGGAACTGTGATTACAAATGCCGCCCCAATATCGGGGACCCCGCCCCCAAATTAATGGCCATTGATAATGTGCAGAAGAAGGTTTGGATAAGCAGCAATCGGGTTAGAGCATTGAGAGTTCGGCATTTGCATTGCCTGGCTATATGTTGTGTAAGTATGCGTATGTGTGTGTGGGTGTGTGTGTTGGTATGGGTGTGCGTGTGCTTTTCTTGCCAAATTGTTTGGGGAACTCACCCGCCTCAACATACAGAAAGTTTTTATTTGTTCACTAGCCGGCGAAAATAAGCAGCAGAAAAGGCGAAAAAAGAAGAATTTCATTTATATCGAAATAAACAACCACTGGAAACCCTCTGTTTGGGCGCACTCCAACGTTATTTATGATGTCATCCATCATTTTTATCGTGAAAAAACATTTTCCTGTCTCAGCCTGTGCCTGAGCTCGAGCCCGGCTCCTGGCTACTGGCTTCTGCTGCTGCTGCTGCTCCTGCTGCTGCTGCTGCGGCTGTCATTGGCCAAGGACTTTTTGTGTCGTTGTCGCTGATGGGAAAGCCGTCGCCGTCGCCGTCGTTGTCGTCCTTCCCTTGGCTGAGCATATATGCGGCTGGCAGGATCCTTGAAGAAATTAAAGAAGGTCTTCGCCAAAAGGACGTAAATTTCAGGGCACGGCTATGCTCAACGACTCTAATGATGCATCCCACCCACAGCGAGTCCTCCACCCAGCCTGGTTAGCAGCCATTGAAGCGCACAGAAAGAAAACTCTTCCTCCACGACAGCCAGCTTCGGGGGGATGTTAATGAAGTGTATGCGAATGAAATACGGAAAATTACAAATTGCTTCTGCCAGAAGGGAGCAGAACAACGAGCCGCACTGCAAATGTTGTTTACGATGTTCACGGTTTCCTTTCGATTTCTTTGCCAATTTATGGTGAAAGGCCATTTGGGGCAGGGTGCGTTCAGCTCGGGCTCGGATTGATCTGCAGCTCAAGTGGCCTAATATTGGTCAAAGATTTACATTCTCAGCGATTCCATTAATTATCGTTTGTGATGAGTTAATGAAATAGAAAATAAAACTAATCCAAAATATAAATTCATTTATATTATGAAAATATAATAAAAACATTTCATTTATATATTACTAAATTTGAAAAATTACCCTTCCTCTATTAAAAGTGTAATCTATTTTCTCTAAACTAGCTTCAAATTCTTTAAATGAGAAACTTTAAATCAATACGTAAATATTTATATAAAGTAACAACAAAATATTACTTAGTATTAAATTAAAAATATAAAATAAATAAAAATAAAAACGTTTGGCATTTTACAACAAAGTGAAATGATAAAGTTGTGTCTCCAATTAAAATTAAATAATCATGTAGGCTGAGTTTATAATATAAATATATAATATAAACTTTATATACAGTATAAGAAATTAAAATAAAATATATAGACTCCTCCGTATAATAATAATAAGCAGTTGCGTATGTAGCAAAGAAAATAAAATATCCGCATTTAAGTTCAATGTGTAATCCCAGGGTATCTATTAGCCGACCAAGTTTGCTTTTTGTTTCTTTTTCACTTGTGCTCTACTCAAGAATATTCTTAATTCTTATTGTAATGCAACATATCCTGGTTGCGTCTGCCAAGTGCTTGTAAAATACATGAGTTTATAATGTACGCAGAAGGCCCATAAATTAAAACGTATTTCACTTGGAAGAAAAAAATCTACGGCATATAAAACAAATAGCATTCAAAAATTATAAGACGCACATGAAAGCCGAAAGAAAAAACGAGAGACGTTGCACACATCGTACGTAATTCAAATAGGAGACAAAAATAAAGAAATGTTGTGTCTCGACGCCAGCCAAAGTATTTCAGTGGAAAGACCAAAGACCAGACTGAAACTAAATGTATGTACATATGTATGTATCTGCCTCATAGGTAAATGTGTTTGTGTCTGTGTGTGTGTGTGTAATTTATTTAAAGAACTATTCATTACTAGAAATTTAATTGAAAAGTTTATATTTAAATAATTAATTTTGTATATTATTAGCCATTTTCATTCTAAATATTTGGCATCTCTATGGCTAAAGCCACGTATGTATATACACACATATCTTAAACTTTAATCAAAGGGATGCTTTTGTTTTGCTTTGCGTTATTTGCTCTGCATTTATTTGTTCTGTTCACATCTGCAGTTTATTTACCATTCGCCATCGTTGTTTTCGCCTATCAAGCTCTCTTTCTCACTCCATCTTCCGTTCTATCTCACTCTATCATTGTTTATATGTTTGCCATAACTCAAGTTGTGGCACAATGTGATCATTGGATCGCATGATTTGGATTTATTCCCGCATATTGCCGGCATGTGTGCCACTCATGTCGCCGAGGCAATGGAAATTAAATTAACATAATCGAAAAGCGATTCTATTTCGTTCCCTGCATTTGCTTTCCGCTCTTTCCGCATTTATTTATACCCTGTCAATGTCTGTTGCAGCGAGTGCCGCGCTGACAGAATTAATTATTTCGCCACATAAATTCTAGCCGATATGGTGACAACTCTGGCCTGAAAGCGGGCGCCATGAAACTTAACTATTCAGATTTTTATTTCAGAATAATGTCTTTACTATATTTAACAAATATTATAATTGTGTATGTAATTCAAACTACAAAATAAAAGTTAGAGACATTTTAATAATAAAATACTTTAAATATATCTAATAAAATGTTGTATTTTTTTTAAATATGTAAATATTTACAGATTATATATTACACATGTTGAAATAAATTAGAAAATATAAAGAATAAATAAATAAAAGTAAAAAATAAATAAATACAAATAAATATAAAAGAACTTTAATATTTCTATTTATATATAAACAACTACTTCTTATCAAAAGAAATAATTCTATATACTGATAATATTTTCTAAATATAATCTAATTAAATCATATTCATTAAAGCAATTTTTATATTCAGTAAATATAACAAACTGTAATGGTCGCAAGCCAAACAAAAAAATAAAGGGTAAATAACAAAAATAGCAAAAGTATATGTTCAAAAAGTACGCGCGCTTGCAAAAGCTTTGGAAAGGTACACTGAACCCTTTCATTGCATGCAGAGCTGCATTGAGAGCTTTCGGTGGGGGCCGAAAAAGTTGTCGCGCACGCGCAACAGCTGATCGTGTCGCGCTGTGCGAATTCTGCAGCGACAAATATTAGTGCAGCCAACTTTAGGGGCAATAAAACCTTTAAGCTTTTATCTACCCAAAGCTATATAAGCCGAAAAAGTAAAAAATTCAGCGCTTTTTCTAGAACTCCACGTTGCGACTTTACAATAAGTCCATATATATATATAATATATATACATATATGGCGAGGAACACGTGCGCTACAATAATTTAAAAAAAAGCAAAACAAAATTTTCTTGACGCCCGTGTCAAATTTGGGCACGGCAATATAGAAAAGCCTGCCCTAGACACGGGCTCTGTTTTAAATTTTTTTTGCCCCCTCAAGATCGATCGGAGCAACTTTATCGAAAGGCTGGAGGAACTTCAACAGCAGGCGGGGTAAACACAAAATTGAATAGTGGCCCATAAATCGAATAGTGGCATAGTGACATATAACCATATAAAACTTTTAACCCAAAAACTTTAAGCCGCGAAAATCTAAAAGTGAACAAAAAAAAAAACTTTACACAGCCAAGAACAAAAACTCTAGTTCTACCATAATCAACTAAACGAAAAAAAAAAAAGAAAAAAAAAAAAAAACAAAAAACACACCTCAATTATCTATGTGACGTACACTGTAAAAATTTTGTTACTAGCAACTAAAATAGTTCACCCCAAATTAAAAAGTAAAATGTAAAATTAAAACTAGCATGAAAATAGAAAAAATAATACGATGACATAAAAAAAAAAAAAAAAAAAACCCAATTACATAATAATGAAATAATAAAATTTATCATATATATGCATATATATATATATAGATGCATATATACACATAACAAAGTATAAAATACCAAAAGCAAAAAGAAAAAAAAAAAAAAGCATGAAGTAAAAGAAATTATATATAAATGTATAACCAAAAATAAAAGAAAAAAAAAATATTTTTTTGTTTAAAAAAAAAAAAAAAAAATCGAAAAAGTAAGAAAGAAAAAATGATAATTATTTGAATAGATATAAATATAAAAAGAAGTATAAAAATGTAGAGGTAAAAAAAAAAAAAAAAAAAAAAAAAAAAAAAAAAAAAAAAACAACAAAGACTGTGTGTTTGTCCGCCCCTATATTCTTTTTGTAACCTCAACGCCACGCTACATCTACCACGAGGAAAGGCCTTTCATCGCTGGAGTGAAAAAATCTAAAGATCATGTAAGTGCTGGAAGATACCCTGTACTCCCACTCCCCCCCAATCCAAACCATTATATTTTCTTTTAATTAATGAATTATTAAAAAGGAATAAATATCAAAAAAAAAAAAAAAAAAAAAAAAAAAAAAAAAAAAAAAAACAAGAGATAAGAAAAAATTTCATAATAAAATGTTTGAAGATAAGTGCATGCAATAATGAAAGAAAGCATATATTTTTTTTTTTTTAAATTAAAATAATTTTTTTTTCGTAACCCCATTTTTTAGATAAAGTTATTAAGATTTTATATTTTATATTTATATTTATATCTATTCGATTTCCAATTTAGCTAAACTAAATGTTGATTCCACCTAAATTGTAAAATAAAGAAAAAAAAAAAAAAAACAATGAAGTAAAATAAACAAAGAAATAAATAAGTACATAAATAAACCAAATTTAATAAGTTAAATATATATAAATATATAAATAACTAAAAAAAAAAATTAAGTAAAATGAACCATTCAATAAATTAATGAAATAAATAAAACAAACTTAGCATGAAGTAAAAAAATAAAAAAAAAAAAAAAAAACAAAAAATGAAAATATAAATAGGAAATAAATAAATAAAGAAATAAATCGGATTTAATAGCAAGAAAGATTTACGATAGAAAATAGAACAATTTAAAGAATAGCATAAAAGAATAAAAAAGTTGATAATAATGTAAAATAAAAATGTAAAATAATAACAACATTGTTAGCTTAAGAAAGATAATAGATGGTAATTTTAGTATTCCAATGGTTGTTATTGAAATGAATGAAAAATCAATAATATGATCAAGCGAACTGAATCAAAGAATAAGATGAGTCGTTAATCTGGAAGAAGGGTGAAATAATGGGGTAGGCTAGTTAGTGTTGGAGCTTCTTTGGGGTTTTTCTGTTAAAATTATTTAAGAAAAACTATGGTTGGGTGGGTAAAGAGCGCGTGTGCCGAATGCCATCTATGGCCACGCTTAGTTGTGTCGGTGTTCTTGCTGTAAATTGGTGCCAGTCCTTCCCCTACTTCCCCAATATACTTTGTTTTTTTTTTTCGTGGAGTATAGCTCCACCTCGAGTTTAAGGGATCTTAAAAATTAAAATTTATGAACTCTGATCGCAAGGCAGAAAAGAACCCCCCCACACTCCCGACGAGCGACGGTACTAGAAGGTCCCGCTTATCTGCCTTGCGACCGAAAAACAAAGCCCAGCCAGTGCTTTGTTTAAACTCATCCGAGAAGGTCTCTCTGCATTGAAGGGATTATGTTTACATAAATTTTTGGCGCCCAACGTGGGGCATGAAAGTATGCAGCTTTATAGGCATGAAAGTATGCAGCTTTATAGGCATCACGCTTTCAGAGTCCCATTTTTAATGTTCAAATAATCAACACGGTCTTTTCTCTATTCGCAGAGAAAGAGTTGGCTGTTTGAAACACCCATTTTGGTGATGGTTGAAAAACTCAGTGTCCAGAGTGCTGAAATAGATTGGACTTGCTTGGTCGGCCTATCGCAACTGTGACAGATGAGTCAAATCAATTCTTAATAGGGACTACGAAGCTGAAAGATTCGAGCTGAATCTCAGACCGAGAAACCCGGAATAGATAAATTCAACTTATAATAACACCTGAATCACCATGTTTGCTCGTTTGTTTTCGTATAGTTGTTATTTCATCTAGATATTATTTTAATTGTGTTTTGTAAAATTATCAGATACGATTCCAGAATATTGTATATTGGGCTCAGCTCGGATATCAATACTGATTGTTCTCTGGTAGTTGTTGCAGAGCCAAATGAGATAAATCTGGGTGCAATATAAACTCATACTCGTCTGGCCAGTAGATGTTGTTATGACGGAAGTTGCTAATGTTGATAGTGTTGTCTGGAACTAGCGCATATGCTGCATTGGCGTATCCTTGCCGAACACTGACACTTTAGTTAACTTTTGCATAGCAATACTCTATAACCAGCTTTAGTAGCAATAGCCCAAAATCCATTGTTTCCCCTAATTGTATAATATAGCAAGAACAGCACACAACAGCACAAAACCTAGCTACCTTCCCCATTATATCAACCCAAACTTGTCACATTTATTAGCAAATCATAAAATATTTAGATACAAAATGCCTATTTCAAGAAGTCCTCAAGATATGCGCACAGTAGAGAAAACTGTTAGTTTGTGTAGTCTTTGCAGCCAAGGGATGAGCAATACCCAGCAATGTTATTGTACCCCTTGTAAGCACAATTTTCATAAGTTATGTCTAGAACAGTGGCTAGAAAATAAGCAAGAATGTCCGGAATGTCAGTCCACATTGGACCCAAGGTCAATTAAGTTGGTTATTGGCAACTGTTCACCTGACCCGAAACCAGCTTCCACATCAGCAATTCCAGGTAGTTCGCGTATGGTAACGCGTAATTTAGCTAAAGCATTAGGTGAAGTTCCGCCTGAGTCTCTAGAGCATCCCCAAGAGCGATCGCTCGAAGGCAGTGAGGTAATTATATCCGGTTTAGATGCAAGCCATAATTCGGAGCGAAACGTAGTTCCTCCTCCAAGAGGCATTAGTACCCGTCGACGAGGCCGACCCAATCGAGCCGGCCATACTCGTCAAGAATCTGCAGGCGTTGATTATAATATAATTCAGCAAATGATCGAGCAGTCAGTCACTCGTGTGATGTCGGCGCTCCGTATTGATTCACGGCCCAGCTCAAGCGAGCAGCTGCCGTCTATTCCGACTCCTATGGCATACTCGCCCGGAAGCTCGTCTGTCCAAAGCAGAAGAACAGCTGACATTATGCAGAAATGGAATCTCCATTTTGATGGGTCATCTGAAGGATTAGGAGTGGAAGAATTTATTTATCGTGTGAGAGTCCTTACTGACGAAACTCTCGATAGTGATTTTATGGGGCTTTGCAAACATTTGCACATTCTTTTCTCTGGGAAAGCTAGAGATTGGTTCTGGAGGCACCATAAACAAGTAGATAGAATCGTATGGAATGATTTTTGTGCAGCACTTCGACAGCAATATAAAGATTATCGCTCAGAATTTATGAGTAAAGAGCTAGTGAGAGCTAGAAAGCAAAAGGTCGGTGAATCTTTTGTCGCTTTTCACGATTCGGTGGCTGCATTAATTGATAAATTTGGCCTCAAAATAGGCGAAGAAGAATTATTAGAAATTTTGCAAAATAACCTGTTGCCTGAGATGCGGCACAAGTTACTGTACCAATCTATCAGTTCAGTTGGCCATTTGCGTAAGTTAGTGCAAATGAGCGAAAATTTAACAAATGACCTTATAAGTCAATCAGACAATTTCTCTCGACCAAAAACTGCTGCGTTTCGTCGTCAAATTAATGAAATCGAGAATACTGGTCTCAGAATTGAGGTTGAAGAAGAGACAGATTCAGCAGAGTTAGAAATTGCAGCGATGCAAAAAGCACATTCCAACTTGACATGCTGGAACTGTGAAGAAAAGGGGCATGTCTGGGAAAATTGCCTGAGGGATCGTAGAGTCTTTTGTTATGGTTGTGGCACACCACAAGTATACAAGCCACAATGTAAAATTTGTATCCGTAGATTGGCGGAAAACCAGCAGAAGGGGACATCCCCCAAAAATCGGATGCCCCCGAATTAATAGACCCAATCAGCAACAATCTCGCGCCATCATTACAATCTTCAAATGAAATTGATGCACGGGTGCTTGATCTCCGTTTTCTTCCATACAAGGAAAAGCTATCTAAATATCTGGAAATACGAAAAAGAATTTTTAATGAACCAAATTCGGTTATGAGTAAGCGTAGTGCCAGGTTGAGAAAATACTATAGAGAAATGAAAAGTAGACGTAAATTAGTAATCTCAAACATATTTAGCAATCAAAAAGATATGCGCAGCTATGCGAAAGTATCTTTTTTGGATTTTCAAGAATCCGGCTTACTCGATACTGGCGCAAATATCAGTTGCATTGGCGCTACTCTAGCGAAAAATGACTTTTCAAAAAGTCCTTGTTTCAAGTCGCTCAAATCTTTTGTAAAAACTGCAGGTGGTGAAAATCAAGCAGTCATAGGAGTTTTGAGTGTTGTCATGCAATATAAAACAATATCAAAGCCCATGAAACTGTACGTTATCCCAAGCATTAAACAGAATTTAATTCTCGGCCATGACTTTTGGAAAACATTTGCCCTTGCTCCAGATATTATCAGTGCTGTAGAAGCAGACCTCGATGTTGTTGACGAAGATGTTGAAGATAAATATCCACTAACAAGCCTTCAGTTACAACAGCTCAATGCAGTTAAGCAGTTGTTTCCCAATGCGGCAGAAAAGTTAGGTCGCACTTCTCTTATCAAACATCACATTGACGTGGGAGAAGCAATGCCAGTAAAGCAACGCTTTTATCCTGTTAGTCCTGCAGTCGAGCAGTTGCTATATAAAGAAATCGATCGGATGATTAGCCTAGGTGTGATAGAGCCCTCAACCAGTGCATGGAGTTCTCCTATGAGATTAGTTGTAAAACCAAACAAAGTTCGTCTTTGCTTAGATGCCCGAAAGCTTAACGCGGTGACCAAAAAGGACGCATATCCATTGCCTAGTATAGATGGAATCTTTTCGAGATTGCCAAAAGCTAACATTATCTCCAAACTTGATTTAAAAGACGCCTACTGGCAAATAGAACTGACGGACGACTCAAAGCCACTGACAGCTTTCACAGTACCAGGTAGACCCCTATATCAATTCAAGGTCATGCCGTTTGGTCTGTGCAATGCGCCATCAACGATGTGTAGGCTAATAGACGAAATCATTCCCCCTGATTTACGTAATTGTGTCTTTGGATATTTAGATGATTTATGCATTGTATCTGAAGATTTCAATTCTCACATCTCCGTGCTAGTACGAATTGCAGAGCAATTCCGGAAAGCCAATGTCACCTTAAATATTACGAAAAGTCATTTTGCAGTCACAAAAGTTAACTATCTTGGTTACGTGATTGACAAGACAGGCATATGCACAGACCCTGATAAAATCTCTTGCATACAAAACTGGCCACCTCCGAAAAATTTAAAGCAAGTGAGAGGCTTTTTAGGTGTATGTGGGTGGTATCGCCGTTTTATAAAAAACTTTTCAGACTTAGCCTGTCCCATAACTGAAGTCTTATCTTCTAAAAAGAAGTTTAACTGGACTCCAGAAGCCCAAACTGCTATGGAAAAACTAAAAGCTGTGTTAACTACGTCTCCAGTTTTGCAAAATCCAAAGTTTGATCAGAAATTCTTTTTGCATTGTGACGCTAGTGATTTTGGAATTGGGGCAGTGTTAGTACAACTTTCTGAAGATAATGAAGAAAAACCCGTAGCATTCATGTCTAAAAAACTCAGTCGATCTCAGCGTAACTATAGTGTTACAGAGCGTGAATGTCTTGCAGTTATTCTAGCTATAGAAAAATTTCGTTGCTATTTAGAGCTTCAAGAATTCGAAGTCATTACTGACCACTCCAGTCTCTTGTGGCTGATGAGACAACAAAATGTTTCTGGACGATTAGCTAGATGGATTTTTCGTTTGCAACAGTATAAGTTCACTATGTCGCACCGTAAGGGCAAAGATCACATTGTGCCCGACGCTTTATCGCGATTGCACGATTGCAATGAAATCGCTTCGTTAGACATGAGTCCCATCATAAATTTAGAATCAGACGCATTTCAGTCGGACGATTACAATCAATTGAAGTCTAATATAGAGCAAAATAGTTCACGTTTTCCAGATATCAAAATTGTGGATCATAAAATCTATATCCGAACTGAACACTCCACCGGAGATGAAGTTCAAGATAAGTTTTTGTGGAAACTATGGGTGCCAGAGCCACTTAAAGGCGAGGTATTAAAGCAAGCCCATGATAGTGTCACGTCAGCACATTCAGGTATACAAAAAACAATCGAGAAATTGCGAAGAAATCTTTTTTGGCCTGGGTTAGCAAAAGATGTTCGCGATTATATTAAAAATTGTTCAGTATGCAAACAATCCAAAGCCCCGAATTATACTCTCCGTCCTCCAATGGGAGCTCAAAGTCCGACTTATCGACCTTTTCAGAGGTTGTATATAGATTTATTAGGGCCATATCCCAGGAGCAAAAGTGGACATGTAGGTCTTTTAATAGTATTAGATCATTTCAGTAAATTTCATTGGCTTTGGCCTTTAAAAAAATTGACGTCATCTGTTATTCAAGAGTTTCTATTAAAACATATATTCCACAGTTTTGGCGTTCCAGAGACAATAGTAAGCGATAATGGAAAGCAGTTCAAATCTAATGAGTTTAATGCTTTTTTAACGGAACTAGGAATACGTCATATATATACAGCTTTATACTCCCCTCAGAGCAATGCTGCTGAGCGAGTTAATCGCTCTTTGTTAGCTGCTATTCGGTCGTACCTCGAAAGTGACCAGACTTATTGGGATCAACATATTTCTAGTATCTCATGCGCCTTACGAGCAGCTTTGCATCAATCCATAGGATGCTCCCCTTATAGAGCTTTATTTGGGTTAGACATGATCACTCATGGTTCAGACTACAAGTTGATAAAGCAATTAACATTGCTTGAAGAACCATTAGTACCATTATCTCGATCAGATAACTTATCCCTAATTCGTAAAGATATACAGGCCAACATAAAACGAGCTTATGAACGAAATGTTAAACAGTATAATTTGCGTTCTAAGCCTGTTTCATTTAGGGAAGGGCAAGAAGTGTATCGCCGAAATTTTGCACTTAGTAAATTCGCTCACAATTATAATGCGAAATTGGCACCCCAATTTTTGAAATGTAGAGTGAAAAAGAAACTGGGAAATTGCTTTTATCTTTTAGAGAATCTGCAAGGTCAAGAGATAGGTACCTTTCATGCCAAAGACATTAAGCAATAGACATCCGAACATATTCCCGCTAATATTCCGTCTAACGGTGGTATATTATCGGGTGGTGTAATGGTCGCAAGCCAAACAAAAAAATAAAGGGTAAATAACAAAAATAGCAAAAGTATATGTTCAAAAAGTACGCGCGCTTGCAAAAGCTTTGGAAAGGTACACTGAACCCTTTCATTGCATGCAGAGCTGCATTGAGAGCTTTCGGTGGGGGCCGAAAAAGTTGTCGCGCACGCGCAACAGCTGATCGTGTCGCGCTGTGCGAATTCTGCAGCGACAAATATTAGTGCAGCCAACTTTAGGGGCAATAAAACCTTTAAGCTTTTATCTACCCAAAGCTATATAAGCCGAAAAAGTAAAAAATTCAGCGCTTTTTCTAGAACTCCACGTTGCGACTTTACAATAAGTCCATATATATATATAATATATATACATATATGGCGAGGAACACGTGCGCTACAATAATTTAAAAAAAAGCAAAACAAAATTTTCTTGACGCCCGTGTCAAATTTGGGCACGGCAATATAGAAAAGCCTGCCCTAGACACGGGCTCTGTTTTAAATTTTTTTTGCCCCCTCAAGATCGATCGGAGCAACTTTATCGAAAGGCTGGAGGAACTTCAACAGCAGGCGGGGTAAACACAAAATTGAATAGTGGCCCATAAATCGAATAGTGGCATAGTGACATATAACCATATAAAACTTTTAACCCAAAAACTTTAAGCCGCGAAAATCTAAAAGTGAACAAAAAAAAAAACTTTACACAGCCAAGAACAAAAACTCTAGTTCTACCATAATCAACTAAACGAAAAAAAAAAAAGAAAAAAAAAAAAAAAACAAAAAACACACCTCAATTATCTATGTGACGTACACTGTAAAAATTTTGTTACTAGCAACTAAAATAGTTCACCCCAAATTAAAAAGTAAAATGTAAAATTAAAACTAGCATGAAAATAGAAAAAATAATACGATGACATAAAAAAAAAAAAAAAAAAAACCCAATTACATAATAATGAAATAATAAAATTTATCATATATATGCATATATATATATATAGATGCATATATACACATAACAAAGTATAAAATACCAAAAGCAAAAAGAAAAAAAAAAAAAGCATGAAGTAAAAGAAATTATATATAAATGTATAACCAAAAATAAAAGAAAAAAAAAATATTTTTTTGTTTAAAAAAAAAAAAAAAAAATCGAAAAAGTAAGAAAGAAAAAATGATAATTATTTGAATAGATATAAATATAAAAAGAAGTATAAAAATGTAGAGGTAAAAAAAAAAAAAAAAAAAAAAAAAAAAAAAAAAAAAAAAAACAACAAAGACTGTGTGTTTGTCCGCCCCTATATTCTTTTTGTAACCTCAACGCCACGCTACATCTACCACGAGGAAAGGCCTTTCATCGCTGGAGTGAAAAAATCTAAAGATCATGTAAGTGCTGGAAGATACCCTGTACTCCCACTCCCCCCCAATCCAAACCATTATATTTTCTTTTAATTAATGAATTATTAAAAAGGAATATATATCAAAAAAAAAAAAAAAAAAAAAAAAAAAAAAAAAAAAAAAAAAACAAGAGATAAGAAAAAAATTTCATAATAAAATGTTTGAAGATAAGTGCATGCAATAATGAAAGAAAGCATATATTTTTTTTTTTTTTAAATTAAAATAATTTTTTTTTTGTAACCCCATTTTTTAGATAAAGTTATTAAGATTTTATATTTTATATTTATATTTATATCTATTCGATTTCCAATTTAGCTAAACTAAATGTTGATTCCACCTAAATTGTAAAATAAAGAAAAAAAAAAAAAAAAAACAATGAAGTAAAATAAACAAAGAAATAAATAAGTACATAAATAAACCAAATTTAATAAGTTAAATATATATAAATATATAAATAACTAAAAAAAAAAATTAAGTAAAATGAACCATTCAATAAATTAATGAAATAAATAAAACAAACTTAGCATGAAGTAAAAAAATAAAAAAAAAAAAAAAAACAAAAAATGAAAATATAAATAGGAAATAAATAAATAAAGAAATAAATCGGATTTAATAGCAAGAAAGATTTACGATAGAAAATAGAACAATTTAAAGAATAGCATAAAAGAATAAAAAAGTTGATAATAATGTAAAATAAAAATGTAAAATAATAACAACATTGTTAGCTTAAGAAAGATAATAGATGGTAATTTTAGTATTCCAATGGTTGTTATTGAAATGAATGAAAAATCAATAATATGATCAAGCGAACTGAATCAAAGAATAAGATGAGTCGTTAATCTGGAAGAAGGGTGAAATAATGGGGTAGGCTAGTTAGTGTTGGAGCTTCTTTGGGGTTTTTCTGTTAAAATTATTTAAGAAAAACTATGGTTGGGTGGGTAAAGAGCGCGTGTGCCGAATGCCATCTATGGCCACGCTTAGTTGTGTCGGTGTTCTTGCTGTAAATTGGTGCCAGTCCTTCCCCTACTTCCCCAATATACTTTGTTTTTTTTTTTCGTGGAGTATAGCTCCACCTCGAGTTTAAGGGATCTTAAAAATTAAAATTTATGAACTCTGATCGCAAGGCAGAAAAGAACCCCCCCACACTCCCGACGAGCGACGGTACTAGAAGGTCCCGCTTATCTGCCTTGCGACCGAAAAACAAAGCCCAGCCAGTGCTTTGTTTAAACTCATCCGAGAAGGTCTCTCTGCATTGAAGGGATTATGTTTACAAAACTACAAAATATTTACCAACACTATAAACTAGTGCAGACTTTTACAGCTCGGGCCAGTGTGTGTAACACATCTTGAGAAAGCTTCAATTGGTGCAGAGCATTGAGCTGTAAGTAAATTATGAATTGTAAAACCTAGATGACCCACAGGACTTTTCCGAGCGTGCCCACAGCAACTGCAACAACAACGACAACAACAATAACTCAAAAATGCAGAACCAAATTAGAGCCAACCTTATTGAAACTTTAATGCCCGGCACAAACAAAGCAACGCGGCTGCAACGAGAGCTAAGGAGTTCAACTGACGAAGAGAAAGGAGAGAGACCAGAGGATGCGGGGTTAGCCATGCGGAACCACTTACAAATCCATAAATGTGAATATTATTACTAAAATTGTTGTTGTTGTTGCTGTTGTTGTTGATGCTGTTGTTGCTGTCGTTGGCATTGTGCAAAGTCTGCCACATGCCCATGGGAACTCGTGTTGACTCGGGGGGCAATTTGTGCGGGGCAGTGGGCGGCCGGGTGAAACACCGCAATGACTTTAGCAAATAGTCAAGCAGCAACGAGAGACAACACAAACAACAACAGCAACAACACTAACACAAACAACAACAACTATGTTTGCACTTTGGTTTTGCGATTTGCAGTTGCTGCTGCTGTTGTTGCTGCTGCTGCTGCTGCTGCTGCTGTGTTTGTTGTTCGAACGAAAATAAATTCCAGTAGCTTTGATAGCCAGCAGCCGGAAACAAACGATTTTATTGGTAGTACGACAACAGCGATTGTTGTTGTAATTGTTCTTGCTATTGCCGTTGTACTTGCTGTTGTTGTTGTTGCTGTTGCTGTTGTACAACATGTCGTATTATTTGCGATTTTGGTTATTTGGCTTTTGTTTTGGTTCCATGCGTTTATGGCCAGCTCCCCATTTCTTTTGGCCCAACGGCAATTGATTTTATTTTATTTATTGTTCTGCGTTAAACTATTAAATATATACACATATTTATATATATAAATATATATATATATATTTTTTTTGCTCGTTTGATCTCTTGCTTTGGGCTCTTTTTTATATGTATATGCATTATATTTGTGGCGTCGTTCTGCTGTTGACTCAAGTTTGGCAAATAATTTGATTTGCAAAACAATAAATATTCCATACATATAAATTATACTTAGTTCAGCTTAATATGGCATTTTCAAAGGATTTACCAGAAGGACAAGCTACGGATTTGACTCTGGTTTCTGTTTTAATTTTTATTTTTATTTTTTATTAAATAAAAAACGCGAATTTATAAAAATATATATATTTATTTTTTTGTTTAATGCTTGAAATTTAATATTATGAATGGAAGTGATTTTGAATTACAAAACAATTAAAATAGATTAAATTTAATAAATAAAATATAAATGAATGCATATAGACTTAAAAAAAAGTCTTTAGCTAAGATATTTAAATATTTTGTAGTAATATTTACTATTCAAAGGCTTTTAATATACATATGTAACTTTCATTATATATTTATTATTTTTTTAAATTTTCTATATTTAAAAATCAATAAATAAAAATAAAAAAATACTGAGTTTTTAATAGGTCGTCTGTTTAAGAATTCTAAAACTTTACATATATAATGTGTTTTGCTTACAACATTTTGAGTTATGATATTGTTTATTGAAGAAAATGTTTTTGCTGGTTTGAAATAAAAAATTTGTATGATTTATATTAAAATTATTTATTATCATTATTTTATTATATAGTTGATTATTGGCAAAGCTTTTGAGCATTCATAGAAAAAGAAGCCAATATTTGTCCTTGCTTGTGGATTTTTTATTATTTTTTATTTATTTATTTTTTTATTTATTTATTTTTTTATTTTTTTTTTATTTGTGTGTGTCTCACACAAAGGAAAGTAAATAAATTAAGCCTCAAACTGAGGGAAAATAAGCAGGAAAGGCGGAACTTTCGCATAAATTAGCAGTTTGCATTTGAAAATTCGAAACTTCCTCGACTGAAATCAATTCGATACTTTTCAACAAAAACAAATTCAGTTCGCTGCTTAGTTCGGTTGGCGTTTTCTGCTGCTGAAAGCTGCAAAGTTTGTTTTGCCATTTTTCATTGCTTACAACAGAAAGTTTTAAGTAAAAAATAAATTTCAGCTAACCGAGACCAACAAAAAAAAAAAAAAGGAACTAGCACAAACTCGCAGAGTTTGCAAAAAAATAAAAAAAGGAATGCGAATAAAATAAAAATTCTGTATTTTCCATATAATTTTTTCGCATATATTTTGCGCCTTGATTTTTCGCCCATTTCCGCGCTGAGCTACTTGTGGACCGTGGGCTGGGCCCAGAGTCAGACAGCCTCCCAGACCAGTCACACACACACAGTCATGCCCAGATTATTTTGTACTTCAGTCGGAGCTGAAGGCAGCAACTGAAACTTTTTGAGAATCCATTGGATCCCATCCAAATTATAAGTTTTGGCCTCGATTCAATGCAGCTGCATAGACACCGTGGCTAGAGTAGGAATAGGAATAGCGTGGTAGTTTGAAGTGTATTGCCTCTCAACTTTCGTCATGGCGTTTCCACTCTATTGGGCTGCCTTCCAGCTACAGGGGCCAGCCAATAAGAAGGGCAACTATTTTAATGGCAACAATATTTCAGGTCACATAGCACACAGAAAAAGGTTGCCTTGTGGCCGCCCTCCTTGTGGCCTTGCAGTTAATGAATATTGTTTATGAATATTGTTTTTTAAGCAACTCAACGTCTGCTAAGAGACCAATTAGGTGAGTATATAAAGTTGTTAGTATTCAATTTCTCGAGAATTTTTTGCGATATATTATAACTCTTTTGGAGCTTTTAAGATTGAAATGAAATTAGTTTATCTAAATTGTGAGTTCTTAATATTTTTTCCAGCTGTTTAGTTCCTGCCGAGAGATCTTCATTAATGGGGATTTTTTTTTTTTTAATTTTCTATTAATTTAAATACCTATCCATACATATATCAGTTAAGCAAAGACTTAGGTAAAAACGAACTACAGTTCCATCCGGCTATAACAACTAAGCTTATAACGTTCGTTCGGTTATTGAAACGAAAATTCTGGTCCCCAGACTTATATCAGTAAACTTATATGGACAAATGTCCCTTGAGCGTCGCTATGACCGGATATACATACTGTATATATACTGAACATATATAATTATTCTAACCTTTCTATTAGCAACAATTATTTTTATACAACTAGCTGTCAGAGTCCATTAAATTCTTTGATATACAACTGCGTAGACAATGAGAAATCAGCTAAAATTTTCGGAAGTTTCAAGAACAACTTTATATATGTAGTAAAATAGAAATATACAGCAAATGCAAATAATGGATTTTTATTGATAAATAGAGAAATGGCAGTTTGATTATCTTTTAGTAATAGTTTATGCAGTTAGATAATTATTCATGCACATACTCCAAGTATTCTGGCTTCAACTAAGTAATATTTATGTCGCATTCTTCCAACTCTCAGCTCAGGCAATATCCTTGCCAAATCCTGGCCAGCGTGTTGTGCCGCAATGTTGCAATCAATCACTGCGCAAATCGCTTTGGTGTCGCAAAGCACCGCTGGGCAAAGAGTTTTCGCCTTAGGAATAATATCCATCATTGCAGTCGCAGTAATCGTCTTCATTTCCAGCGTGCATGCCGCGTCGGAGTCGCCTTTGATGCCTCAAATTCAGACCCAGACCCAGAGCCAGACCAAGACCCAAACCGAGCCAGACCGAGACCAAAGCCATGACTCAGAGCTGCATGGCAGGGCGCAGGGAGTAGAAGGAAAGGCGCTGTCTGCTTATGTGTGTGACGACCATGCAAGTCTCGTCTCCATCCAAACAGACCTAGCCTAACCAACTTGCCTGCAATCTCTCGCTGCGTAATCACATTCGAGTGCCGGCCCGCCCTGCCCGCCTGCCTTCTGGCCCCACCAAGCAGCTCCACATGTGAGTCGAGGCGACGCCGAAGCTGTGCCGCATATAAATGTTTGATTTATGCATCCAAATGCTTGAATCGCAGCCAAAAAGTCTTTGCCATTGCCAGTGCAGCTGTTGTAGTTGTAGCTGCACTTGGAGTGGACTCTGGCTGACTCTGCGGCTTAGTCGATTTCCCATTGCCTCATAATGGCGGCACTTTGAGCTCACTGAAGCCACCGACACGGGCAGCTTATCCTATCGGTGCATTCAGTGCATCTTCGATGACGCTGACGCTGAAGACGAGCACATTATCATTATCAGCGGCACCACCACCAACAGCACCGCCGAACGCCCCTGAGGCTCTGCCGCGGCCCCTGTTCGCACTCAGTTATAAATCCATTCATCTGCTGCATTATGAAGAGGTGTGTTTTATGCCATCGACGTGTGCGTATCTCCTGCTTGCGTTTGCCATCTGCCTGCCCAAAAGCCTTTCAAGTTCCTTGTAATCTTGCCAGTTGCATGCGTCGCTGGCTGCGACTTTTGCGCCATTTATAGCTCGTTAAATGCTAAACAACTTATTCAACACTTCGATAGTCCGTAGACCTAAGCCGGCGATTCCTGGTCGTAGCCGTGAGCTAGCGTACAGGGTCTTGCAATGAGAGAGAAGAGTACAATATGAAGTAAATTCTACAAATTCATTAAATTTGAGGATATAATTGGTGCAGATTCAAATTGTAATTTTTAGATATATATGGATATATTTGTATATTTAATAAACTTAAATTTTTAATTTGAATAATTATTTATATATTTTCGAATATATTACTTAATTTATTTATGTATTTCAATGAATAATATTTTTTCATGCCTAATGAAGAGTTGGAGATCGTGCAAAAAATTAGTTGTATTTCAAGAATTTAATATATGTATATGTCGGATATTTCTGCAGATTAGATAATTTTGTGGAGTACAGCGTGTTCCTTCACTGTTGCCCTTCTTCCTCTTGCTAATCAACTGTCTGATTGTCACTAGCTCGTTCGATTACATCCATCGTAACCAACTGGCAACCTCGTCAATATTACCCAAC
The DNA here is from genome assembly GCF_054131065.1 of Drosophila arizonae. Classification (NCBI taxonomy): domain Eukaryota; kingdom Metazoa; phylum Arthropoda; class Insecta; order Diptera; family Drosophilidae; genus Drosophila; species Drosophila arizonae. The sequence continues at coordinate 26,212,854 of NC_142922.1, forward strand.
ACTATGCAAGAACCGATATATCGATAAGATATTCTATTCGAATAGTACTATCATCTCCGACATATATGTACATAAAATTATACATTATATAATTATAATAAATTATTTGTTATTATATAAAAAGAATATTTTCCAGTTTGCAGTTTCCATTTATTAATTAAAATTTTGCCTCTCCTATGGCTACAATTCTGACATTAGACTAATTCTCGCTTGTACATCAATAAAAAGAAAACTCAAACAAAACGTTTCTTGGTATTATCAAAGATCTGATCACAAAATAGATAAAAATTGTTTTTTTCTTGGACTTAATTTATTCACACATAATCTTAATTATCAAAGAATAAATATAAAATTTAACAAGTTTACAGGCCATAGAACACACCATACATACAGAGCGTTGACTATTTTGGCTGAGCTCAGCTGAATGGACTCATGAATAATGCATAAAATAGTGGCTAACCAAGTCGAGTCGAGGCAAGTCGAGGCGAGTTGACTTCATTGAATGAATACAATTGCAAAACTTGCGTATGCGCTGTTCGTCGAAAGTTTTCTAAGTTTTTGCTTAATAAATTTACGAGCAGAACTTTACTCCAGGACTTTGAATCTGCTGCCCAGCAAAAAGTAATCACTTAACTTTGCATTGTGTAAACTCGGCTACTCGGATGCTCGGATGCTCGCTGTAGTCGCTAGTTCGAAAGTCGAAAGTCGGCTAGTCGCCGACTTAATCATCGCCCGCTGATATCTGGACAAGAACAGAGAGCATTCATTATGCTGCCCAGAGTTCTATACACGACCAGAACAAGGGGGCAACTAAATCAACGAATAGGGAGCTCAACAGACTGCTCAAACTAATTTGCCAACGTATCGGCGGATCTGCCAAGCGCCAACATCACGAACAACACCAAACTCCAGTTGCCAGTTGCCACAGTTGCTAGTTGCCAGTTGGCAGTTGCCAGTTAGCCACCCGCGTGGAAAGCAATAAAGCAGCAGCAAAAAGAGAAATAACAAACTTAAATAAACAAAATGTACCACTCATTATTTATATTCGCGACTAAAAGAAATAAAAATCATGGCAACAATCTGTGAGACAAAAACTTCTTAATATACAGGGTTATTATGTAAAGATGTGGCTCGATAAGCTAATAATAAAGTCCATCATGAGCAGTAGTTGGTGCTTAAGGATTAGATTAAACTCGTAATAAAGAAAGAGATATTTTACGAAATCAACTGATTTGTTTATATGCAAATAACTATATATTAGTACGTGGCATTAAAAATGAATAGTAAATAGCTATAAGCTAAGCTAGATCTATTATGCTCAACATATTTATGGGGAAAAGCTGAAAGCTATAATTGAATTTATTTATATGCCATGAGAGCTTTAATTATATTAATTATTTCTTATGAAAATGTAAAAGCTAAAATAGAAATATTGAAAATCTTTGCTTTGATTGGCAGCTCTTATGAGAGAAATTTGATTTAATATAATGCTCAACTTGCAAACGATTTGTGTGGTATTTTTTTGGTGAATTTTAAAAGTTTATTAGCTCTTTGAAGCCTAATAAAATTTCAAGTAATTTGAACCATTTTTTTACAATTTTTATTTATTCATTTTTTTTTTATTCATTGTTTTATTTATATTAATATTATATGTTTCCTTTTCCTCCATACCTCAATTTTATGCTACCTTCTTTTCTATATAGGTTAATATTATTGTCAACTGACTTATGTCTCATTGCTATTGCATTCATACTGTATTATTCTATTGTTAATTCGAATCACCCTGTAATCGAGTACTGAAATATGGTGAAAGTTTTCCTGCCACCAAACAATAGACGCAAGCAAGAGAAGCGCATTAATTTTTTGCTGCTTTGTTCGTCTTCGCTTCGTCTTGGCTTTGCTGCTGCCTCTGGCTGCGTCTTCTGCTCGTACTTAAAAATTAATTTAATATTCTTGCGTATCCTTTCACGCCAGCAACTCGCATGTGCCAGCAACCGTTGCCGCCAGGCTGTTGCCATTGGGTGCGTCCCCAAAGCGTCGCTGTACATCATAAAATTCCTGCTATACATACTCCCTGAATAGGATGAGTATCCTGCTCCAACTCACGGCTTGCTGCTTGCTGCTGCTAAGCTCGCATGGCGGCTGTAAATATAATTACGTCGGGAAAATCCGATCCTTGCAGGATTAATTAGCGCGCATTATGAGACGCACTGTCGGCAACAACAGCGAATGGGGACCCGCGTTCAAGTCGGCTAGCAGAAGCACAAAGCATCCAGCACAGAGCACGCAGCACGCAGCTCAGCTTCGGGCTCTCGACTAATTTGCTCCCGGCTCGAGGAGTGGTTGGGCCAGCCATCCAGGGGGTGTTAACTAGCGCACAGACCGTAGTTCGGCTATGCCTCTGTGTATACATGTGTACGTGAATCGCGCTGGCAACGTGTTGAAAAAATGCAAATGGGATACATTTGCTACTAATTAAGAATCCATGTTTTAAATATGCTGCTCGTTCACTTTTCGAGTATGTGCCGAGGTGAATGCCTGAGTCTATGGAACCCATTCTAGTCTCTTGATTGGGTGTGTGTATGGGTGTGTTTGTGTGTGGCTGTGGTTTTGAGTTGCAAGGAGCGGCCATAAAAATATAAGTAGAACATGGCGCATAAATGTTCCAGCCAGCGGGTGGGCGGCAGATTGAATGACAGCAGCACCTCAATTTCACCTCTTCCACAATTATCTAATATGAAGGCCTTATATTACCGGAAATTCAATCCCTTGACAGAGGCGAGCAGCGGACAAGAAATTAGGAAGTGAGCGAATAGAAAATATGAGAGGTTTATAATTCGTATAAAATATAATTAGAACTTAAAGTCAAGGTTTCTATAAATTGTGAAGCTTGGTAAGCTGTCAACACAATAGGAGTTAGAATAAAGAAATAAATATAAATAATATAAAATATTACGCAGAAGACTTCATATTTATATAAGCACTCAGATTTTTAATTACTTCCTTTATTTTTAGTTCTTCTAAGTTCAGCCACAAGAGCATGCTTTCCTTGACAATCGATTAATGTCACATATTTTAGGATTTTCACACCTATTCAAGTCAGCTTAAGTTCACAAGTTATAATTTGACTGTAACCTTTAGTGTCTAGTGTTGAAATGTCACCAATTCAGGGACGCCTTTGATTCATGGGCTCATCGTGACAAGTCAGCGCGCCAACAGCCCAAAACAATGGACCCCCAATTAGAAGCGAACTGGAAAACCAGGCGATTCTCGTAAAACTCATAAATGGCGCAATAACAATAAAATTCCGGTTGCAAATAAAGCTCACAACTTTCGAGCTGAATTGCGCAGATTTCGAAACCCAAACCCAAACCCAAACACAAGTATCAGTCCCAGTCGTAGTCGTAGTCCCAGTCGCAGTCTCAGTACCAGTTCCAGCTCCAGTTCATAAAAATGAGGCTTCATTGCCAGCGCCTGTTGCTCCACGGAGCAGACGGCCAACTGTTGAGCGGATTTTACGAGGCGAGTAATGACGTCATAAAAATTAACAACTTCATGGTGAGAGCATTTTTTTTTTTTTTTTTTTTTGTACATTCTTTTATTACAATTTGGAGCTGTTTGAAATTTGCATTTGAAATCATTTGAATGTGTGCCAGGCAGGCTTTCTATCCAAGTCAGCCGAGGGAGTGGAGGGCAGGGCAGCAGGAGCTGGGAGGCGACAATCATTAGCTGGCAATCACGAAGTTCGAGCCAACTGCAATTCAATACAAACGCAAAGGCGGGAAATTAAAATGCAATCAGACGAGCTCAAAACTTTGGCCAAAAATTTATTTGCGTGCCAAAAACAAAATACAGCACGCCGTGACGCAGCCGGAACAAGAGTCGGAATGCGGGAAAATTGCATCGCAAAATTTACCGTGCAAACGAACGAGCCGGCGTATGCGGCCAGAAACAATGCACAGGAGACTCTGCGTGTATATATATGTGTGTGTGTGTGCAAGAGAGAAAGAGCGTGAAAGAGAGAGAGAGAAAGAGAGAGGCGAGTGCGTTCAATAGCCAGTGAATATAATTTATTCGATCTGTGATAGCAGCGGCCTCTGTCCGACATGTCTCATAAAAATTGCAGTTTAATTACTCCATCGACAGTATCAATTTAGCGAAATCTTTTATTAGCGCCGCAGATGGATTGCCATCGCGTTAAAGCGCCATCTGTAGTCGGTTAAAGGTAAAGGATTGCATTTGGCCACATTCCATACCAGCGCAGGGGGAGAGCGAGGGTTTAAGTATTTTGGCAAGCGAGTTTATCAGCATTGACATTTTTTATGGGTTTAATTGGTGATGGTCGACGTGGGTCATATAAGAAGTGTTTCATAGGCAAAAATATCAGATATATTTAAATAAAATATATGTAGGTGGCAACCTGAAAAAAATATATGGAAATATTTGAACGAAATGAAATGTGTATTTAACTGAGAGTGCAGAAACACCTCTCTGGTTTTATATAATCTATCGATATTCTTCAAAAAGCAGAGCGCTAAAATAATATATCAAGTTTTTAGCTTAGAGCCGATGAAGTGTGAAAATCATTAGCATTAAGGAAATTGTAGATAATCGTATATCTACATACATATATAGAAAACAAAATCTAATAAATTTTTATATACTATATGAATTTATACTACATATTAAGTCAAGATTAAGTATATTAGATATTAATTGGAAAACTTCTTTAAAATCGTTTTGATATTAAGTTTTCTCTATGAACTGACTATGGTGGCTATATATATTCCTTTCCGATTCTATTGCCAGCTTAATAACTTTTGAGTGCCGGTACACAAAAATTCAGAGTTTCAATTTAGTCTGCGGGCAGTTGTTCTATTCTTTTGCTTGCCTGCTCGTTTCAATAGCTAAATATTTCCAATATTTGCACCCACGCCGACTGCGGCACAGCTGCTGCTGACCCCCAATCGCCAGTCAGCCAAGTTCTAGCCCAGTAGCTGCCCACTTGGCTGGCTAGCTGGCTGTCCGGCAGTAGTGCCACACGCTCATCCGCAAGATTTATGTATCTCAAATATGTGAGTGCGAGTGCGAATGCGAATGCGAATGCGAATGCCTATGCAGCTGTAGCTGTGGCTGTGGCTGGCTGCAGAGAGCTGACTCCTTCAATTACTCCAGCTCCGGTTCCGACTGTGTGACGGAGACTCCGCCAAATCCAGCCACAGCTGTAAATGTATCTGTGCTTGTGTCCGTGTCTGTGTCTCTGTTTGCACATCTGTATCTGTGTGTTCTGTAAATAAGCGAGCGATGTTTTGTTATTGTGCCGCGCTTTTTAAATTTACGTGCGGCAAATGCAACATACTTCACTTACGGAATTTGCGTTAATGTGAATTTGCAGACCACTTCAGTTGGCCAGCCTATAGACCCGCTGCACGTCACCCGTCCCCCGTCCCCCGTTCCCACTGCATTTGCATGCCATACGCCAACGCAACGAGGGTGGTGGACTGGTGGGGCAGGGGTGCAGCTCGTGATGCGGATGCGAATACGCCGGGGCACAAGTGCAGCGGCATTGACTTTATACAAATGCACTATGAATGCATGTTGCTATTGTTGTTGTTGTTGTTGTTGCTGTTGCTGTTGGCCTTTTGCTTGTCGTTGTTGTTGCTGCTGTTGTTGTTGTTTTAGTGTGCGCTTTTTTGCAGTGCATCTGCATCTGCAGCCCAATGTCAGATACAAGGTACATTCTGTCGGTGTCTGGGCTATTGCAGATGCAGATGGAGTACCCGAGTTTCCACTGCCTCAAACCTTCTGCCATACGAATGCAGCTGCGTGTGTGAATATAGTAGATATGTATATGTGTGTGTGTATGTGTGTGTTTGAAATGTACGTCCGTACGCAAATGCAGCCATGATTTATGATCTGAAACAATATTGAGCGCCCGAAAATTTATGGAGTGCTCCGCTTTGCAAATAAAACGAAATAAAATTTTGTCAGTTGTATTTTTCGTTTCAATATTTTTGCTTTTCGTAACTTACCAGATGTTGTTGTTGTTATTGCTTTTGTTGTTGTTGTTGTTATTTTTTTATTGTTGTTGTTTTTATATTTTTTCTGTCTTGCCTTCAAACTGACCATTCATCCTTTTGAGGCCATTCATTTCGCCCTCGATTTATTTCGTTTCCGTGTGTGGTGCGACTATATGAGGATAAAATGCATTTCGTAGGAGGCCATGGCTACTAGCAGATATACTATAGGGAAGCTTCTCAGTTTACCATTTATTATATTATACATAAAAGCAAGGTAAATATTTATAGCATATATCGTATTTATGTTAATACTGAACAGTAAATAAATTTAAATTAATATTTATATTTATTGAATAACACCAAAATTATTTATATTGAATGGTATACATTTTTTTTTTTTTTAAATTTATTTATTTATTTTTTTTTTTTTTTCGTGTTTACTATATAAAACTATTTGTTGCTAAATTAATTCATTTTAAAATCAAGAAAAATAATTATATATAATTCGAATACGAATACATATTAATATTTATTAAATAAAAATATGTATATTTATTAATGCCAAATAAATTATTCCTATAAACTATCAATAATAATTTGATATAATATAAATTAATACTAATATTTATTGAATTAAAAATAAAAATTAATATTACATAGTAATATAGTTTTTATTTAAAACATAATTAATTATTCCGATAAATAATTTAAAAAATAGCAAATTTTATTCATTTAAATAATTTTATTTATTATTATTTTTTTAACTTTATTTTTAATCAATTAAGGTATACAAAACTGTTAGGTTTTGCATTTTTTCATTTAAGAGTAAAGGTTTTTATATTATCTACCCATGAATCATAGGAAACATTTTCAAATTCAAGCAACGGCGGGCTTTATCGTTTTGAAAGCTTGCTTTCGATAATAAAACAAATCGATAAGCTTCTGGTAAGGCACTCTGACGATAACTGACTCGGCTCTTTAAGTGTAATCAAGTAGTCTTTGTGGTATTGTTAAATCAGTTCTCTGTTCCAGTCGATCATCAGGGGATGTCAGTTAGCTGTTAAAAAGTGTTGAATTTTGTTGAACTTTTACTTTGAGACGTTTAAATTCATTGGTTGTAAATCGTAAGATATATATTCTTTAGTTCTTTGCATTTTACGGCGCTCAATGCGTTAGAGCTCGTTGTAATCCAATCCCAGCAGCTTTTAGACTAATCCATCTATCAATTACGAAGCTTAAGTCTTAAATTCTTTGACAGAACATTCGGGAGTGCTGAATTCCGTTGATAGACATGCCGCTGGAATTGATTGTTATATCGGTGATGCGCACCAACAAGTGGATAAACGTGCTAATGCTGAATACTCCGCAGGAGGACTTTGACCAGCTGCAGAGCAGACGCATCGACGTGCGCTCCGATGGCATACGCTGGATCGAGAGCGACTTTGAGCAATTCACGCCCCTGGGCAAGTTTTTCGAGATCAACACCAATCCCGAAGCAGGCATCACAGTGGACAAGGAGACGAGCAATTCCACGGCCCTGAAGCTGAGGCTCGTTCGCATCAACGATGCGGTCCTCGACCAGCAAACCGTCAATGTTGGCATAGAGAAGCTGCAAGTGTTCATGAACGAGTCGATGACCTGTGCCCTGCACTGCACCAACTGCTATAATGAGCTGGTGGCCGAGCGTTGCTTCAGCTCCATTCGCCCCGTGCCCATTCCCACCATGGAGCCGCTGAAGTACTTTTACTCTGAAAAGCAGATGCCCACAGCGGTGGATGAGGGCGAGCTGTACTATGGCGTCAACTACATTGTGATAAGTCCCCAGCTCCTGGGCAAGGGCGTCATCCAGTGCGGAGGGAATATTCACTGTGCCCGCTGCCTGCAGCTGGTGGGCGAGTCGTTGGGCGAGAAATTGGCCGCGCAGATGTACGTGGACACACTCTGGGTGTCACCGAGTCCCCAGACTGGTCTGCCAGAGGGGCGTCTGGAGAAGCTCTTTGGCCGGGTGACGGTCTCGCAGCTCATGCTGCACCTGCTGCAGAGTGCCGTTCCCATCAGCGATGAGAAGACCAGGGTGTTTGTGAAGACAGTGCGTCCGGATGGCCAGCTGCATTACATGCTGCTTCTCGTGGACACCAACCCACTGCATATGCTGCGCTCCAAGCTGTCGCTGATCGAGGACCTCAATATCAGCAACAGCCCGAAGGACAGCGACTACGATGCCGACGCATCGCTGACCTCGAACAGCGACAGCAGCATCGAGAGCATCGTCGAAAACAGCAGCGACAGCGACTTCACAACCGACGACAGTGGGCCGAGGGCTAAGCGCCGCCGTCGTCTTCGCCGCGGCAAATCGAAGCCGGTGCACGAGGTTAAGGTGCGCGGCTATCGGGGCTGCCGCTTGACCTATTACATGTTTAGCACCGACGAGGAGCTGACCGCCAACACGAAGCTCATCGAGCAGTGGCGCAAGGAGGGCACACCCATGTTGCGCATCTCCTATGGGATGATGATGGATCTGCTGCGGGAGCTGACCGTGAACGAGCTGCTGGTGGCCACAATGGAGCGCATCATAACCAATGAGAAGGAGGGACGCATTAGCTACATCATCTTTGAGCCCGACGAGGATAATTAGACGAAGTCTAGGCACACTTGAAGCGGATTTCCTTAAATCGCATTCCACTCGACTGATGATATACCTCATTAAATTATCAACATGCCAGAAATGCATTCATATATCTACATACTTTTTTTTTTTTTTTTTTTTTTGGAGCCGTTGTGGAGAAAATTGTTATGTATTTTCTCTATAATAGTGGCATTTCGCATTTCGGATTCTTAAAGCATTTTCCTTTTCATCACATTCATAATCAATTTTTGATTAACTCACACTGAAATTCATATAAACTCATACTTCTACATACATATCAAATTATATACCGAAAACATTATTAACATTAATTCGATGCATTAGATCCAGCGAAACAACTAAAATATAACCGGTATTCAGATAACAATAAAATTAAAAAAAAAAAAAGGAAAAAAAAAAACATATTTACGATACAAATAATAATACCTCAAATTATTATAAACAACTAAAATAAAACCAGTATTCAGATAACAATAATATTCAAAAAAAAAAAAAAAAAAAAAAAAAAAAACATTTACGATACAAATAATAATACCTCAAATGTAATACACATACATCTTAATACAAATATTATAAACAACTAAAATAAAACTGGTATTCAGGTAATAATATTAAAAAAAAAAAAAAAAAAAAAAAAAAAAACATTTACGATACAAATAATAATACCTCAAATGTAATACACATACATCTTAATACAAATATTGTAAACAACTAAAATAAAACCGGTATTCAGATAACAATAATTAAAAAAAAAAAAAAAAAAAAAAACATTTTTACGATACAAATAATAATACCTCAAATGTAATAGACATACATCTTAATATAATTATTATAAACAACTAAAATAAAACCGGTATTCAGATAACAATAATATTAAAAAAAAAAAAAAAAAAAACATTTACGATACAAATAATAATACCTCAAATGTAATACACATACATCTTAATACAAATATTGTAAACAACTAAAATAAAACCGGTATTCAGATAACAATAATATTAAAAAAAAAAAAAACATTTTTACGATACAAATAATAATACCTCAAATGTAATACACATACATCTTGATATAAATATTATAACGTAAATATAATTGATAATTCACAATATCTGCCTGTCTGTTTTCTATGGCTCATTTGCTATGAGCAGCAGATAATACAAAACTATAATAAAACATTCGACTTCATGCTAAATAAAATAACTTATCAATATACGAAAGTTCGTCTTGACGTGGAGTTTTATCAGGGTAGCCTTCAATGGGCGCATTCGTTCCATTTGAGTGGGATTTGGGTCTGGTATTTGGTGTGGCACTAACGAGACGTGGCGCATGTGTATCGACAACTGTTCTTGCTGGCATTCATTTGCAACTGACAACTGCTATAGAGGAGGATAACACGCACATTTATCATGTTGCACACGCAGCGATGGGGCAATCGATTTGTGCTCGATTCCGACTTATCAGCAACTGCAGCAGCCCTGACTGAAGGGGAGTGAGTCTGCAGACGAGGCATGCACAATTGAATGCTGCTACGCATCTCTCGAAATGCTAGCCGGAGCATCTGAGGCTTAGGCAAACGCTTCCCACTGTCAAAGGACATGGAGAAAATTGGGCTGCATGCATATCTATCAGCAGCAGCACTCGGATTCGTGTAGCTGCACCCACATGTGGCTGCCACACACACACACACACAACTGGCGGCCGCCATTTTGTTTCTTCTGTCAGCATATGGCCGCAGGGATCTTCTGGCGCAAGGGGGAGCCAGGAAGTGCTGCCAAGCGCAGCTAGAGAAGCATCCATATTCTATTTTAATATGACAAATGCACAAGACTCGCCGCTCCGCACGTGACTTTTGTCAAATTTTATTCTCATGAAAAATGCTCAGTGATTGTGAAAGAACTTTGTGTAATTTAAGAGGCGACATCTTGTGGCATGCAAAGAAAATTTTGAAAACCATTTGAAAATCAAATGAAGATTTCCTGAACTATATAGTAAGTGTCTAGATTTTTAAATTATTTATTTATAAATTTTTTAGAAATTAGAATTTATATAAAATTAAAGCTATTAAGCACTAGCTACATATCTTCATATAAATTACGTTTTGACAAATAATAATTTATCATATGTCATCGATAAATTTTGTATAGAGTTCTTAGTTTGACAAACACATTTTATAAATATCTCAAGAGAAATCTAATTGTTATTTGTTATGTAACCCTTATATTATTAAATATGCATTCATTGTCTGAGAGTCTTTAGTGATCTTAGCCTACAATTAAATCGCCCGCTTCATAAAGATTTTCTCCCTAATCTCAGTGCCAATTAAGATCATTTTGGCAATACCTTCAGCAAGCACAAGGAATACGAAGCGAGGCAATGGCAACATATGTCCTGATTTATTGATTCGTATATTCATTTCTTGAGAGTGTGTGGCTCATGTGCCGAGTTTATGCTGTGTTGCATGCCACACTTGCCGCTGTCTAAGCATCCTGTACCGTATGCCATAAATCATAAATGCAGACAAAATATTCGCCAGGAGTAGAGCAAACACACACGAAAAAACACAGAGACGAAATTATGCTTTGCTCCAGATTTGTCGCCGAGGCAGCAGGCAGAAGGCAGCAGACAGTAGGCAGCTGGCAGGACTCGAACAATTCACGTAGAGTGCGTAGTTTGCATATGTGGGCGGACGCAGGACGAACGCATCATAAAACAACAAGGACAACGCACAAAAAATATTTAGAAAAGAATTACGCTTAAATGCAATTGCTGTCATATTTTTTGTTGCGTTGCGTTGCGTTGCGTTTCGTTACGAAAGTCCTGTGCATGCGGCGCTTGTGATTTACGATGCTGGCAAAAGGAACTCGAAAGCAGCAGGACGAAGTGCAGCTCCGCTCTGCAGCTTCAGGCTCAGCGCTGCGGTGGGCAATTAAAACTCGATGCGACAAAGCCACTAAAGTGCAATTCATACATCGTTAAATTGGAAATATTCATTGAGATTTTCCCCAGCCAGAGCTAATTTATTATTAATTGAATCGAACAGAGACGACAGCCAACTCCTGCCGCCACTCGAACGTCCCGGACGTCGGATAGACGCTGTGTGACCCGCCGCCATGTGATGTGAGTTTTATGTTCTATTTATGTTGTGCAAACGATGCCCCATAATCGTAAAAATATCAAAACAAATCGTTAAAATCGATCGTCGTCATTTGGCGCTGCTTGCCTCGATTCGAGCTCACATTCAGATACAGATACTGAAACAGAAACAGAAACAGAAACAGATTCAATGAGCGAGGGGCACAGGAATGCGAACGGCTTCATTTGCGGAGTTTGAAGCAGTTGTTGTTGTTGTTGTTGCTGTTGCTGTTGTTGGGGAAGCTCTATCTCTACATGAAGTGGATGTGGATGGGGATGTGGATGGGGATGGGGATGGGGATGTGGCGTTTCGTAAGTGGCGCGGGTCGACGCGTGTCAATTGAGTTGCTCTCACTCCTGCGCATATTTGTATTTGATATTGAAAGTCAAATTTGTGTGTCTGTGTGTGTGTGTGCTGGTGTGCCTGCGCCCACAATCATTGGCGGCGTTGCCAGCCAGAAGGAGCTCATAAATTTTGTGACTTAATTAAGTTGGCAACACTTGAAAATTGTTTGAATTTTGTTCTTTTTTCCCCCACTTTGAGTTGTTGTTGTTGTGGCTTGAAGTGAGTTTGCGTTTGCATTTACAGATAATAATTGTAAGAGCCCATTATTGAATTCATATTGATTTATAATTATTGAATAGGCACCGCCTGGCACTGAAAGTATGCCGATTACAAAAGAATTCCTAATTGGCTGAAACAGTGAAGGGAGATGGGACTTTAAGGCAAACAGCCAATGCCAAAAGTCTGCCTTTTCGTTGTCCTACTCGTTCTATATTAAAGTATTATATTTCTACTACAAAATATACTTAAATAAATAATCAAATTCAGCTAACAGATTTTTTATATTTATATTTTTTATTAGAATGTTATAGCACACTCATTAAATTCTTAAGAATATGTTCTTTTTAAACACAAATATTTCGCTAGACTTGAATTGAATTTCCAAGAGCTTTATTTAAATAAAATCAACATATGCTTGCTGTGGCTCTTCTCTTAATGCCTTTAGAGCTAATGTATTATAAAAAATGTAGCTGCTATTTTCAAAACAAATAACCAAACACGATTTTTTAGGCGGTTTTGAATGTGAGCAAGCATAAAATTTTGAACATTGATGCATTTGTTTATTTGTATAGCGCTTGAAAATCTTGAAAAACAAAAACAAATGTGGAAATATTCGCAGCACGCCGGGATGCACGAAGATCCATGGTAAAGAACCGGAGACCCACCGGCTCCCAATGGCAGCCGTTATAGACGAGGTCTGCGAGGTGCCACACGATATGTGCTGAGGGGCGCTCGAAGGCGGCGTTTGTTTATCCAAAGGGGGTCGACACTTGGCAGCCACATGCCCCGTTATTTGTTTTTATAGACTCATTTTATGTGCTCCATGTTTGTTTGGCTGGATTGCGCCACACTTGTTGAGGCCGGGCCATCTTTATGGGCGAGTCAGACTGAGCAGAAGCAATGCTACGCACACATAATAACCATAATAATAAGAATTAACTTGCTCATTACCACACAAAAGGATTGGACAAGGCTGGAAGGTCTGGAAGGGCAGACAAAAGCCTCATAAAGACATCATAACTCAGAGCCTGCTGAAAGGATAAAGCGGACACGCCACCCACAGAGAGGCGTGGCAAGGAGCTGGCAGGCAATAATTAAGTACTTTTCTATGCAAAATTGGAACGCAGTCAAAGGCCACAAGAAATCTCTTACGCTCTAGCTCTCGCTCTGCCTCTTAGCCAGTTGCTCAGGTAATTCCGGGCTAAATTAAAATCTCCCTCTGTGCACGGCAAGTGCTCAAGACATTGTCACACATTATCAGGCGGCCAGAGGGAGGGAGAGAGAGAGAGAGGATTGTGCACTAGCTCGAACTGGGCTCAAACTTTGCGAAACAAAGACCTACAGCTGAAAGGGGTGCGTATGACCGGGTGCCAGGGGCGGGGTGGCTGGCCGAGCTGCTTGTTGACTTACTCCAAGGCAAACTTTTGCGCGGTGGCAGCTTCTTGGCGAACGGGCGTCGCAGCTGCCGCCCTTACGGCTCAATTGCAATTACGGCAAATTACTTTATTACATCCGTAATTGTGTGACCATCAAGAGTGCCATTTTTCGGGTAGTGAAATTAGTGTGGCAGACGCCACAAGTGTTTCTGCCCCACCCCGTCTCCTCCCGCATGAGTGCACAGCTACGTCCATGTCTCAGTCCATCAATAGCCAAACATCTAGTGCCACATAATGTTGCACGCACAAACGCCGTCGGCTGCAGGAGCGTCGGCAAATCAGAGCTGAAATACTACGTTTTGGAAATAATAATCAAAAATAATACTGGAATACGAAATTCTAAAGAATTCAATTTATTTTAATTTGGACTTGTAACTTAATTTTTGTAAACAAAAAATTAATAAGTACATAAATCAATTGGTTTTAAAATATTTATGTACATATATTAATATTACATTTTAGAGATCTTTGTAATGTGAATTTTATAAAAGTTATTCTCAATTTAAAAATTAAATATTTATTATAATATACAAAATATATTCAACAATTTTCAGTCGAATATTTTAATGACTTTAGCGGAGAAATATAAAATTCTTTTGTAGCAGTGTTGCACATTTCATTTGTAATAAATTTACCATTGAAAAAATATATTTTTAGTAATGGAAAAAAGCAAAATAATATGTCTAAAAATAATAATTGTATCTAATTTGAGATATTTTATTTGTAAATCTGTAATTGACAGCTGTAGTTAAGCAGTCAGCATATTGCCACCTTAAAATTTACACACAACCACATTGAGAGTTTATTACGAATTAATAACTCAATAATCAAATTAATATAAATTGGTCATATTCATGGCAAATATCTTGATTTCTTTTTCAATGCAAATGAACAATTAATCTTTGCCTTTTCAATAAAATTTAATGACACTTGGAAATAGTTTTCCATCTTTATTAGCATTATGGCAAGAGCTGTTGTCAATATCACTTAAAAGTGTCGTTTCTTAAGCTCGTTTACGATCTCGTGTGGGTGTCCTCTGACGTCACGACTGCGAATTTGGTATCAACGTGCCTGCCGAACGGAGAACGCGCGCCAAAACGGTGCGCTGCTCTGCCACGCAGACGCGGCTCTCGCAGCTCAGCCATATTTATTTATGATGTAAACAAACCATTAAACGGGAGAATTACGAGCGCAGTCGCAGTCTGCGCTCTGCTCGGCCATGATGGCAGCGACGCTGCAGCGCTGCGACGCAGCGGCAGAGCGGCCGAGCTGCAGCAGTGCGATATAAATCACGCACACGCGCACAAATTTACGATGTCGCTGCCTCTCTCAGCTCGCATCGTGCTGCTCGCTTGCACACGCTGGCTCGGCATAGCGCTCTCTCGCTCGCAATGCTTTATAGCTGCCGGGAATGGTTTATTGCTGGCATGTTCATCTTCTGCTTGCTGAGCAGGCACACACACACACACTGGTGCTGCCAGCATGGGCACTGCGCACTCTCTCTGAGCGGGAGAGAGAGAAAGAGAGCAGCTGTTTCTGTGTCAAACATATGCTTGTGTTGTTGTTGATGGCAGTCAGAAAGGGAAGCAATTAAATTGGGCAACGGCACTGGTGTGAGCGAGCCGGCCAATCAGTCTCCGCCCATTTTTCGTGTTGGTAAGCGTCACAAAACCGCTAGCAGTTCAAAAACAGCCAAAATAGAAGCAAATATTTTGCATTTCCCTGCCAGCCAGGCATTATTTTGTGCAGATGTCGCTACATTTTGCTGCAAAGACACTGCCGGCGTTGTCCAGCACTGGCCTAATGAGAAACCTGTTAGAGGAGCACGCCGAGAACTGGTTCAGAGCACGGCCAAATTTATGGCTACACGTGGCTTTCATTGAGAAACTGATTCTGCGGCACTGGGCAAATTGCTTTGTTTATGGGCGTTTACTTTTGCAGCGCAGACGAAATTTACGAGCTCTTGAGTTCTCACTCGAGTGAGTCTTTTGAGCGCATCGTCGCAGCGCTTTGAGTGTTTTTTGTGTTGGTATTTTCGCAGCCAGTGTCTTGCCCCGAGCTCTTTTAATGCGCTTTATGTTGGATTTGAACTTGAAAATTGCTTTATTAATCATTAAGGAATAAGCGCGTCTATTAGGCGTCATTTATCATTTGAGCACCAGGACGGGCCGATGGTAGCAACTCGATTAGTTGCTGACATCTCAAAACTAATAACATTTCCATAAATTAAAAAACAAACATATAAAATAAATATGTATGTGTTTTATTGTATATATGTTGTACACAAAATGTATGTATATTCGAGCTATTTTATACAAATAGTAAATAGAAAAAAAGTATTAATTGTATATATACTCAATAATAAATAAATAGGTTTCTAAATAGTTGATGTGAAAAAAATCAGTTGAATACTCAATATCCTATACTAATATCCTATATCCTATCCTATACTAAGACAATATGTATAAATTCATTTTCATTTTCAGTTTGAATATTTTTATCTTCACGAAATTTTTTATCATCATTATTTTATATTATCTGTTTAAATGTATTATATATATGATAATTAAAATTGTGTTTACAAATTTTTTCCGCATTTAATGTACGTTCTACAGCTGCACATAATTTTCTCTATACCCATAGTCCATAGTCTTATATTTCTTTTGTATTTCATTTCGTAATTGACTTAGATTTAATCATAGTCCCGCTTTTCATGCAACTTTATAATTTTTGTTTGGTTATTTCATTTCTTAGCATAATATAATGACATATAATTTGAATAGAAAACAAGTATTTTCGCATAGTTAAATGTTTTTTGTAAGTGCTACACGTGAAATGAATCCCATTACGAAGAAGTTGAAGTTGAGTGTGAAATCATCCTGGCAGGCGGTCAGACCACCAAAACAGACAGACATGGAGACAACCGCATGAGCAAGCAGCTCAAATTTATAAACTTGCCCATAAAACTTGAACATGGGCAACTCGGAAAAGGCAACTGGTGCCACATGCAGGAGAGGAGCGGCAGCGGCAGCCACAACAGCAATAACAGCAGCTGAAGCACTGCATAAGAGTGCATAAAAAATAAGAAAGCACACACACTAGATGAAGTTTCCTTCAAGCCGCAGCAAAAGCCAAGGCAACCGCAAGGAGCAAAGTTTTAATTTTTGGCCCAGGCAAATGTTGCGGGCGAACAATGAGGCAAGGGGGGAGGTGTCTCATTCGCCACGTCCCTTCCTGTGGACCTCATTCGCCTCTTCCTCCCCTCTAGGAGCTAGCTGGAGCTGGTGTGTTTGCTCGCCCAGTGTGTGACAAACTATCTTAATGGCTTTTCGCAGCTTGGCGGCTCTTAAATGCGAATTTAATTAATTGGACACTTAAGTTAACGACATTTCTTTGCTCGCTCTCGTTTGACTGACTCCGACTGCACACGGCGACGATTTTGATTAATTGGCCAACAGCGCACGCCGACTCCACAGGCAGCCAGGCAGCCAGCCAGGCGGCAGGCGGCAGGGAGAAGAGCAGAGGCCAGCGACAGCGCCGTAAACTGAGCCATTGCCAAGGTGTTGGATGCTGCACGCACTTAATTGATGGCCCTCGCAAAGCCGAGTCTACCATCTTGCCAGATTGTCATTGCCATTCAAAATGGCGTTGTAGTCGAATGAAAGTATGTTTTTTCTTAAGCTGCTCTCTTTAGTAATATATATTCTGCTTATAGTTATATTAATATACTTGATATATTCAATGTATTCATATGAACATCTCTTCTAAAACAATAAGTCTTCATAAATAAATTTTAAAAATATTTGGTTATCTGAATTTTGTTTAAGTTTTTCGCCAATTTGCAAATATTTCTGAGTACATAAAGTGAATTGTTTAAAGAAACCTATCTCTTCAAGGAGTTTTCGATCTATTCTGTATATTTATATAAATTCACATTTTTTAATTGATATTAATGAATAATGTTTTTTTTATCTAACATATAAAAAAAGCATCATAATTTAAAATATATATATATATTTATAATAATTATTATTATTTTTTTTCATTCTTGTTTGTATATAACTTTGATTCTACATTTTTTTCTGTCTGCTTATTAGCTTTAATCATACACGTTATTTTTTAACCCTAATAAAATACATACATTGATAATATTACATTAATGTATCGTAAAATGTAGTATTAACAGGCTATACAAAGTTAAGTGTTTAGTTTTTTTTTTTTTTTTTTTTTTTTTTTTTTTTTTTTTTTATATTACAGAAAATAGTGAAAAGAATAAGGTAAATATAAATAAAATGAGTATAAATAACTGTGTATAAATTACATTAATTTTGTTATTATAATTATTACATTTATAAAGGAAGTATTTACTATATAATGCAAAATATAAATATAATTTAATATGCAGTGCAATCTATGTAATTTATAAGACTAGAATTAGTGTGTTATTCCAAAATCTCAATGCTTATTTTATCTCTGCCCTAAATCAGATTTTGTCTAAAGTATTTTCGCAGCTTTTTAAACTTTAGAAAGCTGCATTGAAGATATTAAGCAAATAACTATGCCGACTCTTGGGGGAGGCGGTCTAAACAAAGTCTAAGCAGAGGACTTGAATACAAGCACAAGGAACTGGAAGTCCCATTCTGTGAGCAGAGTTGGCCGCTGCTGGGCGACGCACATTCATTAATTTAGTGCAGAGAAACATTTTTTGAATTGTTTTGTAGTTTAATGCGAGCTCGGTTAAATTTATGTACTCAGCGAGCTGAATTTTCTTAGTCTCAAGTTTGGCCTTGTGGGAGACCCAAAAGTGCAGTCCAGCTCAGCCAGAGTTTCAGCCAAGCTTCCAAAGTTAAGCATTTGCCAGCTTTCTTTGAATTTATTTTGCGGCAAGACAATTTATTTGCTGGCGTTCAAATGTGAGCGCTTATCAAATAATTGCCGGCCTGCAAATGTTGCACAATTAAGCGGTAAAAGGTTAGGGCCAGCGTCCGCCGGGGTTTGACCGCACAGCCGACCACTGGCCACTGGCAACTGACCCTTGTCCCAATGCACACACACACACAGACACACGCCCACTCACTCCCGCACAAACACACAAGCAGACACAATTTCAGCTGAACATGATTTTTTTTTTTTTCCCCTATATTTTTCTCCGTTTTTTCATGTGTTTTCTTGTGAGCGCTTGTTGCGCTCTCACCTCGCAAATGTTTTTTAATATGCTCCATTTCGGGCTTATCTTTATTGTCTCGTTTAGTGGACAACATATGAATGATGTTCCATTTACACACGTTTCTTCTTTCTCTTTTGGCTCTGAGCAGCAAGAAAAAACGAAAAACAACATTTAAATATTTCTAGTCTTTACCTAAAACAGTTTTTTTTTTTAAACTCTTTATTGTTAAATTTTAAATATATATGAGTAGAGATATTCCATTCATACTTATGATAATTAGCAATGTAGGCCTGCAGATTTTATTTTTTTAACGATTATTTTTCTGTTATACAACCAACTTCATTCAGCTAGAGTCTGTTATAAGAAATACTATATTTTTCAATTGCCAGGAGTAAAAATTACTAATCCAAAATAGGTATATATTAAATATTATTCTATTTAAATTTGGGAATTATTTGTAATATATTTACTTTATATAAGTGAGTAATTTACATTAAATTTATTTATTTATTTGTTTATTTATTTATTTATTTTTTTTATAATTTTTTTTAAAATTGTTTTAAGCAATGGAATTGTATCACGATTCTCTAAATAATTTATATAAACATTTACTTAGTATTGTATACTAAATCAATTAGCTGAATTTACTTTCATTTTTTATTTATATAGAAATAGCAGTATTAGTCTAGTAATATATCTTTGCTCTTTGTATATATGTATGTATGCTTTCAACTCGATCATCTAATTTTTCAGCTGTTTGCTTAGGTTAAGGTAGAAATGCGTACAAATTAGTGCAGAAGTTGTCTAGTTGATAAGAGCATGATGTATGGTGTGTCCACATGGGGTTTGAACCCTCGCCACGGGGCCAAAAGCCAGCCAGCCAGCCAGCCAGCCACTCGGTCTCCGGACCAGCTGCAATCGATCATTTCGAGCGCGTGTGCAGTCTGTAGAACCTGATGCCACACGGCAAGGTTTGCGATGGAGGAGACGCTGCGTATACCAGTTTGTCACAGAAAAAGCTGGAGATTCGTGCAGAGGCGATCAAAATCCCGGGAAGACCGGCCAAGTGGAAGGCCGGGCATCCAGCCGGTCAGCCAGCCAGTCAGCCAGGCAGTGCGGCCATCTTGTGGTCCAGTGTTTGGGGCCTCGAGGTGTGTCACATCTCTTTTGTGTCGCACATTTGTCAGAAATTAATCATGTGCTTGTTTTTACATGCGTGTGTGTATGCGAGTGTGCGAGTGTGCGAGCAGCAACAACATTCTTAGCTTTTTGATAAATTAGCCGTCGACCCGTAGGAAGGTGCGAGCTGCTGTCTGGCTAACTCTTAGTCCGGCCAAAGTCGTTGACTGTAAAATGCAATTAAATGCGACCAAAACACACGACTTTGGTGGCGCAATTAATTTTCATTAAAAAGCCAGCCAAGAGCTCTGCCAACCCATTCGCATGGCCAGCAAAAAGCCAAGCGATCGCCGGCCGATATGGACGATCGGAACATGAGTTACTCATGTGCATTTAACCGAGTGCTAAGTGAGGGCCGGGCCACGGGCCAGGGCCAGGGCCAAGAGTTGCATCGATTGACGCTAATTGATATGCTTATCGGCAATCGATAAGATTACGATTGCGATTACTCAGCCGCGCGGCGCAGTTCAATCCACTTTCAATTTGACAGCCCCGACAGACAGGTGACAACCCATAACTCACGATCGTTCGGCTCCACATACGCATTATATATATGTATATGTGTATGTATTTGTCGCCAGCAGTCCTTAGTATGTCCGCTTCTTTAGTTATGCATGAGCGCATGCGATATGCCAGACACGAATCGCTGCAAGAGCACCGTGAATTATGCCAAGTCAGCCAGGCAGTGTGTAGGCTTAGCTTTAGGTCTTGCTCTTCGGAATTCTTCAAAATCTGCATGCGCAGGAATCCGCGTCATCCCGCTGGGGTCTTGGCGAATTCCCTTTTTCATGCTAATAACATAATTGATGATATTGTCTTTTAATTCGTTGCATTCAACGTGCCTCGC
Organism: Drosophila arizonae; assembly: GCF_054131065.1. Classification (NCBI taxonomy): domain Eukaryota; kingdom Metazoa; phylum Arthropoda; class Insecta; order Diptera; family Drosophilidae; genus Drosophila; species Drosophila arizonae. The sequence continues at coordinate 26,233,847 of NC_142922.1, forward strand.
ATGCCAACTCAATTCGGTGGCACATTCATGTGTGCAACGACGGCATTCTTTACGACTTGACACTAACTGGCAAAAAGTGTGTGCAAGCCTGAAGAAAGAAAATAAAATTCAAAACATTAAAAAAAAAAAAAAAAAAAAAAAACACTGCCAAGCATCGTATCGGTTTTAGATCGAAACAAATCCCATTTCTCTCTCTCTAATCTTTCATTCGCCACGCTGTGGAAATCAACAACAAAAGCGACAAGTAAAAAGTCAGTTAAGGGGATTTCGAGAAAGGATTCCACCTTTGGAGCAAAACAAATTAGAGATTTCAAATGTAATTTACGACCAAAATGGTTGATCTATGATGGGTATTAAGGGTTTCCATGGCGTCGCTGCTGCGCTTCTTCTTCATCTTCATTCTCATCTCCTCTTCTTCTGCTTGTTCTTGCCGCCTCACGCTTGTGGACCAAATGAGGGTGGAAATGCACACACACACACATTGAGCATAATAAGCAAACACCTTTTGATGGCGGCTGCTAATGTAAGACTATTCGAATACTATTCGAATAATATGTAAAGGGTTGATTGATTTTTAACTAAATGTTAAAAATGTATATAATTTAAACATGCAGAAAAACTCAATTAATTAACAGGGAATACAAAAATATCAAACAGTTAACAACTTAAACTGTTGATCTTGTTAATAAATTAATAAGCAATACAATAATAGTTATTGGGTATGAAAGACTTTAGCTTGATTGTTATCTCACGCTTTTTAATACCCTGTAAGCTATACAACAAAACACTCTCTATGAACATTCATTTATCAAATTAGCGATTTTAAATATAGTTAATCTATTTTATTTTATAAACTGCAGTATACACAAAATTTATATATTTTAATTTGTTACTGCTTCTGAAGCAATAGTAGGGTATTCAGGTTCTGAAATTTTGTACCCATCAGAAGACAACATATTTGAGACTCTTTGAGTATCATATTTAAAGAATTAAATATAAATACCCTGTAGGCATTTATAAAAGAGTCGTTGACTATCGATTGAATTTAAGAATGCTGACTAAATACCATTTAAGGTTTCTTTTAAAGACCAGAATTTCTTCCGTCATTTATTGAAACAATGCTTTATAATTAATTATTAAAAAACTAATTGGAATAAAATCATGATGAGCAGTGGTTGCTCATCACATTATACGTTAGAAACATATAATACGAAATTTAGTTGCCATATACTCATTTAATGAGTTTTAGTATATCGTTATTTGTTACGCGCTATAGAGTCTAAGACAAGAAGCCGCAATAAAGAATTCTTAAAAAAAAAAAAATTAAAAAAATTAAAAAATAAAACGATTAAAATTAATGAAAATATATTCACAATAAAAGTAATTCAATTCTAATTAGAATCTTGCATGGGTGCCGAAAATGGAGCTGTAATTGTTAAGAAATATATTGAAAATTCTTAGTGATTGATATTTGATCTGACAAGTGAGTCCGTGATTTGTATTAGATCTCGTTTTGGGGAATAAATTGTATATATAATATATTCATTATTTTATTGTGATTTTTGTGCAGTAGTAGATTGTAATAGATAGTCAAAAGTTCATATTCTTCATATTTCAATAATGCTGCAAAGGGAAAAACCTAGGCTTAGGCACGACTTTTAGAAATTGAAGCATCTAACTTGGTTAGCTGGTTTTAATATTGTTGTTGCTTGTTTGCTGCTTTTTCGCCTATTTACACATAAGCGACGCCAGCGACGGCCAATAGCCGCCCGGTCGCCATTTGAGCCATTCATCTTGTTAGCCGCCTGCTGTCTGCTTATACGAATACTGCATCAAGAAATCTGCTGCAAAACGGGAAAATAAATCAGTGCGCCGCGACGAGCGTTTGGGGCAAGTGCTGTGCGACACACACACACACACACACACATGGGTACTCGATACTCATATGTCAAGTGTATTTTTGGACGTCTGCGCTGACCCCTTCGCTGTGCACCTACCCGTCGAGCGAGCCAGCGACAACTCTTTCACTTGGCGTCTTCTGCTTTCTTCAGATTTGTTTTGCTTTGCTTTGGCTTGCCTTGCGTTGCGTTGCTTTAGCAGGCATCCTTAGCGCCGAGATTTATGACATTTTAGTTGGCATCGTCCACTTATCTTATCGCAGTGTTGGCATCGCACTCTCTCGGCGTAGAGAGCAGCGCATGGCCCAGAGTCGACTCAGCTCTGTTGCTCTTGTAATGCATTTCTTTGGCGTGACCTCACCGTACTGTCAGCCCTGTTGGTTGACGAAAATCTGTTTTATTGCCTCGCAACGAATCGGAGGTCATATCGACGGCCCTTCCACTGTGTGGTAGGTGCACGTTGTTTTATGGCTGAATTAATGTAGCTACCTGTGCGGCCTGCAAGCCGGAAAGCAAAAGTGCTTTGGCTGTGACCTAATAATGCGTAATGCCTATAATTTCCGCTAGACAATGGACACCGTAATGTGGCATTGAGGTCAAGGTCACAGACCACTCACCGAATGCTTCACCTGTGCAATTTAATGGCATTAATATTTGTAGCATTGCGAATCGAAGGTCACAATATGTATTTACTCTCATTTTCTTTCATTTACGAACTACCTCGGCCTGCAATTGTTGTCGATATTTTATGTTTATGGTTTGAAATAGTTGTAATGCCCATAATTTGTGCCGGAGTGAAAGTCGTTTACGTTTCATATATCTACAGAAATTTAGTTTTCTTATTGATTTAATAAAACTATATCTTGGTTAGGCAATCATCTCTCTGCTTTTTAAGAATTTATGTATTTAATATTTGTTAAAAGAATATATAATTTATACATTTATTTAACTTTTGTCAACTGAATATTTATTTAAGTATAGATTCTATTATCAGAAGATTCTCTCACGAAAAGCACCTGATCGAAGAGCATGTAAATGGATCTGATAGTTGAAAATTACAGCTATATATATACTATGCAGTCGAGTCTCGATAATTAAATTTATCGAGAGTTATCGAGAACGACTTTTTCTGAAGGGGGTAGAATTTTTTCGATTTAACGGAGTACAAATTATCGAGACTCGACGGTAGTATGTTTAATAAAACATACGTGATACTCCAAGAGATCTAAAGCATCAAGGAAAAAAAAATAATACGAAAAATGCACGTATTTTATTTTAAGCAATCAATGAGTTTCGGGTTGGGAAAATGCTCTTTTTAATGATTAAAAAGTGTATATAAACTTTTAAAATTAATAAGTTGACTTAAAAATCCTTTCTTAAGTAGTTAAAAACTGTATTCAAGGCTTGAGTCAGCAAAATCGAGATCCTGGCCAACCAGCTTGGGTTGGGCTCGTCGATTAAGGCGTTGGCATTGTAAATTATAACAATCTGCTCAAGGTGGAACACCCGCTAAATTCAAAATGATATTAAATTATATAAAGTGCCGCCGCCGAGGCCGCTGCCGTTGCGTCGGCTGTCTCTGATGACGGTTGGAGTTGCCTAATTAATTTCCATTACAACGTGCCGCGAGTTGCAATTTTGCTACGCAACGGGAAAAAAGCAAGCGACAAAAATCCAGAAATACATAAAACAGTTCTGCCCCGCCCATATGTGGGGTGTGGGTGGGTGTGGCGGGTGGCTGGTGGCTGGTGGCTGGTGGCTGGTGTGCTGGTGTGCTGACTGGAGGCGATTAAATTAAGTGGCGCATTAACAATTGCACTGCCAGGGACAAACTAAATCATTTTGACGCCACTTGCTGCGCGTCACAATTCACACAGAAATTCGTGTAGCCGAGAGTGCAAGTGGATGAATAGAAGAGTGGAAGATGAGTGGAAAGTTGGCAGCATGAATCGCGAGCTTTTGGGCAATTTGTCAAGCCGGCAATTGGCCGCGCTTTGATGGGGTTGACGGGGTTGACGGGGGTGTGCGGCGGCAGCTTCTTTAGACCAAAACGTGGCACTCAGTGAAATTGGCTCATTTGCATTCGAAATTTAAATTAATGCAAAACCGCTGAAAATGGCAAAGTTGGGCAAAACTTTTGCTACCGGCCGACTGTTGGCTATTGCAGGAGCCGAGGACGGACAGGCCGTGGCTGGAGATGGGGGCTGGTGAGATGGTGGGATGGGCGGTGGGTTCAGGGCGATCATAAATATTCGCTGGCGCTCGTTAGAGGCTGCCAGCGAATGGACGCGAACGCGGACGCGACTTCCTTACTAACTACGCACAGAAAATCAAGTGGGGAAAAATGCTGCGGCAGCAGCTGCTGCAGCAGGAGCAGCAGCGCAAAATATGTGGCCAGGCCCTGGGCAACTTTCTTGCCGCAGTTCCTTATTTCTTATTCCCAGGAGCCAGCAACAACAACAGCAACAGCAACAGTAACAGCAGCGGCAAACAGAGCAACATTAGAAGCGGAATGGAACAGATGGAGGGGAGCGCGTGTGTGTTTGTGTGTGTATGTGCGTCGAGAGCGCGCGTAGAACATCTTACTCGCTTTTTAAAATGTCCAATAAAAATTGCCGACACATTTCGCCCATATTTCTTCGGAATCCCATATAAATCACGCGCTGTAATCCCTCATGCTATCGCCGCGTCGTCTTGGCTGCCGCTGTCGACTTTGCCACCGCCGCCGCAGAGGACAGCTGGGGAGAGAGGCGCGAAGGGGTGCAGGGGAGAAGCGAGCAAGAGTGGATGCGGCTGCGGGTCTGGGTCTGGGCTTGGGTTTGGGTCTGGGTATTGGGGCTTGGGTTCGGTTTCGGGTTCGGTTTCGGCTCTGAGTTTGGCAGTTTTGGCAATAAGAAAGTTTTTCTTTTCTTTGGTATGCCAGGCTCTGCATTGGCTTTGTTTAGGACCCCGCATCCCGCCACGGGCACCGGATACGGGAGCCGGGACTGGGACTGGGACTGGGACTGTGTCCTGGTCTAGGGTGGGTTTCTGGCTCACCCACTCTGCGTGCGCTCGAAGGCCTCATTATGGTGCCTGCGATTATTTGAAATTGCAAAAGTTTATTCATTGTGGGCGGACAGGAATGTGTGGCATACGTAAGATCGGAAGATGTATGTGCTCTATACAGATAAATCAATAACAATACATGTGCTGAATTCAGATTTCAATTCAACTGTTTCCCACTGGAAATTTATATAAATTCACAAAATCTCTAACCTTTTCCTTCCTTATAGTAAATTTATTATACATATATATATTATAATATTAGGAGAAGTCAGCATATATTTTTGTAGTATAAATTCGAAATAGTTGTCGGCAATTCGCATTTCTATATAACTTTATGTATCAAAATTTCGATTTAATTATTATTATTATAGAACAACTTCAATTATATGCAAATTTTCATTTTGATTTAATACATTTCATTTCAAATAAATATTTCTGAATTTTTAGTTATTTAGAGAATTGCTAAACTGACTTAATTTATTCCATTTTATTTGGGCAAAAAATAATAATTTAATATTTCACTTAGTACCTAATAATATACTTTTTAATTTTTAATTTTTTTTTTTTTTTTTTTTTTTTTTTTTTTTTTTTTTTTTTAAATGCTGAATCAATTAAAAATCAAAATCTTCTTTACTTTGATGTGAATTCAAAATGTTCACAATACTAAGATTAAGTCAAAAGTTTAATAGAAATTTATTAGTTTCTTTAGCACAAATAAATAAAATAATACCAAGAGCAACAAAAGTATTCTTTAAACTAAATTGAAAATTAAGTTTGCATGTCTTAGGGGCAAATGTCTTCCGCTTAGCATCTTAATTATGGAGAGTGGCAACAGCCATGCATCATCTTTAAGTGGAGAGGGCCAGCAGCTCGTATGCTGGTTCCTTTGCTAATGTGCCGCTCCTCCACCCACTCCAGCGCTGCAGTAAAATCCAAAAAACGCGATGCGATGCGCTTTATGAACTCTACACACATGCAGACATTTGTGTGTATGTGTGTGTGTATGTGTGTGTGTGTGGATGCGTGTTGCTATCAACACCAAATAAATGTACGAAACACGCGAGAATAATGCGCGCATATTGTCCAAATTTGTTCTCTATAAATTTTATTAACAAAACACACAGCAAAAACAGAAAAATAAAACAACAACAACAGCAACCAAATAAATGAATTTCGCGCTGCTTGTTCACCGGGAAAGTAGCGCAGGACCGGCAGGATTCCGGATATGCACGGACTTGAGAGTGGCTCGCTTTACGGAACAGGGCTCGATGATTCGCTTCAGTTCGGTTCGGTTGGTTGGTTGGTTGGTTGGTTTGTTGGATGAATGTTGGCGGCTGGTGGAGTATTTCTGATGCTGCCGAGAGGCGAAAGAACTATGTTTGGCGAGAGATAAAGCAATAAATTCTGTCAGAAATTTAATTTGATAATAAATCTTTGGTTCTAGCGCTACGGAATTTATTTGGCTCGCACTCACGCACACACACACATTAGTGTGTATATATATATAGCATATGTATATGTATTTGTATGTATATGTATATAGAAATTCGTGCACATAATAAAACAAAAAGGGCGCAAAAAACGTGCGTGCACGCCAAGGATGAATGAGGATACCAAACATGACACTTATGGATGTTCCAGCACAAAATCACACGTACACGGGCACACACACATACACAACACACACACGCGCACACATACTTTTGGGTAGACAAGCATTGCGTCGCCTGTTGGCGACATTTGCTGGGCTTGTTGGCTCTTTATCCCTTTTCAAAATATCACCTACACCTATGCAGTACAACAATGTGTTTATAGATGCCTGCGTATGTGTGTGTGTGTGTGACACCGCTCCGTCAGCTGGCACATAAAATGGTTTCTAATCCGGCTAAGGGCCAAAACCACTCACGCTTTCAACTGCCATTTGGCCTTATCTCATGGAAATTGCCTCAAGCGTTGATAAGTTTTTAAGCACCTTGCTCAATGCATATACACACACACACACACTGACTTAAAATATATGATCAAATGACTTACATTTTGACTTGCATAGTCTATTCATCATAGTGGGTTAAAGTTAGAAGCAAAAGTTTTATTTATTTATTTATTTATTTTTTTTTTTTTTTTTGTATATTTATTTTAAGCGCTGAATCTGTACAATGCAAGTTTTATTTATATAGAACCTAACCTTCTGATGTATTCAGGAGGATTTACAAATATATATTTACAATGGTATATTCTCTCTTTTTAATTACAGGAGCAAAAGTACTTTTCTGTTTATTAAAAATGCCTATTATTTTATAAACATAAATTCAAGATATTTAAATCAAAGGAAATAAACTTATTACAGCATACTTTTAGGCATACTTAAATGAGAAAATTATCAATTTGCCAAGCTCCGGAACGTATGCTTCAAAAAAATCTTCAGTCTGAAAATACTTAGTACGTTTGGATTATATTTTCATGAATTGCGGCTTTTGAAATAGGTCAACCAAAATATCGATAAGAAATATTTTGTAGAACATATGTTTCAAGCGTTGTTCCAACACTATTTAATCCATATATAAACCAATTTACATAGCTCAACCAAAATATCGATAAGAAACCTTTTTCAACAATATTTGTTCCCAGCATATTTACAACACTTCTTAGCCTATATTCAAATCTTCGGAAAATAAATAATGATGTTTCTTATATTTGTAAATAGAGAAATATATAATCTAAATATTAACGTGACACTTAAATAGATAAAAATCGTTTCAGATGTTCAAGTGATATTCTGTCGGCATTATTGTCATTAAGGTAGATTATGTCCTGTAACAAAACGGGCTTCATCCATTCTACGGCTAGCAGTGTAAAGCTACAAAAATGAAAAAAAAAAAAAATAATAATAATAAAAAAAATGTAATAATAGACTACAATATAAAAGGCTAAAATTGGACTATGATTACCCTCTTGGTAAAAGGTTTATAAGCTCAGATCTTGTTATCCATATGCCATAGTAAGGACTTATTGTGTATTTATCGTAGTTAAAGTTTTGATAAAAATTAAAATATTGCTGGAGTGCGTCTTGTATGGTTTGTGGATTGACATCGACTCTCTGTATTCCCAATTCCACATGAGAAAGGTTGTTAAATTTAGTTATTGCGGCTTGAATACAATACAGACAATCATTAGTGTTAATGTATATCAACTGAAATTAATACAAACTTACGCCCCATATCCGGAACCAAATTTTGTTGCAAGTCTTTAACTGGGGGCAACAGCTGAGATATTTGAAGGAAATAAATCACCATCAACGTGTGCAAATGACTTCGCAGCTGAAAATTAAGCAGAAGGCTTCTCGCTCTGTCCCGCAAATAGTGAACCATATAGCGACCTAAAAAGAGATAGGGTAAGTTTTTTATACAGATATTACTGAGATGTCCATTTGAAAGATATTCTTACCAATCGGCTGCAAATCAAACATATAACTAACTAGCAGATCGCGCGCAGGAGCCGCTCCTTTAGAGAAATTGATATCCACTTTGATCTTGGATTGTAGGTGAGTCAGGCATATGATGGGAACCCTGGTATAGACAAATGTATTAACTATTTTCCAGGTTTGGTTGGCTTTTTTGTGAAGCACGTCAACAGTCGTATACAACTGCTGAACTGCCGTTTGCACTGGATATTCTGAAAGAGACAAAACAGTTGTATCTTCTTTCATATTTGTATGGATTCGTATAGAAACTTACCAATATTCGCAAACATGTCTAGATCGGAATTCTCATTGCCAACGCCCACCACTCGAGAGCCAAAGCAATCAACCTTTGTTGTCTTATTGGGAAATGCCTCTTTGAGTACATTGATCACATCATATTTGATCTCTTGTATAATCGGTGAAAATCGCAGCTCATTCGCTGCGTCAACCTGCTGAACCAGCTTCAGCCAATAGTTCTTAGATTGGCCTAAATGAAAAAGCATATATTATCTTTGCTGTCTCTGTAGGCCCTACATACCAATATCCTCCTGCAACTGTAACATTGGGTAGCTCTAGAGGTAAACAAAATTGAATGTGAAATGCAAACGGTACTTAATTATATAAATATATTTACAATTTCGTCTGCTGAAGCTCTGCACAATATTCCGAGGAGTGTTATCCACAAAATCATATTCCTTTTATAACTAAAATAAATATTCATTGGATTTTGACAAAGTAGCGAGATTCCATCCACTGGCGCTTGAGTTCAACTGAAATGATCGCTCACAGCGACTAATGAGACTTTCGATTTGACACAGCCAGAAGTAAATAAAACTGATTATGAACGCATTATTGACACTCAACCGAATCTGTAGCTCAACGATTATATAATCCCCTTCCAAAAGACGAATACAACAAAAATGAAAAAATAAGTAAAGAATTATTTGGGTATTACAATTTTATTAGTGAAATAAAACTAGGTAAATGACTATTTTTTAGAATGTACATATATTATATCTTATACAGAATTTTAACATATTCACAAAAATAAAATACTCTCCCTAATTCAGAGTAACGACAGCTCAGTCTCAACAGCGTCACGTTTCCCTCTCTCTTCTATACGCGTTGCACTCTCTTTAATTTACTTAATTTAATCATAATAAGCAAGCCAAATTAACAAAAAACAATTTTCGTTTAAGCAATGCTATTCACAGTCTTAAGCACTATCTCATACTAATCTAATCGCCTTTTTAATTATTCTTATTTATTTTTGTTTATTTAAAGATGAATCGAATCGAGAATTTTTCACTTATTTGATGCAAAACAAATTGATTCCACAGTACGGTTTTTATCAATAAACACAATCTTTTGCGTTGTGCATCTCAGCTTGAGATCATTAAGAGAACTACAAGAAAATATAAACAAATAATATTGCCCTAGTCACACAGAGAGAGAGAGAGAGAGAGAGAGAGAGAGAGAGAGAGAGAGAGAGAGAGAGAGCTGATATTCCAATCACTCTACGTTTCTTCAATGCATATATGTACATTGTACATATACCAAAGAACATACGCATACACACATACGTATGCATCTACACGTGCATAGGCGCGCACTTTGCTTAAGGCTCAATTTAGGCTTTTTGATTTGAGAAGTTATTTATTGAATAAATTTTCTCTTCATAATGTGATAATAGCATATTAAATATTTATTTAATTATATAATATACGTTCAAAAAGCTCTAACTACATATCATCAAATAGGTCTTAAAAAATTAATTGCTCGATTATGATTTATCCATGCAGTATGCTACCCTGTAAATAAATTTTATAATTTCGCTAAAAAAAAAAAAATAATAATAATAATAAAAATAAATTAAATAAATTAAAAAAAAATTATTTATCCATAAAATATAAATATTAATATATCATATAAATATACGTATATTATCATATAAATATACGTATATTTATTTATTTTAGTCTCTTAGGGAACTAATTTTTCTGCAATTCTTCAGCAGTTTTTCAGAAGCAGTTCGTAGGCGTAAATACGACAAGCTTTGGCAGAAGTTTCGAAAACAAGCTGTTTTCTTTTTTTCATTATTTTTGTGCAGAATCAACAAACAGGGAGAGCAGAGAGCTGAAAAACTATTGGCGTCATCGTGTTGTCGGTGGCACAACATTCATCTTCCTCGCGCCGGAAACGCCATTGGAAAACTCAGCAGCAGCAGTGGCTCTGAGTCGGCACTCTGGGCACGGTCTCTGCTGTTTTTCGCCAGAATTTAAATAAAAAGTGAATTTCTCATTTCAGAGCTGCTGCAGCAGGAGCCGCAGCAGCCAGTGCTGTAAGTGGAGCCAGCGGCTGTGAGTGATGGTTGCTGCTTGCTCACAGATTGAATGGAGTGCTTCCGACTTCCGGATTCGGGTTCAAATGCGAGCGCTGCACTTTCGTCTGGAAAACTGCAGTGCACCGCAAAAACTTGACAAACATTGCGCCCTGCTGCCGCCTCCCGCCCTCGCCAGCTCCCTTGGCAGCAGCCACCGCTTGGATTGACTTTGACTTGGCCAAGTTTCTCATCTTGGGGCTGGCAACTTTTTGCTTGAGTTTCGTTAGCAGCAGCAGCAGCAGCAGCAGCAGAAGCAGTGACTCCCGCGCAGGCTGACCGAACCGCAGACACTTTGTCTGCCACCCGGCCATAAATCTAAGTGTGCGTCCTGGCCGACGCACTCGTCCTGCAATATATGTATATAGAAAATGAAATGATTGCGAAACATCAAAGTGTTGCAGTTCACGGTGCGCCAGCTGAGAGTAATGTCTTCTCTGTTTTCCATATTTTTGTTGTTGCGGCAGCCAACCGTCAGCAGCTGGCGGCCAGTTAAATTGCCTCCGCTCATTCGGTTATTAAAGTCGTTCAAGAGCGCACCGGAAACTAAATGGGAAGTGTATTAGCTGGCAAAGCGGAAACGTATTAACTGATCACATATCTCGGACTCCTGTCCAGCATCAGTACCAATGCCGAGCACAACAACAAACCGACATCGACACCGAACCCGACACCGACAGAGCAGCGACAGCAACACGGTTATTGCTGGCTGCAGCAGGCGCCACTGCAGCAGGAAACGCAGTTTTGGCTGCCCGCCCGTCTGGTCATCCATTGACGCAAGTCCGCAGCTGTTTGCTTGCCCCAAACCTAGCCTCAGCCGGCCCAGCCCCAGCCCCATCATGCCACAGTGGCAGCCGGGCAAGGATGCTCTTAATTTATGGCATTGAACTTTTATTGGGCGAATTTCTGTTCATTTCCATGCGTGTATTAAGAATAATGGATGCATGTGCCGGAAGTGCTTCATTTGAAAAAGGGCGAATCTGTTGCCAGTGTGCCCAAGGCTATGCAGACGTGTATAGACATGCAAGTGTCTATCGATATATACATATATATTTAAATAAAGTTGTTTATTCTCACTGAATAATTGACTGACTGATTGATAATCGATGACACATGTTTGCCTTTCAATTTATTTGATCTAATATCTGATCACTTGCATGTGTTATAAACTTAAGATTCTTCAGATGACTCATGATGGGCAGGCAAATTGAAATAGAGCTTAGCTTAGCTTATTTAAAATGATATCATTCAGAGGAGAAGTACACAGAAATTACCAAAAAGTAAATCTCTCCATAGCTCTCTCTCTCTTTCTCACTATCCCTATATCTATCTATATCTATATATCTATCTCTTACTTTTTCTTTCTTTCTCTTTTTAATACATTCTCTTTATCTGCTTCTCTATTTGTTTATTCGATCTATTTCTCTCTCTAGCACTCTATTACGCCCTTTTCGCAGTCTTTAAATTTGCCTTAAATATATAGCCGGCTTAGTAAAAATATCGAAGCTTCAGTCGTCGTTAAATATGTATATTTAAATTAATTACAAAATATTTTTGCTGATATATATTCACAATTGTGCGACTTCATTAAATTCACGCATTCATTTATCATGAGTCCATTTCTGCGAATGCCATACAAATGTGCAAACAATGCAGTGCTGTGGTTAGCACTGCTCTGCAAAACTTGCATTTGTATGCAGCGGAGTTCATTTATAGATAGTGTCTTCAGTACTGAGAGAGGTAGAAAATTGTGATTCAACTGATGCATTTCTCTAAATTGAATTTTCTTTTGACTGTCCTTGCATAAACTAAGAAAAAAAATGTTTATTTTATAATCGGTCATTGTTTAAATTAAATTATAAATATACAGAAAATACTGGAAAGTCGAGATTTATTAGAATTTCAGGTTCATATCCATAGCATATCCAGGAAAATTCAATGATAAAATTCGCTTGGCTGGGCTGGTGAATTCAATAAAAAAATCACAGTGCGAAGTTGAGTGCAAAGAGTTGCATTTGCCACCGTGCAACCGCTAGGCGTTGCAAGTGCGTTTATGGTTTGATGATTTACAGTCACAGCCATAAATATTCGCACGGCCAGTGCGCACATTATTCGCGATTTATGCTGCGCCGCCATAATTCATGCAACAGCACATGTAAAATTTATGCAATTATTAATTTAACACTCCCACGCGCCACCCACGCCTTGCCACTGGTCCTCAGCACCACCTCTCGACTCTCCACTGACCCACTCTAGCTCGTATTATCAGCTACAAACAGGACACAAAGGCAGATCTATCTAATCTGACCCAGCTAAGCGTTTTGGCCGTACAAACCAATTTGGGGCGACAATGCAACAAATGAACTGCTGGCAGTTGGGCTCGTTGCTGGCACGAGCTCACCCACCCAGCCGCCAGTGCATCACCGCTGCACCACCAGCCGGCTGTGGAACCATAATTTACCCGACGAGCAAAAACACTCACGAAAATAATAAATGTCCAATATGTTAGCCTGGCTGGCAACATGGCAAAGTCGGCAAAAGGAACCAACGCCCACATAGCACCAAATCGACAGAGGCAACAGCAATAACAACAACAACAACAGTAGCAGCAATAACAACAATAAGAAGAAAAAAAAAAGCTCATTCATTTGGCATGTGTGAAACAAACAGCAGCTCCAAAGCGCGCCAGCCTAGAGGCTGAGGCTGGGCAGCCGGCTACGGTCCAGTGAAGGTTCGTCCTGGGGCTGGAAGTAACTGGCGCAGCCCTTAATGCAGGCCACCTGCTAGGCTCGAGTGGACGGAGCGGACGGAGCAGACGGACTGAGTTCGGCTAGAACATGGACAGCATGTCGCTCCATTAATTTGCCATAAAACAGAAGTGGACTAAAATTTGTTTGTAGTTGTCGTTGTTATTGTTGTTGTTGTTGTTGCTAAGGCTACAGCAAAAAATTACAAATGACACCAAGAACACCTAAAGATAGTTGGAGCACCACAAAGCCGACCCGCCCTAGCTAATTTATGAACCAACCAATTTTGATGTTCTGTAAAATGTCCACAATGACATATTGAGAACAGCGCAAAGAGCAGGTGGAGATAAGCCGAAGATATTAAAAGAACATATCTACGATTGAGAACACTGTCCTGGAATGCATAAATTCAAAGGGAATCCGGTCAGACTCCATGTTATGTAGTTGCATGTCAGCTTCTCTCGTTATGTAGTTTCATCAATAAATTGGCTAAATTTGTGATATGGAAAATTTTGTAAAATCTTTATAGATCTAAAGGCCTTAATTATAAATAGTGAAGAAAAAAAAAAATTAAAATAAATATAGTGTTTATAGAAGTGTAAATAACTTTTATTCAGAATTGATTAATATTTAATGATCCAAATATTTAGGCAAATGCTTTGTAGAGCATATTATTAATAATATTAATTATAATATATTATCGGTAAGAGCTTTTATGATAGCAATTATTTAAACTATTAGTATTATATATATATATATGTATATATTATTAAAACCAACCCATTCAACATACATTTTGTTAGGAATATTTTTTTCAATTTTAATATTCTTATGATATTTGTAAATATTTTGTCCAAACTATATATTTGAATTTTAAGTAAAAAAATATATATGAAACATATTAACACTATTCATTGCCTCCGTTCCTTACTATTCAATATTTTTATTTTCTTCGAGAAATAATCTTCTAATTTCAATTTCAAAAAAAATCTTGCCATATTTGACTTTACTTATCTGTTTTATAATACTGTCATGTCGATATACAGTAAATGTGTCATAAAATATTTTTAACATTATTAAGGCATTTTATAGAATAGCCTAAACTTATCGATCGGAAAATACTTTCTATCATTGTGAATATTTCCCTTTTCAATATATCAATAAATACTTAAAAAATCAGCCCAACTTGAAAACGCAAAAAGAAAGAATAAAGAAATTTTTTTTTATTGAATAAGAAATTAAAACAGGATACCGTTTAACAGTAGCTTGCTAATTTGAGTACTTTATTTCAAATACATTCTTTGTAAACAATAAGAGAATTTTAAAGGAGAGTACACATACAAATATTTGGTTTTAAGTACTATTAAGTGAGGACAGTAAGAGAAAAACTTAGTTATAGGTTGATAGTTGATAGACATCAGAGACAACTATCGTTTGTTGCTTGATAGCTTTACTTTTTTATGGCTTACGTCTTGGCTTAAGGAGATGTGCGCATTTACAGGATTCAGAAAAGATTTCTCTCAGGAGTACTTTTATATATATAATGTAATATTAAATATTTTTTATATCTAAGCTCAATGAGTTCAGGACTAAGCGTTGACATCAAAACTCTTTTGCATGGCTGTTCTAATTAGATCCTCAAAGTGTTGGATATTCGTCAGTGTTGTTAAGCTCTCGGCACACTGTCCGGCGCTCGGAGCACTACTGATGACACCGTACAGGTAGTGACGGAATCGATCGCGAGAGAAGGTCAGCCGAACGTCTCCGAGCATCTCCCGCTTCGCCGTAAATCCGCCTCCGCTGTCGCCGTGGCAGGCCAGGGATGTACCCTGGGTGTACATGCAGAACTTATCGGAACTGATGTCATACAGACTGGCCTGGCATACGGAGTTCATTTGCGATTTGGCTGGCACAAACTGCAGCTCACGCTCGTCCTTGAAATTCCAGCCAGCGAACTGGCCTTGCACGTCGTTGTTGATGTTCTCCTTTTCGGAAAAGCTGAAGAACTCCACACACACCGGTCGAACGACGTTGCTCAGCTTGTATGGGTCGCTCAAGAAGATCAGGGCTATGTCGTTTTTGTAATTATCTTCACGGCCCTTATATTTACTGGAAGAAATAATTGTATTAAGTTTGTAGCAGTCATTCGTAGTAGTATCTATTGGAAACTGTGTGTATTAAAAGATAACAGTTCCTTTTTCGTGGTAATATTTGAAGGATATTCCGTGATCCCTATGCCAGTATTTTGTTTACTTACGGAGCAACTATAATTGACTCCACTTCCCGCCTCCTATCCTCATTGGTGACTTTATTGTAGCCCCTGTACAGCTTGGCGGCAACCACACGAAACGTGCTGGCATCGTAAGCATTCTTGCTCACCTCGCTGTACACACAGTGGGCAGCCGTGATCACCAGGTCGGGGGTGAGCAGGGAGCCACCACAGACGAAGTTGTAGTCCTTTTCGTTGTGCCCGACGTAAATGCCGACGTGCCATGGCACCACCGTGTTGTTGATGGAATAACCGTTGGACGAGAACTGCGTGATAGGTGTGGCTATCTGGCCACACTCCTGGTAGCAGGGCACGCGCTGACGACTCCAGTAGCCGCCGGCCATGCACTTCATAGTCGGCTGTGTCAGTATGTTGCTCGATCTGAAGCCGGTGGCGCAGATGAAAGTCACCTCGGTGCCAGGCGGATGGTAGCGTGCGGAGCAGTTGACCGCTTGTCCCTCATACGTGCAGGTGGGGTTGGTCGAATAGCCATGGAGCAGGTTCTTGGGGCGGCCCTCAGAGTCTTGCCAAGTGTCGCAATATTCTGTAAGACAAGGTTTTTCATTAGACACATAGAGGGTGCTGAAATATTGCACTACTCACTCACGCATTTCGGCACCACGTCGAGGCTCCACTGTCCATTAGCACAGCGACTCTCCTTTGCGCCCTCCAAAACGTAGCCAGGCTTGCAGGAGAAGAAGACCGTTATCATGTTTATGGGCGGTTTTAGATACGTGCCGTACTTATCCTTCAATATGGGCAGCTCATCGCCGTGAGGCAACGGGCAACCGGACAGGCTCGTCGGCAGTACGACCGGTGGCTGGGTGGTTACGGAGGAGGTGTTGCACAGCAGCGGCGCCTCGTCGGAAGTATCAAAGCAATCCGCTTTGCCATCGCAAATGAGATTGCCGGCGATGCAGCCGCCGCTGGCGCATTTAAAGGCATAGCCCGGGCACTCGATGTGTCCGCAATAATTGACAGACTCGTCATAGCCGGTGCCGTCGCCACAGTCGTCGTAGCCATTGCACAGATACGTGCTCTTCTCCAGGCATATGCCGGAGGGACACTTGAACTCCTCGTCCCTAAAGTCAATCAGAGCACTGTTCAGATCTGGCCAACCACAACACACGGACTACTCACATGCAGTTTCCCTTCAAATTCGACTCAATCTGTCGCTTGACGTCACTTGTGCCGCAGAGAAAAACCGTCTCATCCGAGCCATCGGCACACTCAATAATGCCATTGCAGGGCGCCGTGCCGATCACGCATGCGCCGTAGCTGCACGTGAAGTAAGGCTTAGTGCACTGATTTCGCTGCGAGACACAGATGAGGCCCGTTTCGTCCGATCCATCTGGGCAGTTCTTGGTTCCGTCGCATACTTCGAATTTCGAAATGCAGCTGCCGTTATCACACTCGAATTGGATGGCTCCGCAGGCTCCATACACTGACCCTTTTACGTAAAAGAATGAATAATTATTAAATCAAGATTGACTAAAGAAAAGAACAAATTCGGTTAAATCGAGTCCCTTATACTATCTATTAGAATGTACAAGGCGTAGATTAGACAACTACAAAAGTCTGCAGCGTTTAAACTCGGCTTCTGTCTATCTACATTTATGATATACCAGTCATCTAATGTGAAACCGATAGCAAAAACAATAACAGAGAACTTGCTCTCTCTCTGTCTCTCTCTCTCTCCCCCTCTCTCTCTCTCTCTCTCTCTCTCTCTCTCTCTCTCTCTCTGTCTCTCAGTGTACTCTCACTCTCACAGACACTCTCTTCTCTTAAAGTAAAGATATTCTTGACTTGACAGACAATCACAGAGCAGACTTTTGTATTATCACCCTAGACATGCAACAATAATATATTTAAATGCGCTAAGACTTATACCGTACTCTAATATATTTTATAATTTACTTACTTGCACTGAAGCTTAACAGAGTCACGCAGATGCATAGTAAATGTGACTTTAGGTGCTTTGATATCATGCCAAAATTCGAAGAATCAACTACATACAATAATATATATAATAAAATATATACTATATTGCACTGTTTTAGTTGTTTTATATATTATTACGATTTAACTAAGAGGATCGTGCAACTGGGAAGCACCGGACCCATCGACAGCACAACCAGAACTGAGTTGAAAAAAATATTAAAACAGCATTTGATATGAGAGAAGAGATTTGCAGCATACCGAAGTATAAATGCTCTAAGACTCTTCAGGGTTATGTTTCTAAGACTTTCTGACAGCTAACAAAATATTTATTTGTTCATATATAAGTATATATTTATATACATAAATGCATCTAATATAATCTAGAGTGTGTAAATAATAATTATCTTGATCATTTAATTTTGAAAATTTCAAGCATTTAAAATTCGATATACTGTGCATTGGTAAGAGTATGAATTGATATTGTTAAGTGCTAAAACAAGTTTTCAGAAGTAGATGCTCAGCGCATCTAGAATTTTAAAGAGATTATCAGCGCTATTTGAGGATTTAAGAGAAGCCTCTCTTATAAATGTACTTAACAAAAGTTTATCAATTTATGCAAAAACTTTAATTTATGTAAACTTAATATTATTTAAAATTTTACAATAAGTAAATAGTAGTAAATACAGATATTCAGTTTTTTCATAGTCTTCAACTACTAATAAAAACAACTTTTTTTTATTATTTACGTACCCACATATTTGAAAATATTTATTGCATTTAATTTATCTATAAAATCAGAAACTGTTTAAATGCATTTCACACATTTTATATAAATGCAAACTATCGATATGAACCAACATGCGCTGAACGATGAATGCCATTCATGCAAGGTGGATGAACTAGTTGGTGGCGCTACCTACCGGCCAGTAGAACAACTAAGCACACTGACATCATACAGCAGTCAGCTGTTGCTAGCCTGTGCCAAGCCGAGCATATTGAGCACTAGATGGCGCTATTGTGTGCCGCCATCTGTGTGCCGCATTTAAGATAATTCAAAGTTCTCGAGTTTTCAATTAAATTTGTATTTATTTTATTTTGTTTACCACATTCTCACTGGTTGTTTTTCCATTTATTTAAAGTACGTATATTTTATATTGATAATTTACAACTTACGGATCTAACATAGAATGGCGTTAAATTAGAATTACATAGTATGCGAGTACAAACGATTGGATTACCCTACACAAAATGACAATAGAAGTTTCGCTCTCTGAATTGTGTGTTTTTTATTTTATTATTTATTAATTTTTTTTTCGGGTATTGCTTGCTCCGTTTATACATGAGTTAGGTTAGGAGTAGAAAAAACATTATTAATGTCAATTAGGTTGTGAGGCTCTGGTGAGGGGTCAAGTAAAGAAAGCCACAAGAATGTACAATAATCGTAATGTAGTGTTTTATTAATACATATACATAAAACACACACGCTTATGTATGTGTATTACACAAGTAAGTAGTAGGTAAGTTTGTAGAGTGAAATAAATTCTAACGCTGACGCGCTCCGTTCCATTTTTTACGTATATCCGTTGCTACGACAATTCACATTTAATTCATTAAGTATTGTATTTTTAGCATCTGATTTATTATTATTATTATTACTTTTTTTTTAAATTTTGTTTTTGTTCTTTTTTTAGGGGAGTGGGGTGGGGGGCTGGTTGGTGCTGGGCCTCTCTTAGCCAAGTATGCCGCGCTTCTTCTTCATCTTTCATCTTTGTATATATATTTACGTATATGTTTCATTTAAAATCTATAACATTTAACTTATCTCTTACGTACTGTCATCTCTTTTCCTTTTATTTTCTCTTATTTTTCTTGCAAATATTCTCTTATTGTTGTTCATTTATACTCGGTTGCATGTAAAATACATGAATATAAATATATATTTATTTATATATATGTATGTATATATAGAGATTTATGTATATATATTTATCTGTTGAACCTTATGCGCTAATTACGTATACATCTTGTGAAGGTTGCTTGGTTAGCCCTTAAGTGAATCGAACTGAAAATAGTATCTCGAGCACAGCTCGGTTGCGCTATCGATAGTCGACCGTCGATAGTCGATTATCGATTATGTTATCGGTCTGGGTAGCATCTCTATTCAACTTACGAACAATTAACGAAAACGAGATCAAAAGCAATTTCGCATGCACAATAAACGGGGCCGCAAGTACGACCCGATAATATCGAAGAACTCTAAGCTCTATAATTCTAGGTGGAGACGAAAGGAAACAACAAAAATTGCAACTAAAATAATAACACAATTCATTCATTCGTTTTTCTTTGATTTTTTTTTTTTTTTTAGATTTTTTCAAAACCAATAATTTATTTGTTTTGCCGTAGCAAAAGTTTTGTTTTTGTTTTTCTGCTTTGTTGTTGTCAGATAATCTCATAAACGCTTTTCATTAAACTAAACATAATAAAAATAGGATTTAATTTAGTTTAAAAAAACTTTAAAAATTACTTAAAGAAAACAGCTTCACGTTTGTTGTTGTTTGTTTGTGGTTTGTTGTTTGTTGTTTGTGTTGTTGTTGCACGCTTAAAAAGCCTTAGACGAAAACTAAACAAATTAATTTAAAATTAAACAAAGTTAACTAAAATTGCATTAATTTTAAGCACGAACTATACACATTGTTTTTATTATAATAATTCTCTCGTTTTAAGTTATTTATTTACCTTTCTATTATTCAATTTTCGTTTTTATTTTTATTTATATATATATATATATTTTTTTTTTTTTTAAATATACTTTTACTTTGCTAACAAATTCTATTTATATTTAAGTTAAATTTTCAATAGTTTTGTTTTAAGTATTTTTTTTTTACTTTTTTTTTAATTATTTACTTTTTTAGTGTTGAATTTCAATTGGTTTAAAAACGCGCCTTACAAAAATTCATATCAACAGAATTTAATAATTACCCTTTAACATTTTGAGTATTTATTTTGATTTTCGAAACACTTTTTTATTCGAATGAAATAATATAATTTAAACATAGCAGTAAGCAACAAAGGGGATTTTTTTTTTTTAATTTGTTTTTGTTTTCTCTTTTTCTTCATATTTGTTTTGTGTGGAACAGGGACAACATGTGAACAGAATTTTTGAAAAATAAATTTGTTGCTCGTTTAAAACATAAATCTTACGCGGGCAAACAATTTTCAAATTTAAGTTTTATTTTACTTCTAACACTCTTTGTGGAATTTAAATTAAATTTGTATTTTGTATTCGTATGCATAAAGTTACGTATGTATGTATCTAGGTAAGTAGATTTCTTGTGTTCTTTCAACTACTTTTATATTCAATTTGTATTTTTTAGTTTTTTGTTTATGTTTTTATTTTTATTTTCCTTTTGTTTTGTTTTTCATTTACTTAGAGTCTACGAAATTGATTTGTAATTTTTGTTGCCGTTTGCTGCTTTACGTATTTTCGGTTGCTTTTCAAACAATTTGAAATAGTTGCTTTATATATACCATACAATATCAATATGATTATTGAATTATCGAATTAATTTAAGTTAAGTAAATGGTTTATTTGTTACAATATTGTTGCACTGGATGGGATGCAGCAAGTTGAATTCGTTCTAGTTCTGATCTAAATGGCCGCCCTGCACAGCCGCCGCCGCGGCCGCTGCTGCCGCTGCCTTTTGCGCCTGCGCTTGCTTCTCCTGCTCGTTGAGTTCCTTGATCGCCTGGATCTCCTTTTTCAACTTCATTCGTCGATTCTGGAACCAGATCTTAATTTGTCGCTCTGTCAAACACAGCGCGTGCGCCATCTCGATTCTCCGTCTGCGGGTCAGATAGTGATTCGTGTGGAACTCCTTCTCCAGCTCGAGCGTCTGGTAGCGGGTGTATGTCTGTCGGCCGCGTCTCCTCAGACCGTTTGTGCCTGTTGAACACAAGTGAAATAATAAATTAGTCAAGTTTCAATGGACATTGAATGCTAAATTCCACATATTCAGATGCAATGACAAAGCAAGAAAGTTAACTTAAAGCTATAACACTGAAATAGCCTATACTCTAGTTATGCAGGGTATTCAAATGCATTGAATAACCAAGTCAGCGAGTGTGGGTTCAATTGCCTCATTTGGCTCGTTTATAAACATTTCAACAGCCATATTAAATTGAAAAATCATTTCGCAAAATTTGCAACAAAGATCATTTGTTTTTTGATGTCTTTAGTTTTTGTTGCTTTTTTGTCGTTGTCAAAAACATAAATATAAATTTTTCAGCAACGATCAGCAACATTTTGACGTAGGCTGGCAACAAGAAACCCAAACAAAACACAACAGCAAAAAAATACATTTCATTTTTATGGCCAATGGCTGCTGGCTCTTAGCTCTTAGCTCTTGGCTCTCAGCTCTTGGCTCTTAGCGGTTGCCTGTTGGCAAGCCCGTGGCTTGCAGTTGCAGTTGCAGTTGCTGTAGCTTTACTTGTTGTTGTATCTGTTTCTTGGGCGCAGAGATCGTTACTTTAAATTGAACGTTTGCTGCTGTGCTGCCGCCAAGCGACGTTCAAGCGGTTGTCAGTTGAGCTGCATGTTGCATGCCGCATGCCGCACGCTGCACTCGGCATATGCTGACTGGCAGCCTTTCAGTTGTCTGCCACTTAAATTGCAGTTATGCCATTGTAATGCAACTTTAATTGGCCAACCACAAAAGTCGCCAACAGCACATGGAATGTGTTTGCGCTTTAACAGTTCTCTCTCTCTCTCTCTCTCGCTATCATTCTCTCTACCTCTCTCTGTCTCTCGTTTTGTAGGCTTTGCTATTCTGCCGTGTTAATCTCTGATTTTAAATATTTATGAAGTTTAATTTGCCTCAAGTGCAATAACTCAATTTTATGTGCACACAGACACACTCACACACACACATGCACACATGCACACACACGCATTCTCGACTGCATTATGCACAATCAGAAGAGCACAAGAGCTGGAGAGATTTTATCAGCTACTCCACTCTCCATTCGACCGGCTGCCAATGGACAATGTTAAGTAACTTTCGCATTTTATTGGGGCGGTTTGAGTCTGGGCCTTGCCTGAGCAGCCCGGCCCGGCCCGGCCTGGCAAAATGTTAAGTTAAATATTATGAGCATTTATTATGTTATAAATTTGGCCTAAAGGTATTAACAAATTTATGCCGACACGAAAGTCATAAAGTGAAAACGCATTTATCTTTCACATTGGCCCATGTACGAGTATTCCAGCCAGCGAGCTGTCTTCGTTTGTGTGCACGAGCCTGTGCATGTGTATGTGTGCATGTGCCCAGACACACGTTAAATAAATGGCGAGAAAATTTTATAGACAATAAAAATGATATGAAAATAAAATATCCACCATGCAACAAAGAAATTATCTACTTATATGCGCAGTCGAAATAAATAATTTCTTATTTTATTTTATATTTTATACAAACATTTATTTAATTGGCAACAGCGCACATCGACAACAAAATATATAAACATTTACATACATTTTATGGAAATTTGTGCATTTTGTGTCTTATCTGATATGGGAGGAAGAGACATGTCGTCAGATTGATGGCATAATAACAGTTACTTATCAGAGCATTTTGATATATGTATATATATTATGTTATAGTCATGCTTGAGCTTGTACAACAATGAAAACATAATTTAAGCAATTTCACAGCATTTAAACTATTTAACATATGTTGAATTATCATTGATTTACTTAGAGCCAATTAAATGTGAAATCTCAGCTGAATATGGGTAAATAATTGTATTTCTGTTCAATTTATTTATGTATTTATTTTATTTTATTTTTGTATTTATTTATTTATTTTTTATTACTTGAATAAACTAAGAATTCTTTCGTTCAATCATTTATATTGTTATCTAAATTTATTATTATTTATTTTATCATTTATTATTCAAAAATATTATATTACAACATATATGAACTTAATATTTTCTCACAGTTCATAAACAGCATATTTTCAATTTAAGTTTATGCTCCAACATTCTAAAGTTCCTTAACTCCCCTCGCGCTGTCTTCGAATGCAAAAAACACAAATGAAATGGCAACCCGTAAGCGCATAAATAAATTTATTTAGCACTAAACCTGTTTGCTGATTAACTTAAGTCTCAGCGCTTCACTTGGCCAGCCCCCTCGGCCTTTCTCTAGCGCCATCTCTTTCACTCGACTATTCGCTGGCTCACTCACTCACGCGCTGGCTGGCTGACTGCTTGGTTGGTTGCTTGGAGTCCTGGCGCATGTCCTGTGCCACTGGAATACATCACGCTGAGGTTAGCAAAAGTTTCATTTTATTTAGGAGGCAACCGGCAAGCAGGCGGCTCCCGAGTCGCTTCCTGCCAGTACGTGCGTTGAGCTCAACAATTTTAAATGGAATTTGTCACGCGCCTGCCACAGAGCCCCCAGCACCGCTGACCCCTAATGCTACCCCTACAATACAGATATATATATATATATATATATATATATATATATATTTATATATATATGGACAGATATATATATGCAAAAATAAACTTTTTACCAAAGTTTGCTTCTATATATATATATTTTTTTTTTTTTCAGCTTTGGCTTATTTTTTTTTAGGGGCTCAGTTTTTTCTTCAGTGCTGGCCAAGTTTAAAATTTATTATGCGAAAAAGTGCGAAATTCATTTTGCTGCCGCGCTCTTCTTCTTCTTCCTTTGCTAGTGCTGCTGTTGCTGCCACGTCTCCTGCTGCGCCGCGCCATTTTCTTTTGTAGACTTTCGGAGCATTTTTGTGTATTTCTAAGTACATAATTTAAATGCTGGCATGTGGAATAGAGATAGGGATAGGGATAGAGATAGGGATAGGGGGCACAGCGGGGCAGGACTTCAACTAGACAATAAAACTTTCTATGGCAAGGCGCGAAATTTTTTTAGATTATTTAGACGAGTGCCAGCATTAGAGCGAAGGGGAAATGCGAAGTTGGGGAGCGCCATTGTCTACTGGAGTCTTAGGGGCGCACTCGTATATCTATCTGCCTTTGAGATACAATTTCAAGGTTCTGTCTACGCGGCTGATGGCTGATTTTGGTTCTCATTTGAGCGCGGGGCGCGGAAGCAGCGCTACTTGCCGGGTAGCAGCTGCGCCCATACGGCGTACGCCCAGTACGTGTTGTATTTTTTAACTTAAATTCCTGCGGGATTTAAAGTTTTGACAGTTTACGTGTTTGCCTGTGCAGCGAACTTTGTACCAAGCCCGAGCGCCCAAAAGGCAAGAAAGAAAGATACAAAAAAAAAAAAAAAAAAGAAAGAAAAACGAAGTAGAGCCCACGTCTTTGGCCAACTGCCACACACAGTAGCTACATCTCACTCACTCTGCTGTCGTGTGCATCTCTCTCTCTCTCTCTCTCACACACTCTCTCTGTTTGTATCCCACCCCTGGTCGAGACGTTGCCAATAAATCTCCAGGTGACGGTGACTCCATGTTGCATGCGGCGCATCGTGTGATCTATGCTTCTATTATAACTATTTATATACACAGATACACGACTACAGATACAGATACAGACACAGGCACACGCACCAGCAGTGCGCATGTGTGTGCCATACATACAGTTATATACAGGCTGGCGGGCAACTACTTATATCTAATTCGATTTCCCAGCTCCCAATGCCAATGGCTCCCCTAAACGCTACCTGGACACCTCCTCTCCTCTCCTCTCCTCTCCACCCCCTTGCTCTAATTTATGCTTTGTTTTGTCGTCGCTGTTGCCTTTGCCGGCACATAAAATTGTCACGCACGCGCCCGCCACTGGCCCAAAAACCGGAGAAGAATCCATCGCGGAGCACGTCTCGACCAGGGTCTGAGAGTACTGTGATAATCAGGCAACGGTTTCGGTGCGTAATTCGCGGGAATTACAAACGCTTAGCTGGAAAAGGGTTGAGCAGAGCAGCCATAGTTGAGTTGAGTTATAGAAGATAAGAGATCAGAACAGAGATTATAAGAAAAGTTATCGAATCTACTTGAATTGAGTTCTGGTTCTGCAGAGATTATAGAATAAATATTCATATTCCGACTAAAATGAGATTCTTATATAAATATTCAAATTCAATTTTTAATTAGCTATTATTGTCTTCTCTTTGCATTTATATAAAAATTATGATTTGAGTCGAGCACGTAAATTAATAGAAAGACAACTTCAGTCGTTCGCTTCAGCGGGTCAATGGGGATTCTCGTCCTGCTGCCTCGCCAACTGGTCTCAAGGCCAGGCGCAGAAGCTGTGCGAAAGCAGCTCAGCCGGAAATTGTTTGACAGAAACCCTTCGTTGCCATGAGGCTCGCACGCATACAAACAAAATACGAAATCAATACAAAATCGATTGATTGAGTGTGTGATGGCCCGCCCCTCTTCCCTTTGCCCATTCCGATTTCTACAACGCACGCATTTTGCTCGCAATTTAATTAAATCTATTCTTGTGCGTGTCGCTCGTGGGCGTGTTTTCACCTTATAAGGTGTACATATGTGTATGTATATGTGTTCGTAGCTAGAGTGTCGATAAAACAATTAAAGTGCGACGCACAAAAGCCGCAGAAAATCAAGCCGAAAGCTGATTGCGAGACGGAAAACTAATTTTCCGCACTGCCAATCGAGTTGCACTAAATCTGTCAATTAAATTGGCCGCAGGGAGTGCGATTCCCGGTGCGTATGGAACGGGTGGGTGGCCAAGTGGCTGAGTGGCTGAGTGGGTGGGGTTAGCCGCTGTTTTCTCAGACGTGATTATGGTCTATGCCTATGCCGATGTCTCCCTACTGAATATTGATGTTTGCGGTGGCAAATGCGCAATTGAGTTGCAATTGCGAACACGAACGCAATCTTCGAGATACACGATGTCGCCTGTATGCGTGTGTATGTGTGTGGTTTTCAAATTTTGAGCTACACGTTTGGGGTGTGCACAGCTGCATAGACACAGGCACACACACACATACACACACATACACACACACACACACACACGCATACACCTTGCAACTGCATCTTGCGGATATGCAGGCAAACAATCGGAATTTCAATTTTTCTCCAACTCATATCCTTGCAACAGTAGCAGGCAATCAGCTTTTAATTGCACACACACACACACACACACACGCACGCACACACATGCACAGAGCTATCTGCATATCTAGGGGGAGCTCTGCTGACACTTTGGTAATTGACTTTGTTTGAGTTTGGCGATTTATACCAGACCTATAGAACGAGGCACTTGAAAGCCAAACCAAACCCGAAACCCCAAACCCCATGCCCAATTCCTCATTCTTTCTTATTCCCAGCTCGGGCTTACTGCATTCTCATGGACCCGCAATGATGTGCCAAAGATGATTAAGCGTGCGTATATGAGCGCATTAAAGTGCCTTTCAAATTATCTGAAACTGGGCATAATTGTGGCCCTGAAAATGCACTTTGTCGAGGCGATGGAGCTGGAGCTATAGTTGGAGCTGCTCGTGCTTCATTTCGCTGGAGAAATTGCCGCTGCGATAAAATCAGCTTAACGAACGGGCTTAGGGCTCAGCTTCTTTTTGGGGCAACTGCAGCTCACGCATTCTTTTCTCTTATTTTGCTTTATCATTGTTTCTTTTTTTTTTTTTTTTTTTGGCAATTTGAAGGTGCAAGCGCAACGCTCAATGGCCGCCTGATAGGGGGAAGGGGGTTGATTGCAGTGCAAACTGGTTTTCATGGCATGGCGGCAGCCGGTGCTCACGCATGCGCAGGACACGCGGACAAACACTTGGCCGGACAGACATTTTGCTCGTCATTAAAATAATTCATTGCCCGAGCTGCCGTTGCAACAGGTAGCCTCCTGTGCACGACCAGACCAACGGGTGATCAGTGAGCAGCGATCAACAATGATCAGCGGATGAGAGGCAGAGGCAGAGGCAGAAGCCCAGGCCGAGGCCCAGACAGAGGGTTAAAAGAAGTGCAGCCCTGCATTTAGTTTTGAGTTATGCATTGAAGCTTTTACGGTACTGCAATTTAATGAAGTTCATTATAAACGTTGACTGAAGCAGCCAAACAGCAGCAGAAGCGAGAGAGAGAGAGAGAGAGAGAGAGAAAGACAGAGAGTCAGAGGTTAAGAGAGTTGATTACTTAGTCTACTATATAAAATATACATCTCAATTAAAAAAATATATATATATTTATATATATATTAAAACATAAGTCTGTATATTTCTGTATATTTATTGTTATCTAAACATAAAATTAAAGAAAAAGAAAACTAAATATATATACAAATAAATCTGTATATTACGCTCTACATCACATAAAAATATGTATATACAAAAAAAAAAAAAAAAAATAAAAAATAAATAAATATATAAATAAAATAATAATAATAATAAAATAAAATAAATAAATAAATAATAATATAATAATAATATAGAAATAAATCCGTATATTCTTATCTATGTATATTCAATAAAAATATATACGAATAAAAAAAAAAATAATAAAAATATGTATAAAAATAAATCTGTTCATTTCGTTCCATTTCACATAAAAATTAACACATTTGAATCTATAAATCAACAATGCATCATAGAAAAAATATCGATGATTATGATTCAATCTATTGGCTCTTGGGCACATCTTGAATCAATCTTGACAAAACTAAGCGCATATTGTCTAGAGTTCATCTTGAATACGGGCCTAATCAAATTCATGCATGACTGAACTCGTGAGGTCGTATGTTATAAATTTTTCCATTAAGTTGTAGGTTTCACTATCGAGGCGTATGCGAACCCGGAATGAATTGGCCGCCATGTTACGGCAATTAAAAATACATTTTGGATAGACAATGAATACATCACAAATTTATTGTCGCTGCTTGAATATGTCTGCTTTGTAGCATGGCTATATTGGATTGTGTTGGGTTGTATAATAATTCCATCATTGGTTGACTGACGCTCCAGATGACGACTGACCCAGTGGCCGGGCCGAGGCTGCTTCGAAGCGTCGAAGCTGAACAAAAAGCGCTGCGGGCTTATCTTAATAGCTCAATTAATGAGAGCCGTGAAACGCCCCAACAAAATTCGAGAAATAGAATCACAAAATAGAAACCGAGACAGAAACAGAAACAGAAACAGAGGCGAACACAAAAAGCCGAATTTGAACACGCAACACGCCATTTCCATATTTCCATAGATTTTGTAGATATAGAGATACTGAAACAAGAGATACACACATACATGTATAGCCGATAGATAGAGATGGATGGGCATGTGTGAGTGCGTGGAACGCCTTCTGCTGTCGTGCCTTCATTTAAATAATCAACGACTCTATTTTGGCTCGATTCCATGGACGAGCGACAGCCGGCGGGACGCGCCGAGATATATCTACAAATTCAACGAGCGACTCTGAACAGCTCCCAGATGCGACGGGGCAGAAGCAGGAGAGCGTTTTGAGCGAAGAGACGCGACTACAAAAATGAAGTTATTCGGCAGCAGGCAGATCAAGCGCCAAATCCAAAGACCAAACTCGATGTCGGACATTATAAATAAATAAATAAGTGGCACGATGTCAAGCTGTTTCATATCGTGAGGCAGCATCGCCAGCAGAGGCGGCAGCAGCTGCTCGGGTATGGAGCCGGGCAGGGAGGCTGGCAAAGACGATGATGATGTTGATGTTGATGTGGCCAGTGTCCAGTTTTGGCAGCGATATATTTTCAATTTCAGACTTCATTAGACAAAAACTAAAAACGCACAAATACAGCAACAAGAGCAACAACGTTTTAGCTCTGACGTAATCGACAGCTCTTGATGACTATCTGGGAGAGTTATGGGAGCTGCTAGAAGCGGAAATGTGCAACATTTCCGCAGGCTCTTCAAATGTTGTTGCCCAATAAAAATCAACGCAAGTGTCAAGCATAAATTACACTGTGCAACAAAATGGCGGCTCGAGCTGATAAGCGGCAGATGCGTTTATTTATGGAGCGAGAGTGTGAGCGGCAGCGGGAGCGAGAGGGGGGTTGAGCGTGCACGCAAGGCAATCTTTGAGATACATTCCGTATCTGTATCTTTTAATTGCGTTTGAGTGCGCCCCACTGATTTGACACGCCCACTCGCTTAACAGGCTGCCGTTTGGCTGCCTTTTTTTTTTGCCTTGTTTATCGTTTCAGAGAATCGCATCGAATGCGTTTTTAATTGCTTTTCCAATGCTGCTGCCAGCTGTGGCGGCCATTTGCAAAGACAACGCCACGCCGGCTTATCAGATGCCTCACGTGGCCCAGAAAGAGATTTTTAACTAGCTACAAATTTCATTTGAGCCATATAATTAGCTTAAAGCTCGCACACCTTAGCTCACGTTGCGCAGAAGAGTATGATGAGTATGAGTGTGTGTGTGTGTGTGTGTGTGTGAGGCAACTGCAACTTCATTAAGAGCACATAAAAGTAAACAAGCTAAAAGTGTCGGAATTTCACACATAATTGGCACTTGAAGTTTTATTTTTATTTGCCACCCAAAAACTAAACGACAAACTTATGGTCCAAATGTGTGGGAGAGCCACACAGCGAGCGAAAGAGAGGGAGAGAGAGACACTAATACAGTGAGAGGGGGAGAGAGAGGGAGTCTGTTGGTTTCGGGCTCAGAGCAGCTGCTCCCTGGCAAAAGCCAAACATTTCTTCTTGCTCTTCTTTCTCTGCTTTTATTTTCATTGTTTCTGCTGTTGCCCTGGGCAAAAGTGAAAGTTTAGTGCAACATTTCTTTTACAGTTTTTTTTTCTGTCCTTTTCGCGCGACTTTTTCAACTCGACGCTAGCCTGTGCCGCCTGTGACCCCTCCTCCCTGGAGCTGGCTGCTAGAACGTGTGAAACTAGCAGTTAATTTCGCTGGCTCCGACGTTCATATTCCTATTGCTGCAACCGATTCCTATTCGCAATCCTCTGCTTGTAGCCATTCCTGTCTCGTCCATTTTCGCAGCTTGCCTGCCACATTGACTCCACTGCGAGTGTGCATGTGTGTGTGTGTGTGTGTGTGTGTGTGTGTTGGTGTGTGTGCGAGTGCAGGCGAGTTTGTCGTTTGGAAGATTTATGCTCAAATTGCTTTTGCGCAAAATCAACAAAAAGCAGCCATAGACGACCAAAGGCACAGTGGGATGCATATGTATAAAAACACTTATAAATATTTCTGTTAATTTTTTTTTTTTTTTAATATATAATTTATAATATTTTATTTTTTTATTTTGTACATACATATGTATCTATGTATTTTATTTTTATATGTTTGCAATATATTTAATATCTTTTTTGACGTTCCTTTGCCAGCAAATTGAAGCATTTTTCAGCCTAATTTTTTCTGTGCAAATTTTCCTGCCCTCAACAATTTGAATCTGGCCCACTGTAGTCCACAGTGCACTTGCCGTGGCTCTCAATTTTTGGCCTCAGTGACGCAGTTGTTGCTGGCTGCGCACTTTTGTCATCGTGTTTCGTGTGTTTCGTAATCAATAACATTTTCGCAAGTGAATTACTTGCTATTGTTTTTTCCCCCTGCTGCACCACCCCCTGGCAATTCAGCAGGCCAACAATGCGCCAGCAGCAAGTGCTAAAGTTCAAAATTGTATTCGAGCTGCGTTGGCGTTGGCGTTGGCGTTGGAGCCCCCGCCACACTTTCTTTTATAGATTTATGATGCTTTATAATGAACTTGTAAAGTAATTATGCGCCGCGACGCGTTCATCCGTGTGCACCACCTTCGAGCACCACCCGGCCCATAACTCAGTGGCAACCCTTTTCAAAAAATGGCTGTCGTCTTTTTCGCGCGCGCGCGAGTATGTGAGATTTTTCACGGGGCATGGCAAACCCAGGGCAACCACCCAGCCACCACACGCCACCCACCGCTGCGTCTTGGGCCGCCGTTTACGCTTGTAATTACACGCTTCATTGTTGGCCTTTGCGCACACGGGCCAGGCATCTTCCTGGCCGCATCCTTGAGCCCGCTGCGGGAGGGAGGGGCGCGAAGGTTGGCTCCATTTTCATGTTGTTTCATCGCCTCACTTTGGTGTCGTATATCTCGTTTCTAATTGGGTTTCGTTGTGCGCTGAGCGCGCTAATGTCAACCTTGTTGTCTTGCCCACTCCCTGATTCAAAGCCAGAGTCAGAGCCAGAGCAGAGCAGAGCAGGAGCCAGCAGCAGTCCCTCTTCCAGTCTCGAGATTCACTTAGCTCATGCACATGCAAAACAAAACGTACTCCAAAAAGGCAATACCCATGCCACTTGCACCTCCACCTCCGCATCCGTCTCCACCTCCTGTTTCATAGTGCCATTAAAAGTGGGCGGCGGGACGTGGAGTGCTCGAGTGGGTGTTCGTATGCTGCTTGAGCATGCAGGAAACGGAAACGTTAAGCTTCGTCGCTTCTTGGGCTGGCTGGCTCTGTCGCCAGTCTGAGTCTTTGTCTTCGTCTCAGCTCCACAGACACTCACATGTGTATGGCTATGTGTGTGTGAGTGTGGCAAGAAGCTGGCTGTGTTCCCTGCTGAATTATGTTGCATGCTTTTAGGTGATTTAGCTCACGTTCGTATGCAGAAACGTCTGCAACGCTTTGGTTTATGTTTTGTTTAACTAATATTTTATAAAATCTTGCTCGAAATTATGAACTGCCCCTGCCCACCCTCCCTCTCTCTGTCTCACTCTCTCTCTCTATCTAGCTGGCCACAAGGCAAAGTTTCTTTATTTTGCTGCTTGCCAATTTCACACTCTGCCAAACGCTGCTGGGGCAGCCATAAGTTACAGTCGATAGCTGCCCCGGAAGGGGGTCAGCGGGGCGAGCGGGCTGCCAGGAGTCTGGCAGCTGCAAAAAACAAAAGCTGGCAAACTTTGCTGCCCGCTATTGGCCAAACATAACGTATATTGATCTGCTGGATCTTAAAGGCTATAACAGCAAATTTCGTTAGTAAACATGGTATAACAGAATCTGTTGTGCTTCAATTTAAATGTGTGTAACTATTTCTAATTTATTGCCGAGTTTTTATATTAATATAAAGTTGCACATATTCAAATCAAGTCAATTTAGTGCTGGCAAATAATATTAATAATATTTGGCAAGATTAAATATTTAATTTAATATCTAACTACTATTAAATACACAAATATTTTCCAGATTTTCCAGAATATTTTAATAAATAATATTTTGTTTTCCTTTGTTCAAAATCTTCAAGTCTACACCTACATATATGTATATATCTCTTCGATATATGCTGTCTTGTATGTCTTATATTATTATAGTTATAGATATTTTCTTTCCATTTCATCCCATCCATTAGAGTTCCCAAAATTATTGTTCAATGCCTGACACGCTTATTAGGCGGAGCGAATGGCGGCTGTCACTCATAAATCAGGGGCGGAGATGGAGTCCGGGGCGGCTCGAGAGTTGCGACAGTTTATGGTGCACAGAGTTCAAGAGTTTTAAGACTCTTTTCACATATTAAAAAATCCCTACAACACTTTGCATAAAAAATAAAGCACACACACACATGTCTCTCTGGCTGAGTGTGTGTGTGTGTGTGTGTGTGTGTGTGACATCATATCGTATATTGTCGCATGAATTTACGTGACCATATGTTGTCGCTGGAGCGCATAAATTCCAAGGGGCCACAGACTGGGCGACGGCTTCAGTGTTAACTCTCAAGTGGAGCTGGCCCCCGTCCCGCCGCCAAGCCGTCCACCTCCTCGCAGCCTCCTGCGCACATTCGAACCCTTGCAAGTGTTGATATTTTACTGAGTTTCTGCATATGCAAAAAATTTATTGAATTTAATTTGAAATCGCATAACAGCCGGCGACAGCTGGCACTGCGAGACTCTGTTACTTATGGGCCCAGCTAGTATATCATTCTCGGCTCGGAGCCGTAGATCCGGCCATCGATTCTATACGTAATCTGCCGCGCTGGGCATATGAATATTTAAAATCGCATTTGGCCGCGTCGCCTAATGAAGCTGCGCGAAATTCGTTTTTAATTGCGACTGAAAATCCCGAAGATGGCGGCCAGAAAAATTTGCTTTTAATTGCTGGCAAAGGCGGGCAGATGCCCGGCTCATGCCCCGGCCGGCGTCCTGCTTGGGCACTTGTGTTTTTTAGTCTTTTGTCCGCCCCCAAAACTCGATTTCGCAGCTAATGGAAACTGTTGTTGCTGGGCCTGGGCTTGGTCTCTGGCTGTGGGGCTTGAAAGTGGGTGTCGAAGTTGAAGTTGGAGTTGGAGTTGGAGTTGGAGTCGGCATCGGCACAGCAG
Source organism: Drosophila arizonae (assembly GCF_054131065.1). Lineage (NCBI taxonomy): Eukaryota > Metazoa > Arthropoda > Insecta > Diptera > Drosophilidae > Drosophila > Drosophila arizonae. The sequence continues at coordinate 26,267,875 of NC_142922.1, forward strand.
CCAATTAAAGGCATGACATAAATCCAGATGTGACTTGTATTGGGTGTTTCCGCCTGCGGCCCACATTCTCCCTCTCTCTCTCACTCCGTCTCTGTCTCTCCCTCTCTCTTTGACGGCTGCACAAAAAGACAGCGCCAAAAAATGTTCAAGATTGTTGCGAACAAAACAAAAAGTCGAGGAAAACTTTGCAACAGCGAAAAAGGTGGCACAACCAACCCAACCAAACAACAACAGCAACAACAACAAGCCCAGCCAAACAACCAAACAACGAACAACCAACCAACGAAGCGGCACTCGCTCGCTTTTCATGCTCACGCCCGTCGTTTCATTTTACAGTGTTTTTTTTTTTCAGGCTGGTTTCATTTTTTTTTGTTTTGTTTTGTTTTGTATTATTGCATTGTACGAGTATTTTTCTACTTGAGTTGGCAGCTCCGCCTGCCCTGCCCAAGGTTTCGAGTGCTGTTGCCATTGCTGTTGCTTTTTCAACATGCACTTCACTTGCTGGCAAAAAGAAACCGCAGCTTATGTTAGTTGTATGCGAATGCCTCTTGCTCTGCTGCCTGCGCTTCGGCGAGCTACAGAGGCCTGTACCGTTGGACACCCAAAGCTGTAAGACTTCGCCTTGGATGCTCCCGCCTCTCCCTTGAGGGAGTACGGAACGGGCAGCCCCTTGTGCGCCGCCACATTAAAATTCTTCCCAGCCGAGACCAAGACAGAGACAGAGGAACAGAACGGGACTGAGAACAAGAATGGGAATGAGACAGAGGCAGCGACTGAGTCCGATTTCGAGTCCAAGTTAACTAATTTATGTCGGACGACTTGGAATTAATGAATAAATGGCGGGGGCGCTTAGACGAATGGCCAGGCCATGCTTGGAAATATGTAAATTACTTGGCAAAAAAAGAAAATACAGAAAAAAAAAAAACAAGCAGAAAAACTTCAACAAAACAACATTGAAAAGAAGAAGAAATTGTTTACAGAAACATGCAAGAAATGCCACACGCAATCTTCAGAGGGCAATGAAAACTTTCCTATTCCTCGCATACCATTTATAAAGTGCAAATTACTAAGGGTTCGCGTCTGAGCAGCTGAGAATGCCTGCCAGTATATGAAGGCTCGTTAAGAATTATAAAACTTCTGCGGCCCTAAATTTCGAGTGTATCAAGAGATTATTTGGATCAACATAATAATGACAGTTTTTAATAATAAGTGGAATATGCCTCGAGAGGATTATGCTCGTAATTGCGCTTTTAAGAAATCCTAAGCATATTTTTTTTTCTGTATGCCTCGAATACATTCTTTACATTTGTAAAACCACCCCCTGCTGGGTATGAACGGGGAAGACTTTTTTATCATGTTGCGAGCTAAGATCGTCTCAATGTTTCTATATATGATTGTGCATGTATGCATGCGTGGATATAAATATGAATAAGGCTATGCATGTAAGCATGTATGCATGTATTCATTTGTCCATTTATGCAAGTACTCTAACTGTGCATGTTTTCAGGATTGCATTTGAGTACGTATGTATGCATATTCATCTATGCATGTATGTATGTATTCAGATTTCCATATCTATTCACATAATAAATACATATTGCAACAGCAACAAAATATGTTATATGGCATCACAAAATGTTGCACTTATTTGGATTCATTATTAATTAATGATAACAGTTCAAGCAACACATGCAGAACCATTGCGGCCCTTTGCTGCTGCGGCCATTATTAAAATGGTGGCATCTTCTGCTGTCGGCAGCTACAACAACAGTTAGAGAATCAGCAGATGAAACCCATAAAATTAATAATCATAATTAATATGATTTCTTCTTATCGAGGCGCGCAATTAAATTTGCCAGACATAAATCGAGCTGGGTCGAACGCCCTCCTGTTCCCCTCCGTCCGGGCTGTGCGCCATATTAAAAATGCCCGCATTTGTCGCCCAAAGAAAGTTCGGCAATTAAATTGGTCCAACACATGACGACAATGGGGTAAACTGCAAGTGGCCGGGCAGTGAGGCTGGGGCACTTCGGGGGAGAGCCCAGTACAAGACGAGTGGCTCAGAAGACGCTGCCTGGGCATTATCTCTGAGCAAACAGACATGACAGCGAGCCACAAATAATAAATCGCATAAAATATAATTATGAAATTTGTAGCTTGTTTGCTTGCGGCTGGAGGATGCTGGGCGCTGGGCGCTGGGCGGCGGGGGGAGACCATGTGACCAGGGAATGCGAGGGGAGGGGGTGAGGCGGAATGAGCCCTCTCGATGCAGTGCACTGAGTTAATACGCGACTGTAATTAACTTGTGATTTATTGGTTTAAGTTTTTAGCGGTGCGGCGACGCTTCATTGAGCTGCCTTTTCCTTTCTTTTATTTGCTTCTTTTTATTTTTTGTTTGCTATCCCAGTCTCTTTGGCCTCCATTCTTTTCTTTCATTTTGTTTTCTTTGTCGCGCTGCTCGTGGTTCATTTTGTGAACTTTCTCCGGGCGCTGCTTTATTCGCAACAAAATGTCTTAAAAGTAAAGCTAATTTATAAGTGGTCGTCCCATCCGCCCTCTGCCCAACGCCCAACGCCCAACGCCCAACCCTCACCACCCACCGCCCAGCGCCCCTTTGGTGGCCGCCCACCTTTAATATTAAATGTTACACCAGGGACACATTTCGATGAAATATTTCGTAAAAAGTGTCTACGAGCGAAAAATGCGAGCCTGCGCCGCTCCTATTCTCAGCCAGCTTCACCTTTGGCCAACGTCTTGGTTTTTTGGACCTTGAGTTGCGCTTCGGCCAAGCACAAAACTTTCTCCTTGCGGCATTCATGAGCTCCGGCTCCAGTTCCAGCGCCAGCGCCAGCTCCACATCCAGTTCCAGCTCCACGGCTACGGCTATAGCTACGGCTCCACGCCTTTGCCGGCAGCTCACGCACGTGGCAACTGGCAGGAAGAGAAGAGAGGGCAGAGGGGGCAGAAGATGCTGCTGGCATTCTATTCTGCCTTCACTGTTGTTGCTTTTGTTTTAGCTCGTCGTGCTGTCAAGACATACAAGAGAAAGCCAACAAGAGAGAGAGAGTGGCAGGGCAGGAGTGTGGGGGTTGGTAGGCGGGTGGGTGGTTTTTTTTGGCCTGGCAGAGCACAAGAATTATTACCGACCAAATAAGCGATATTTCTCGAGGGATGAATGTGCTTTGGTGCGTGTTTTATTTTATTTCTTTGAGCTACTACCCGCCAGCTAACGGTACATGCCCGCCCTTTGCCTAGGGGTGGCTCGGGAGCTTCACTGTGGGTATCTGCGTGCGTGCGTGTGTGTGTGTGTGTGTGTGTGCTAGTTGTATCTTGGTACGCATGGCTGCCACGGCAAAGGAGGCGCCCGTTCAGGGGAAATGTCGAATGCGAAATTAAGAAAACATGACAGTAAAATTGGGTAATAAATCATTGGGGAGCCTCAATGTGTTGCCTTCTATACACACACACTATATACATATATATAGAACAGCACACTGTTGTAATTTGCTGCGCTACAAATTATATAGATTTTGCGACATTTTGCTGGAGTGCGCCGCTGCTCGCCGGAGAGACGAGAGTCCCAGCTGCTGGAGCATTTTCACTGATTCAATTAAAAGCTAATAAGCTAAGGATTCCATTATAATGTATATCATTTACAGCTACTGCAACAAGAATATGAACTGCTTAAGTTATTTAAGTCTATGTTTCAATCTAATTAATTTTTATCCTGAGAATAATATATATGTATTTGTATGTATATAATGAATGCAATTTGCAGCCCTATTCAATGAACATCATCAGCTTACGCTGATCCGCTGCAGCAACTGTTGCACCTACATAGCTACGCAGCCACTCTGCTCCCTTTAGCTGCACCGCTCGGTGCTTTTACAGCCGATTGCAATTCCCATAATCCCCACATCGCTGGACACATGCTCAGTTACATGTGTGTGATTAAAATGGCGATATGAATGCATAATAATATCAGAGTTATGAGTGTTAGGCTGGAAAAAATGAAATGCCATGAGAGAGCCAGAACCAGAGCCCCATCCGTGGCCCCCTCAGACGTCGCTGTCGCTGCACTGCACTAAGCGGCGGGCGCAAAGTGCAGTGCCCCCTGCTGCCGCCCTCCTCGCCCCTCCACCACAACTCCCTGGGCCAGGGCCATCAACGCCGGGTGAGTAAGTGAGCTGAACTTTGATGCCGCCACATTCTATTCGCATTTGCGCTCCAACTACGAGTACCTATGGCCATATATCTGCAGCGGCCGGCCTAGGAATGGCTCGCACCAGCGCCAGGCAGGCCGCCTGCTATTCCTTTTTTTTTCTGGTATTTTTGCGAGACCGAAGCCGAAAAGCCGTAAAGCCAGCGGCGGGACGAGGAGCACGACGCACGGGCAAAGACTGCCGCCGTTGCCTCTGGAAGATTTATGCAGTTCATATTCACATTTTCCAAACGCCGCATACCAGGCGCAGCATTCGAACGCAGTCGAGGAGCGACTCACATGGCTATGGGCATTGTAAACGTGCCTAAACGTGTGAGAGAGCGAGAGTGCTCAACAGAGAAAGAGAGAGAGAGAGACTGAGAAAGGGGATGTGAGGCAGTGAATGGGCAGTCGCAGTTGTTGAAGCTTTTTTGGAACGCTGAACATTGCAGTTTGATATTGCTGTTGTTGTTGTTGTTGCTGCTGCTGCGGCTGCTGCTAGCCTCAAAAGCACACAGCCACAGCACAGTGGAATAAGCATGGTGTTTATGTAAACAAAAATATGTGAAAATTAGACATGCTCAAAATATTTAGTGTAACCAAACAAAAATTGTTAAATGAAATTATAAATTTAATTTTCTATATATATCTAAAGATATGATAGATTGTATATGTATAATAAATAAATTATTCATAATTAAAAAATTAGTAATAAAATATAGAACATGTCAAACTCACTATATATATTTAAAATAATTTTATTTATTTTATTTTAATAAATTATTTTATTATTTATAAGCAATATATATATATCGCCTACATTTGGCTACATGTGCTCCACTGTGCGCTGCCTGCCTGTTGGCCTGGCCTAGCGCAATTCTGGCCAAATGCTGTTGGGGCCGCACTGGCAGAGCAGTGGGCCTGGCGGAGCGGGGCGGGGCGGGGCTTTGGCTGCTGGATGACTGCAAGGCTCGTGCAAGCGTTTGGAACACACTGCATATTAAGTTATTGTATATTAGGTGTTAAATCAGATAAATTTTCGCATAATACCGCATACAGCACTCGGATTTTCAAAGATTAACGTGGCGCACACAGTTGTTGGTCAGTTGTTGTTGTTGTGTGCGAGTGTGTGTGTGTGTATAAATGCATATGCGTGTGAGTTGAGCTTGGTCTGTGGCTGCAGCATTTTGGAGCTGTTTTAATCATTTGAATGCTGCACATTGTTTTCGTGCTCCGCCCCACCCCCCCAACAGTCAAGCTCTAAACACTGTTGCACTTTATTTGCAACAGTACATGGGAGTGTGTGTGTGTGTGTGTGAGTGTGGCGGAACTGATAAATATTATTGGACTGAGTGTGCCGTAGTTTTCGCAATCGATTTGATCAGTCGACCGGGCAGACACAATTGCATTGTTAACAGATTATTAAAATTAAAAATATATTTATGGAAATTCATAATTGCAAAATGATTGAAAAATAAACAACAGCCAAGCAGAGGACAAGGCATAAAAAAAAAAAAAAAAAAAAAAATCAACAATCAAAGTGCATGAAATTTGTCTGCAGGCGCTTCATTAAGGCAAAAAAAAAAAAAAAAAACAACAAATAATTGTTGCTGTAAAATAAATTTCACTGTTATTAAACAAAAGCTATTGTGTTTTATGAAAAGCGCATAAATAAAATGGCAAAAAGGCGACGCAGCGTTCGCTCCAAAATTTATTATGACAAGTTGCTCTGGCACTTTTATCTCTCGGCACACAAATTTTGCAGCCAGCCAGCAAAAACAACAACAACAGTGCAGACACACACACATATAAATATATATATATGTAGTTTAATATATATATTTGATATTTATGCTAGTGTTTGTGTATTATACAATTTATATATAAGTGTGTGTGTGTGTGTGTGTGCAATAAAATAGCCACAAAACAAATTCTGCCCAAAAACTGCTCTGCTTGGATAGCAAAAACTAACTAGCAGCCCATTCAAAAACAGATAGATGCACACACACACACACGCACACAGATATAAACACACACGCAGCTCTAACCAATTCAGTCTGCTAGCAAACTGAAATGACAAATAAGTTGGCTATATAATTTGTTGCTTCGGTAGCATTATTAGACAATTAGTTTAGTTAGTAAGCGAGCTTGATTAAAACACATAAATGAGATGCTTATAGCAGCGTCTAGAATTGAAAGTCAAGCATAAGCGCACTGCCTATTGACTAGTAGAACTAACTAATAGAGGGCTGCATGGAGACTGAGTGAGGTATAAAACATGTTGAGAGAGTTGGACTTAGTTAGGAACTATTGTCCTTAATATAAAATATTTTTATATATCATATATATTATATATTATTTATAAATATCGAATTTATCTAATCTACTTTTCATTACAAATAATATTTCACATTGTAATTAATTTCTTAAATAATTATCCCGGCTAATTTATTTCATAGCTTTAAATTTTGCTTAAATTAAAATTCTAAATTTAAGCCAACTCAAAGAATTATTATATATTAAATCTTATTCTCTGTTTTCTTCATTTTCTGCCGGCTTAAATCTCTCTCGCAGCACTAAACATATTATATATTATATTAGATTATATATAAATTGTTATATATCTTCAAGATATATTGTCTCAGATTAGATGACTTTCATCTTTGACTGCTGCCTCGACTCAGGCATTTTGCGCTTCAAAGGCGCTCGGAGGCGTTCGCATCCTGCACAGCAGGCTAGCCAAGATGCGATGCAGATGCCGACTGAGCGGCAGTTGGGGGCACTGGGGGCAGCGGAAGGGGGCCAACAACTCATGGCGGCTGAGTATGTGCTAAGCTGAGCGCACGCAAGACGAGCATGCAAATAAATTTGCAGATTAAACGCATAAACAAGACGAACATTGGCCAAGAGACACTAAGAGTTGCCCAATGCAATTGCAAATAATTGAGGCGCGTATTTAATTCAATTTATAAACCTGGCAAAAGCCTCGACTCGACTTGATTAAACGCAGGCAACGGCTTTAATATTTTTTATTTAATAATTACGTTTTTTTCTGTTCTGTTTTTGAAAATTTGATCTGCGATTAGTGGCAGCCACAGCTAGATTGCAACTGCAACAGGGAGGGGCAGAGTGGGGGCTGTGGCAGCATGCCCCATGGCCAGGGACACGTTCCAGAGTCAAGAGTTGGGAAGCGACTCTGACTGGTCAGCAGGTTGATTTGTTTTGGCCAGTTGCTGTTGCTGTTTCTGTTGCAGTTGTTGCTGTTGCAGTTGTTGTTGTTGCGCGCTTTTCAAATTGCTCGTTGAACGTTCGCCGGGTGAGTAAAACGATTACCCGCCGGCTAGGCCTGCTTTGGTTAGTGCTCGCGTATGTGTTGGAACAACTATTATTAAGCGCGTTCACTAGTTGTTGTTATTACAAGCTTTGCTTTTGTTGTTGTTGTTGGTGATGGTGGTGCTGGTGCTGGTGCTGATGGTGGTGCGGCCATTGTTCTGCTTTGGCTGGAAATTATTATTCGCATGCCAAAATGAATTGAGCTGGCCGAGACGTTGTGGCAAGAGGCTCGACTCTTGGCATGCAACATGTTTAGTTTATTCATAAGCACACACGCACATAGAGTGTGTGCATGTGTTCATGTTTATGCACGTGTGTGTGTGTGTGTGTGTGTGCGTCGGCACATTCAAAAGTAGCCGCTTTAAATGAGCGGGCTTCAGCGCTCACTCAAATTGCCCAGTTATTAAGTAAATTGATTTTAAGTACGTTTCGAAATTATTTGCTTCTAAATGTTTTGTTGCTTTCATCCTCCCTCCCCCTGCGCCAGAAATTCTAACTACATTTTCGCACAGCTCGTTGTTGTTATTCTGACAAAGTTTTTGTTTTTTTTTTTTTTTATGCTGTTGCATTTTTATTTTTTAGCTGCGATAAGAAACTCATTCATATGAAGTTGAGCATAAAAATTGATTGTTAACATCGCCAGCAATTTGCTGCTGATTTCCATTAAGATTAGGCCACGCTAAAAGTGCGGCATAATATGTTCGAAGCCTGGGCGACAATTACGAGGAACGTAAGTAATTTTATGTAATATTATGGATTTTTATTTAAAAGCAACATTAAGTTTAATTTTAAGTTCAGTAAGCTGAAGCAAATTAAATAAAATTTCATATGAAATATTTAGCTAGACTTTTTAAAAATAATCAAATATTTATTAAAAATATTTTACATATTAAATTGTAATAATAAAATATATCATATAACAAATATTTTTTATTGATCATATAAATTTCATTTCTGTATAAATTCCATTTATAAGTCATCTGTTTAATCCATATCTCTTACAAAAATTTATGAATCGATGACTGAGATAAGTATGTAGAAAGTTGTTTAGATTATGGTCTAAGATTTAAGCTTATCAATTTTGAGTACACTTTTTATCTCAACCAGTTAAATATAGTTATTGCTGTAAAACAGAAATTGGCACAGATTGCATGCAGCGAGCGGCATAAATGCAGTTTTCTATTAGCTGACGTTAAATTTAATTTAATTTAAAACTAACAACACACATCACGGCTAAATGAGCGACTCGCATGCAAAATGCAAACAACACTCAGCACACAGCACACAGCAAACAACAAACATCGAACAACAACAAAATTGTTAAATGATAATCAGCTAGTGGAGGCACGCAGAACCAGCTGCAGACACTTGTTGGCCAGCAGTCAATGAAAACGCTTCATAAACAGCGCAATTAAACTAATGACTGTGCCCGCCACTGCGATCGCCGTGATGGCCCGGACTCCGGACTCCGGTCTGCGGCGAGAGCCAACGGCGATCGCATAGAAACCGCTGGCCACACACGACGAGGCTGGCCAAGGCAGACACAGGTTCTACAACAGCAGCAGCAACAGCAGCAGCAACAGCAACAGCAACAGCAACAGCAACATCAACGAATACAAATGCGAATGCGAGTGGGGCTCGTTCATCAGTGGGGCTTTTGGCACTTGCGCATATGATTAACCTGGACTCTGTGGTGGTGCTCGCGGAGGTGGATACGTGCATACGTGAGCCACGTGCAGTGCAAAGTGGTTGGCTTGATGAAATGTGCGCGATTGTCTAATGGGTCGCCAAATGGCTCTCAGCGGCTCCCTCTGCAACAGTTGCAACTGGATGAGCCAGGCTGATGTATTGCCCGTTGCCCGTTGCCCACTGCCTACTGCCATTGCATCTTGAAGCTGCTGTTGTTGCTGCTCTTTGCCACGTTTATGGTTGCCATGGCAGCAGCGAGTCGCAGCAAACCGGTTTTTGCTTATCTTAAAAACTCGACTCAAGTCAGGTAGAGCAGCAGCAGCAGCAGCAGCAGCAGCAGCAGCCGGTTCCGAGTGCCTACTGTGCTACAGTCAGCATCGTCGTCGTCGCATGTTGGTGGTGGCTTTAATGGCTTCCGCCAGCGGATCATAGGAGTGAAATAAATGGCCAGACGGAACCAATAAACGTCGCGCGTTGTGCGTTCATCGTTCGTTCAGCCAAAATGAGTTAAGAACTGTGGACAGTTTGCTGCAGTCGTTGACTCATTGCGATTTATGGCCAAGTATAGGAGAGCGAGAGAGCGAGAGAGGTGCAGAGGTGCAGAGGTAGCGGCAAAGGGGAGAGGCCAGGTACATATACCGCAACGCCCACGGAAAAAGTTGTTCAAAAATTCCAGTCTGCCATTTACTTGTAATAATACATTTTGCATTATAATAATATCAGACTATACTTTACGAAAAAGAAAAGCCACGATGTATATATATATGTATATAGTCGTATATAAAATTGCCTAGACAGTCATCAATCAGTCGGAGCTCAAAGGAATTGACCTGCGCCTGCACTCGACCCAGCTGCCAATGTTCCTACTCCTGCTCCTGCTCCTGCTCCTGCTGCGGCTGCTGCTGCCTTTGGGGTGAATGTGAATGTGAAGGTGAAGCTTTGGCCAAGACCGCAACGGGCAGGTCCGCTGTTTGTCCGGCTGAATAATAAAAGTAATTGCGTCTTTACCCTTTAGGGTTAGCGAGTGGAGCAAATTGCGACTTGAATGCAATGCGCTTTTCTATAAGCATAAAAATTGCTATAATTTGCTGAAGATTGCGCTTTATCCATAACCATAACAATGGCCACCCCCTTGTCCATCCGCCTCCTGCTCTTCCTCCTCCTACTCCTACTCCTCCTGCTCCTGCTCTTCTATGCCAAACCAACAATTTATTTTCCCTGAAGTGCATTTAATCAATATAGACAATGCGGCCAGTTCTGCCAACTATTTATTATAAGTGATGGATTGCTCTGAAACGTTTAAAGTATTTTTCTTATTTTTCTTTTTTTGACGAATAGTGAAGGGCTGCTCTTAAAGCTAAACAGAAATGGGATTAGTTTATTTCTTAGCTGTAAAAAAAAGATCTAACAGAGATACCCAATTTCTAGGAATATCAAATTAATTCTATTTTTTTTTAAACATTTAAAATATTCTCTTAATTTGCTCAAAGTATATAAACCTGAAATGCTTTAGTCTTTCGATGAATGCCGACAAATGGAAACTATTTCAACAATCTGCACTTTATAACTGAACCTGCCCAATGAGGCAAACATCGTTCTGTGGCGCCACATGGCTGCCTCCTGTTGTTGCTTCTTTAGCTGCCCTGCTCCTACTCCTGCTCCTGCTGCTGCTGCTTGTTTGCCATTGGATTTTGGTCTACTGGTTGGCAACGGCTGCTGGCAGCGCCACAAAGCAGATAACAAATATTTGCAGGAAACCATGAGCCCCTTAATTAGTGTAAAGAAGCTCTCGAGTCGCCCTCCGGCTGGGGGCTATGGGCTGGGGGCTGTGGGCTGGGGGCTGTGGGCTGGGGTCGCCAGAACTCATAAAATGCCAGCAAGGAAGCAATTTATCAAAGTTTTGTTGCTTAATTGTCGTCCATGCGGTGTTGGCAGTGAAAGTTTGCCCATTTGCTCGCTCCAGTAGGCAAATAAGGGGGCGTGCCTATGCGGCTGTTCATTTGCCAGTTCACAGTGTGTGTGTGTGTGTGTGTGTGTGTGAGCTCGAGCAGCACTCTCTTATGAGAAAGGACAGCAAATATCATCGATTTTGCCTGACTGCAGTTTTCAAGATATTTTCCACATCATAAATACATAAGTACGCAGAGGCTGGGTGGCTGGACAGGTTGGAGGTGGGGCTGGGGGTGGGCAGGCGAATGCCGAGCTGAGCGCAAACACACGGCTGCTGTGGGCTGCCGTCGCATTTATAACAATTTAAAATTGCACGAAAAAATGGCAATAAAATCCCACAGACAAACGAAATTACGTGACCAATGTGTTTTATTACGATTTTATTGCGAAAATGCGAAGAAGTCAGGCGGTCACAGGGGAAATGGGCGAGGAGCGAAGAGGCAGGGGAGGGGCAGGGCGAACCGCAAATATGACTGCGTCTGGGAAGCGCTTTATTATTTATCTTTCGGCTGAAATCGGCACAGAAGCCAAACAGAAAGCAGAGCTACGCAGAGCAGGAGGTGAAGCTGGAACTGGAGCTGGAGACGGAGACGGAGACGGAGCAGTTGCTGCCTCGTGTGGCACGTGAGCGTCTCGAACGCGAGGGTTGCAACAGGAGTAGCTGCTGCTCTTATTTATGCCTTAAACTTCTCACGTGTCAGGTTAATGCGATATTTATGTGCTGTCACCCAACGAAAATGCCAAATTGTAACCCCCGCAACCCCCTCAGGACAGGTTCATCATTTTGCCTCGCATTTCCTGCTCGAAAAACTGTGTCAGCCAAGTGATTTAACCACCAACACCACGGGGGCTGCAGCACTGGCCAAAGGGGTGGACTGGCCCAGGGGTTGCCGCCCTCAAAAACACCATAAATGGCCAACCAAAAAAACGCCCCTGGGCGAGCGCTGACCGAACTGGCCGGGAAGGCAAATGTTGATATTGGTCTATTGAAATTGTATTTAGTTTTGTTGTTGTCAACATTTTATTAAGTAATTTGCATACATTTTCACAGCAGCATATGCTGCCCAAAAAAAAAAAAAAAATAAATAACAAAAAAATAAAATGAGCGTATAGGTGTGGCAATTAAAGAGCTGATTATAATGCTAATAAAGGATTTGCATCAGCCACTCATTATAATAAGCTTAAAAATATATTTAAAATATTTTTGGATTTAATATATGATACAAATATATGAATATAAAATTTTTACATTTAATAAATAAGTTAAATAATAATACTATATTTATATATTAATTATATATTTTCGTTTTTATCAAATAAGTAAAGAATATTGAATATATTATATTATTTCTTTACTTTTATTTCAAAAAAATATATATATGAATAAGCCAGAGAAGAGACTATTTCAATAAATAAAACTAATTTCCTGCTTTGCATGAAAAATATACTTTGACTAAATAATTAAGTTGCTTAACAACTTTACTGAGCACTCGATTGCTTTCATATTTATGATATATTGCACTTTACTGGAAAAGCCAGTCATGTTGATCTGTGCCAAAAAAAAATAAACGAAATATATATAATATGAATATATATTTACAATACTCTAGACTCTTGGCAAAAAAAAGTTGTTCAAGAAAAATCTTGGACCAATAAAAATGATAAAGATTTGCGCTGGATTTTTTTTTTTTTTTTTTTCATGCGGAAATATAAAATTGAATTATTGCATGCAATTTAAAAACCAACAAAAGCTGACAGCAGTCGAGCTTTTAGCCGAGCAACAGCAACAACAACAATAGCAACAACAGCAACAGCAACAGCAACAAAGAGCATTGCCAAAAAATTTGTCAAAATAATGGCGTCATTCTGCAGTGGCCGCCAGAGGGCTAGCCAAAGGGTCTGGCTGGGCGGGGGGATGTGGTATGGGCGGTCGATTGGATGTGGGTGTGGCGGGCGTGGCGAGCCGACAAAGATGCCATAAGGCAGCAAGGAACCGCCGGCGCTGCTGGCGACGCCATGGTTTATCCTTTTATCCTTTATCCTTATGCTTTTTTGCACATTATTTGCTTTTGCAATTCAAAGCGATTAAGTGAGACGACGCGGCGCAGGCGAGGATGGCGACTCGAGTCGACTCGACTCGACTCGACTCGGGGGTCATTAAGGACGACATAAAACATGTTTTTGTTGCAATGCCCATAAGTATCTGTATCTGTACTTGTATTTGTGTATCTGAGTATCTGTGTATGTGCAAGCCGTTCGCGTGCTAGTCTATAAAAATATTGCATGCCTAATGGCAAAGCCGAAAGTCGTATAACTCAATGCAGCCGCCGCCTAACCCCCAAAGCTAAGCCTAGACAGCTAACTGGCCATTAGCACAAGCGGTTGCAGCCCCCATGTCGCATCCACAATAAAAAACAAAAGGCATTTCGAAAGTAAGCCCATTTAATAGAGCAATTATGACCAGTTGAAAGTCGAGAACGCAGCTGAGAAACGAAAAAAAAAAAAAATATACAAAAATGAAAAAATAAAATAAAATGAAAACTGAATTGAAGCAAAGTCGAGCGTCGCGGCCATATTTCAAAGTGTTTGCCCGTAACTAATTAAGCAATTAATTTTCGAGCAGAGGCCGCTGTGAAAGGCAACGAGATACACACACACACATACACACACAACACATGCACGCCCAATATGAAATGAGAACAAGTTCAACAAACTTTTCTCGAATATAATTTACAGGCTGCTGTGAAATTATTTATGCCTGCCTGCCATATACTATGTGCTACTCGGTGCACAGCCCATATCCAATTGCTTGAGCCCAATCCTTTGCCTTTGCCTTTGGCTGTGCCTCTCTCTCTCTCTCTCTCTCTCATGCGTGCGCCGCGGTGTATGCAACACTTTTCCTGCGAGCAGGCCTCGACTGTCATAAAATATGTTAAACGCCCGAATCGCCGGAGGGTGTGAAAACTCGAATCAAAGAGCAAAGCAAAAGCACGCTGAATATTTATGATACGATTAGCAGACTTTTGCCGTGCTGCTCTGCAGGTTGCAAGGAGGCCAAATTTACGCTGGCCACATAACTAAAGTGGTAACCGAGCTGGCCCTGGCAGGCTGTGGCAAGGCTGCCAATTAAGCTGGGAGTGTGCCGCATGAATATGTAAATAAAAGCAGCTAATAAGTGGGTGTTTAATAACCGGATGGCCAACAACCAAATGGCCCAACGGCCATTTCAGCCCAACCAGCGAGGGCCCGAAATGTGAGAGCAATGCGAGCTGCGAGCTGCGAGCTGCGAGCTGAGCGCAGTTTGTCAACCGACAAAGGTGAAAAAAAGGGGCAGCCCAAAGGGAAGAGGAAGCAGAGTGAAAAAAAGGTAGCATGTTTAATTTGCGTGGCATTTGCAGCTGCCTGCGGCAAAAAGATAACGAAATAAAACGTTTGTCGGCATGGAGCAAAACGGGGGGACAGCAGAGCAGCAGAGGGAGCCGAGGAAAAACAAAGGCAGAAAAAAGGCAAAGCCAAAAATTGGTTGTAGCGCAGTGTAAACTAATTAAACGGCGCGCAAAAGTGTTGCATGTGTTGCGAAATACACACACACACACACACAATATATATATATATTTGTATATAATATAAATATGTACTAGAGAGAGAGAGAGATACATATATGCATAAGGATGGCCGCAAAATGGCAATAAACGCGTGGAGCCATTAAAATTATGATTAAAATTTAATTTAGCGAAAATAATCAGACGCGCCTTTGATTAACTCCAAACGAGCGCGCAATTAAATCAAAAAAATATGCACGGCAAAAAAATAGAAGAAGAAGCGATGGAAATGCACGGCCCATGAATTCCATTAAAATTCAATTAAAAATTGAAAATCAACAATGAAAAGCGCAATAAAAACTAATAATAATCGCATGTTAATGGCCGCTCATGGGCGCCGCCTAGCGTTCAGTAGCTGCAACTGCTCGACAAATATGCTTACAGCAGTAGTATATGAATGTATATGTATTGTATTGGTCTATGTATTGGTGTGCATGTATGTGTGCACGCATGTAGCTCGGCCAGGAAAACGCATTTATTCATTCATTATACGCAGACAATTAAGTACCAGGAATTTCGTAGCACCATAAATCGCTCCGCGCCCCACCCGCCTGGGCACAACCCATTCCCCCGTATTCCTCGCAAATTGTCAGGTCAGCTGAAAATCTACATATGCACTGACCAAACAACTATTAAACTATGTGGGCCCGCCCGACCGGGCCGAGCTAAGCAATGGCTGTGAGAATTTTGGAAAATTTTCAATTTACTCGCTGAACGGCCATTTTGCATTTGGTCGCGAGCATCATGGCCTCCACAAACCGCCCCCGAAGCGTTCCCTATAAGGGTGGCTCAGCGGCCAGGCCAGTTTAATTGAAAATTCTTCAAATCATAGTGAGAGCGAGAGAAACTACTCTTAAACTAGGCAGAGTAAGGCTTAAAGGCTTGCATAATTGCAATTGAATACTGACTTGAGTATAAAATTGATTAGCAAATATATATTGATGTATTAATACATCAAATAATAATTTATTGTAATATATCATCCCTAAACTAAACACTAAAATACTTAAATTTATTCATTGAATTGAAATTGAATGATATGAAAAGCTAATTAATCCAGATGCCTGCCATTTGATACGCTTAATGAATATAACTCACAGCTTATTAAAACTTTGTCAGTATAGTGAATTCTAAATAAACGATACATACATATACATATACATATATACATATCTATATTTAGACTTATCATAAGCCCTCTTACCCCACTCGACATATTAATTGGAAAGCCATTTCGGAGCCTTTCTTTATCTCTGCTCGCCTGCTCGCGAGTCGCTTATCAGTAGCTCGGGAAATGTAACTTGTGACGCGTTCGTATGGCGGCTTACTTTTGTGAGTAGCTGTATGAGTGTGTGTGTCTGTGCTCGAATGTATGTGGCTCACAAGACATCAAATTACTTTCGTATGCAAATCAGCGGCTTTTCTGCCGACTTTTTTTTGTTGCCCCGTCCGCTGCCTCAACTGCGAATTTTTTCCACGCCCAGGCCGCAACATTGGCAGACAGTCAGAGAGCTACAGATAGCAGACACGGCATTTGATCGCCACCAAATTTATCTCAATGATATGCAGATAAAACTAACAAGTACCAAGTTTCGTTATTTCCCTTTCGGTTTCCCTTTTGCCCTGCCTACCGCTCCCTCTCTCTGCTCTGTGGCAAGAAGAGCCAGAAGAAAAAACTACATTAGCAAATAAATTTATTTAGCATTACAAAAAATGAGGTAGCTGAGTGGCTTGACTTCGCAAAGGGGGCGCAGCGCGAGGGCGGGCGGTGCTCTGTGAAGGTGTGTGTGTGTGTGTGTGTGTGCGTTGTGGGTGTGCGCGGCCGCCATGAATTTATTTAAGATGCTTATTGATTGGATTTGATTTTATGCTATGGCAAAGTAAATTTGCGCAAATAAATTTAAATGAGGGCGTTGAGTTTGCAGTTGCTTTCGGGCCCCGCCCCCACCTCACCACTTGTGGGCAGGCAGCAAAAAAATGTCTACTTTTTTTTGTTCAAGGGAAAACTAAGCTCGCATGTGTGCACATATTGGCAGCAGGCACTGTAGCCACACGCATGAGTAATTTTCCAATTTTTGTTTCACATTTGCAGCTAATCTGGAAAATGGATTTTTCTACTAGCTTGGAGTGGGTAGACTTCGTTTTTCTTTTAAGGGATATCTCTTATTTATTCATTTACTTACGATAATCTGATTGTATCTTGCTTTGTCAATGCTTGAATGTGGAGGAGTTTAGCAACTTCTTGATGAAATGCAACACTTACCTGAAAGATAAAAGGAAATATATATTTAGTTGAAGTGAAATTAAGTAATAATTTTAATTACAATAATATAATTTAGCATATTTTCAAGTAAATACTTAATTTACATATTATTTTTAATTTAATTAACTTAATTTAGTCTCGAATACAATCAACTAAAACATGCACTTCAACAACACCTATAGAGTTTTTTATATAACTCTCAGCTGATTTTTATGGCGTGATTTTTAATTACGCGCCCAGCTTGGCTGTGCTCCATATTTTTGTGTAATAATTGTGTAAAATGAAATAATTAAAATGCAGCGCATAAAGTAACTTAAAATGCTTTAACGACCTTTTGTTAATAACGCAAAGTGCAAATGTTCTCTCACGCTGATTGTTGCACGGTTGCACGGTTGCCCGGTTGCACGACTGCAGGTTGTACGACTGCAGGTTGCACGTTGCACGTTGTCCACTGGCCATTTACATGCGTTATGCCAACTTCGGCAGCAACAACAATTGCAACTGTGCGCCGCACGCAATTTTCATTTGCTGCTGTTATTAAGTGATAATTGAATTTTTATGCCAGCGCCAACAGGCGACGCGAAATGAACTTCAGAGCCTTTTGCAATTACGAGAGAGGTCAGCGCGACAGTTAAGATGACCCAGTGCATAAAGTGAAGCTGCAGCTTAAAGGTGACTCAACGAGTGCAAAGGTAAAAGTCTTTGCTCGCACTTAAAATCCTAAAGTGAGTGCTAAGATGAATTAAATTCATTTTTATCTGTGAATTTATATACCATTTTTTTTTTGTATTTATATGTTTTTCATTTATATTTTATTTATATATTTTTTGCTTTTTTTTCTAATATATATTTTTTATTATTATATTTTTATAATATTTATATTATATAATATACTATATTTTATATATTCAGTAATTATTTTAATTTTTGATATATTAAATATATGTGTTATATTTTGCGATATAAATTATATTGAATATATTTCCTAATTAGCTAATATAATACTACTGTTAATTATTCTATTTTAATTATGCACCTTTATTTAATTTTAATATTATTAATATTATTGATATTATTATTATTATTGTTATTATTATTATTATTATTATTATTATTTATTATTTTTTTGCCTTATGCCTTACTATATTTATCAATATTTTATTTTAATTTTTAGCATTTTTCATTTCACTATCTTCAACTGTTTTTCATGCACTTCCTTACGCGTCTCGTCCCGCTGCTCTGGGCCATGTTGCCGCAACTGATGTCAGCTCTTTTTCCACTAAACTGTGCCGCCAACTTTCTAAATGGACAAAATTGCCGCTGGGCCATAAATCAGACGCTCAGCGCTGGGCCTCAATTTCGGGGCATGTAACGCACTTTCTAAACAGCACGAAAGACCCAGAGATAAAAACAAAAAACTGGGCTAACAAAAAACTCCAACTGTATGACAATTGTTGTGAAAATGTATCAACAAAAAAATACAGAAGAAAATCAACAGAGAAATATAGGAAAAAAAAAAAAGGAAAAATTTGCACTGCAGCTGCTTTATGACAGGTCGACCTGCGACTGTGCCAGGCAAAAACCGCAAACGGTGCAAAAATTATGAAAATTCATATTGCCGCACGCACTTGGCGGGAAATGCGGAAATTTGGCACGGCACAGGTATTTGCCCATTGTCTCGCTTTTTGTCTCATTTTAGGGCATCGCTGCGGGCGGTGGGCGTGAAATTTGCATGCGTCAATGGAATATGAAAATTTAGAAACTGTTGCAATTTGCAATTTGCAGTTGCCGCAATGGCAGTGGCAGTTGCTGGGCATTTTGCGTTGATTTACGGCCAGTTGCTGGAACGATCATAAATCTCTTCCACGTGTGCGTCTGTGTGTGTGTGTGTGTGCGTGTGTGTGGCAAATATTTTGGTTGCAGCGATTTCATGCCCCGCAGACGACAATTGCATTGCACTTGGGCCCATTTAATTTGTGCAAAATAAAACAAAACTAAAGAAGCAAAAACTGCGACGACCAGCCAAAAAAAAAAAAAAAAAAAAAAAAGGAACAAGTCGCACACATTTCACGCGGCTTCCACAAAAGGTAAGAGTCGGCCCGAGCCCCGTCTCCGTTCCGGGACGACAACGAAAAGCAATTTACAAAAAGCACGCAGCGTTTAGATCAAAAGCAAAGACGACGTCGCCAATGGCAGGACACAGCCCTGCAAAGGACGCTGACAAAGAGAGAGAGAGAGAGGAGAGGGGGAGAGAGGGCGCACCAACGATGCAATACAACGCAAAACACATCATTAAGTATAAAATTCTTAAAATGGAATTTTAAATCATTAAAAAAACGCTACAAAAAAGACAACAACAACAACAACAGCGCAGCAGCAGCAGCGGCCAACGAGGAATTTGCAATGCGTTTGCTTTATTTGGCAGTGGCTCGCTGAAAGCTGCAGCAACAGCAGCGGCTGCCACATGCAACCAATGTCCAAAATGGTTGTGGCAGCAACAGCAACGGCAACAGCAACAGCAACGGCAACGGCAACAGCGGCTACAGCGTGCAGCATTTTTTTTTATGTACACGCCAAGCCAAACAGCTTGAATGGAAGTAATGATGCTGCCCCAAACGTTGTCCAAGTCTTGAGAAAGGCGCGCGGTTGTTGCATTCGCAATGAGTTGCTGTTGTCGCTGTTACTGGTTGCTGTTGCTGCTTGCTGGCTGCAATGGCAATCAGCAACATGGCCGCCTGGGCAGCCAAACGAAGCTGAACTGCCATCGTTGCTTTTATCGGCATTTTAGCTCTTTTCCTATATGCAACACAGTCCCGGCTGCTGCTGCTGTTGCTGTTGTTGTTGTTGTTGTGGCTGCTGTTGCTGTTCGCTGCTGCGCTTTTTGGTTAACATGTTGCCGCTGCACGAATTCTATGTTGCACTCGGAATTTGAAGTAAATAATTCTTTGCTGTTCGCCTGTTTTTCTTTTCTTTTCTTTTTTTTTTTTTTTTTTTCTTTTTTGTTGCAAGTGCTTCGTGCTCGTTAAGCATTTTGCTCTGCGATTTCTTTTCTTTTGTTGCTCTCGCTGTTCCTCATAATGCGCCACCAAAAAAGAAGGAGAGATATATTTATATATATGTATCTAAATGTCTAAAAAGCAAAATAAAAAGGGCGCGCCAGCTGCGAAAAGTGGTTCCGTTTCGTTTATCTCATGTTTGGGTGCGTTCTGCCGTATACCCTCTCTCTATATATGTATGTATGAAGCATAATGCGATGAGTAAAGTCGTTTCAAGTAAGCGAATCACTTGGCGGCATAATGACGTCACTCCTGCCAGATATGGCTAATGAAGGATTAATGATATATGCATCTACTCTAGAGCTAAGTGCATTAAATGGCAAAGCAGTTAGCGAAATGCCAAGGAACGAGACGAAGTCAATTCAAAAGAGATCAAGAAAATTCTGCAATTCCATATCTTAATTGAGTAAACTACTATACAGCAGACACTTTGAAAATAAACCTATTAATTTCAGTATATAATTACTAGAAAATAATATAAAATTTCTATATATTTCCTTTACACTCAAAAAAATTTGCGTAATTAATTATCTAAGTAATTGCATTTTTATTTACTTATTATTTATTATTTTTTGTGCTGATTTGATTAGACTTTATATTAATACATATATTTTTAATCATATATTTTTTTTTTTTTAATTTATTTATTTTATTTTGTTTTATAGAATACATTGCTCAATTGCTGCTCAATCATCTTCTGCTTCTTTTGCCTTTCAAAATTAAACTTGTCTGCCTTTCTGCAGCGCTGCCAAAACAGTCCACATATGAAGCTGGCAATCAGAGAAAACGCGCTGTAAGCCATTAAAAACTCAACTGGTTCTGCATTTGTATTTGCTGGATGTCCATCTTTTGGCCTGGCCAAATGCCTGGCGATGGTAGCGAGCAAATAAATTCAATTTGCGGCTAGTCGACGAACTGCGACAGGTTTTTGCCGCATTTATCATCGCATCAACATCGAAGACAGCGACAACGGCGACGACGACGACGATGAGGACGTCGAGGACGAGAGACAGACACACATGAGATGGCAGCTACAAATGAAACGCCATTTACCAATTTATTTATTTATATAAGGCGAATATATTTTATAACCCGCAGCAAATGCAGTCGAGCACAGAGCAGAAAAGCGAAAAGAAAAAAAAATCTTTGCTCGAAGAAGGCAACAACAGAGAAAAAGAGAGGGAAAAAAAACACAAAATGTTGTATGAAGTGACCAAACTAGTTCGTTAAAATAAATTCGAGAGCCACTAACAATGTTGCGCGGACAGACGGACGGACGGACAGACGAATGGATGGACGGACGGACAGATGGGCAACATGCAACGGCTGCCGCAGCAAAGAGCAAAGAGCCACAGCCAGAGACAGAGCAAGAGCAAGAGCAGGTCGAGTCTCAGGTTCCAGTTTGGCTCCATGTCGATGGATGCGGCAGGGCGAAGATGTATTCCTTTTGGGATGTTTTTAATTTTTCTTTAAAGTCGTTAAGCGTCGTCGTTTTTTGCGCCTGCCTCGGCCTCGTCCTCTGCCGCTGCTTCAGCCGCGGCCTTTTGTATGTGCCTCCGTTCGTTAGCTTGCAATGGAGCTGAAGCTGGAAGCTCGCAGCTCGCAGCCCGCAGCTCGAAGCTGGGAGCTGGGAGCTGGAGCGCGCCATTGCCATTTGCTTCCTGCGTGCTGCCGCGTTGCCTTTCTAATGGAGTTTTGCAGATAACAGGCAACGACAACGGCAAAGGCAGCAGCAAAGGCAGAGGCAATGGCAATGGCAACAGCAGCTCCATCTGCAGCTTCTGCTTGCCACGTCTGGCCCCCTCTCAGCAGCTGCTAAGCATAAACACACACTTACACGTACTTGGGGCAATGGAATGAAATGAAATTAAACCCTTTTCGGTGACTGCTGCCGAGGAGGAGCGCGCTGCCGCGAATGGTGTAGAGCAGGACCGTGGACAACGACTGGGGGAGTGGGGGGAGCTTGGGGCATGGGGCATGGCAAATAGTTGCAAAAAATTAACATTATTGCAATTTCGCAGCCTCGGAACGGGTGTACGCGACTAACAAGCAATGCCCCAGGGACGCAGAGGCCACGTTGGAGGAGCAGAGCCCCTTACCTGGAGCCCAACCAAACTCTCGTATAATTGAAGATCTTGACTGCGTCGAGCCAAAACAGCGGCACATAAATTGAAAATCGTTTAGAAAATTAAAGAAATGAGTCTGTGAATTGCAGCCAGAGAGATGCACTAGCTGGAGCCAGGCATTGGCTGCATCGAGTGGACTGCCTCTGCTGCCTGTGCTGCCTGTGCTGCCTCTGCTGCTGGCCATGGCTCAACTCTCGGCTCGTATTTCTATTTACTTTTTTAGTTGCAAATGGCAATGCCGACAGGCGAACAACAATGCCAGCTAGAGCTAGACAAGTGGAGCAAAACAAAGAAAAATTGCAAAAGAACTTTTTGCCATTTCTCTAGCCATGCGACGCCCCGCGCCGCCCCACCTGCAATCCCCCCGACGACAGGCAGCATATGCAAATTTCTAAAGTTCTGCTGCAGCCAGCGAGAATGCGAAGAGAAATGGCGACAATTGTTGGGCACTTCTTGAAGAAAATGATTTCCTTGCTCCAGGAGAGCTGCCTGGCACTGCGAATAATTCACAAGTTAAGGTGGAAGTTTCATTTTATGCATTTCTTAAAAATGTCTAAAATGATTCGCTTAGTTTGAAGTAGTTTTTTACCTTCAAATTTATTGCAAAATAAATTCCAGTCCAATTGTTTTAAATGAGCATTCAAATTGAATAAAATGTGCTTGAATAAATATGTTGCTTAATTTGATAATAAAGTCAGAGACTCGAGAAATTTTAAAGTTAGAGACTCAGGAAACTTTAAAATAATTTGTAATTAAACGAAATGAAAAACTTGAACAAAGTAGATCTCTTTTCATTTTCAGGCCTAGCTCAAGGCAATTTTCCGCACTGAACAATAATAAACTAAAAGCTTCAATTGATAAATAAATATTCAAAAATTCAGTTATTCTCTCGGCAGCTAACTAAAACTTGAATAGACAGAGCTGCTGTCGCTCCATTGGGCGCTTAGTGGATCTGCAGCGCTGGTAGTTTTTACCTACGCGAACAGCAGCTGTCGCAGCCAACATTCAATTGCAGCTCTGATTGCGAATCAGCTGCCTTTGGCGATGGGCAATAAGCCGCTGCTGCGCTGCCGCCCGCTGTGCCAGCATTGATAACAGCCATTCGCCATTCGCTATTCGCCATTCGCCATTTCAGAGTCCTGCTCCTCCACATTCCAGCTGCCTGTGTCGGGGCTCTCAATTCTAGAAATCGCGCATTTACTGCCGGATTTCTAATCTGTCTTCGCGTGCTGTTTGCTTGCATGCGAGCATTGCAGAACACGAGCAACATGCGATGCAGTGCCCCGCCCTAGACCCGATCGGCCCCAACCACCACCTTCCAGCGGCAGCCTCATGCTGTGCTGTCCTGTTGTCCCTGTTGCACGCACACACACACACAGCATGCTGTACTTTTCACGCACACACACACATACACACACATTTATGCAAATGTCAGACCATCATAAAATTGGATTTGGCAGCTGATTCGGCGGCTATTTTAAGCCGCTTTTTCGCTCACAACATTTCTGAATTAAATTGTTGGCCTGCAATATAGAAATTAAAATTAATTTTAGCCAATGCTTCGGCCATAGCGTTTATTTATTTTTAGTTTTTCATGTTTCCACATTTGTTGTTGTTTTTGCTTTTCTGCGTCGCAGATTTTTCAAATATTTTTTCGTTTTGGCTTATTTTTAGTCGCATTTTTGTCGCATTGCGAATCTCTGTCGCTCCGCCGCTCTGTCTCTCTCAGCTTTTTGTCTCTGGGCCGACTAAATAAATTTCGTTTTAAGCGTTTTCGCCACACTCCATATACAAAAGGAGCTGCAGGAGTCGCAGGAGTAGCCAGCGCCCAAATAGCCAACGATAATAAAATAAACAAAAGGTTTGCCGCCAGCTTTGGCCAGCTAAAGGAAACGCAGCACCGCAACGGCTAAGACGAACCTTGAAGGGGCCGGAGCAGGGGCAGGGTCATGGTGGCAAGGAACAAGGGGCAGTGGGGCATTGCCTGCAAAGGTGAATCGCAGTTGCTGCAGGTTTGCCAGCTTTTATTTGTGTGTTTTATTGTGGGCATATCTCAAAAGCGAATCTTTCGCCGGGTCGAACTGCGACGTGAAACAGATAAAAGAAGTAGACGAAGCAACACATGAAGAGAACACACACACACACACACACACAGACAGACACACACGCGAGCACACAATGGCCATGCGAATACATAGCTAAATAATGGAGAGCGGATAAGCAAAAGAAGACTACAATAAAATCAATAGAAATGCACTCTGCACGACTCAGAGATACCCAGTAAAAGGAGCTGATGAGCTGGGCAAACATTTAAGTAATTTAAGTACAACGAATGACTGTAAAAATATTATTATAAATTTAACATAATATATGTATCTAAATTTGATATGTAAAATATAATTAATGACTTTAAAATACATTTCAATATATTTAAAATTATTTATTTACTTTCTAAAGATTTTTTTAGAGAAAAAAAATTTATATATATATATAACCAGAAACAAACAGTGACCCAAATTTAAATATAGAATATAAATATTAGACATTACATATATATTAGATATATAAATTTGGCGCTGTTTGTTTATCTTGCGAATATCAAAGAAAAATATTGAAAGAATTCTAAAATACACAACAAATATTTTATATTTGAACAACAAACGCTGCCTAATTATAATTTCATAGTTCTTCGAATTTTCCTGATAATTAAAATGTTTTAAATAAATTATTATTAGGAGGTGCTGTTAAAGTCGCGCACAAATCGCTAGCAAACCGCACACAAAACGCCTGAAATGCTTTTAGCTTTGGCCGCAACAATCGAGCCCATTTTGCAACATTTCGCCTATCGCCCAGCAGCCAATGCCTCTTGCTGTAGCTGGAGAGCTGCGCTTTATGCTGGCGGCACCAAGGCGCTGGCCCGCCTCCGCTCTAGCGCCTCCCTCGCACATATGCAAATAATGCAACATGCGGCGCAACATGCGACTCGAAGCCACGTTGCACGTTCCGCGTACTGTGGCAGCCCAAGACTGGGCTCCCATTGCGGACGGGCAGCAGGCAGACAGACAGCAGGACGGCTGGCCTGGCAGTCAGACAGTTTGGGGTGCATCCGCATCCTCAACTGCCTTCGTGTATCGAAGATGAATAAGGAGCTATTTTTACTTTTAAATCTTAAACAAGCATTGCTGCTGCTGCTGCTGCTGCTGCTCTGTCCTCCCTCTCCCACTGCCCCTCCCATGGGCTGTTGTCGCTGCGGATGCGGGTCTTTTGTGGCACTTTAGCGCTGGCGGTGGCAAGTTTCTCAGGCCCCAAACCAGAGACACAGACGCAGCTTGATGATGTTGTTCGTTCTACGTTCATCGATGTTGCTCTTGCTGTGCTCGTACTTGTCTCATGTGCTGTTTTGTGGCGATGTCATCGAACTATCGGCAAGTTCTCTTCCAGTTTTTGTTGTTTCTTTTCAGTGTGTCGAGTAGACAAAACAAATTTGGCCACGTATGTACGTAATCCATAATATCTCTGTAGCTCTAATCCGACTGGCTGGGCTCACTTGAGTTTATGTTGTCCGAAACTTCAGGTGTTGCTGTTGCGGTCACTCGAACACTGCCAAGAGATAGTTCGGCATCCACAAGATACTTTAGTGCTGTATTTCTGAGGCATCTTTGTGTTGTGGGCTTACGGTCTTAGCTAGTGTGCGATTATTCAGACACTCGCTCGCTTAATCGCACACACATACAAATACAGACTCAAGAGTCGCCCCAGACACGAGCATGGCAAATGCACATATTAAATTTTTGAGAACTGTTTGGGTTGGGGGAGGGATGGGAGGCGGGGGCAACCAGACGACTGAAATCCTCATGTGATTTATGCAATTAGCACTCAACTAAGTCTGCTTAATGAACGACATGCCGCTGGCAACAGTCTGGCAACGCTGCCAGGCGACGAACCGTGGCGCCAATGAACGCTCCGGCAACTCCCACGAAAATCAAATTATGGCCGTACACACAGATACTGGACAGATACAGCTGCTGCTGCTGCTGCTGCTGCAGAGTCCCTGAGCATAATCGAATTTCCACGAAAAAAATCCACATAATGTGCCGAGCAATTCGACATGGCAGCAGTCGACCGATCGGGTTCTACTTTATGGCCTGCCAATTGGTAGGCAATTTTAATGCATATTTCATAGCCCAACGAAACTTGGTCGAGGGATAACGCCCGATGTCCCATTGCCCATTGAATGCTTGTCTAGCTCTTGTTAAACTCTGCCTTCCTTCCCTCTCTCTCCTCTCTCCCTCTCACTCACTGCTGTTTTAGGGGGAGTTGTACTCCATATTGAATTATGATTTATGAGTCGAACATGTTGTAGCTAGCGCAAGGGTACTTAGAATATCTACGTGTACAAGTGTATGTGTGTGTGTGTGTGTGTGCCTGTAAAATGTGCGCATATGCGCTAGTTAGCGCGACCCAAGTTAGGAGCTCTGAGTTGGAATCTGAAGTGGTTGTCGTCCCAAAATAGCGACATTTGTGATGCACTTGAGAAGAATGAAGAAGCGTGAGAGAGAGAGAGAGAGATATGAAAAAAATGGAAACAGTCGCCATGTTTTTCACAATTCTTTTGCGCGATGGGAATGTGTGACAAGTCAATGCAGTGTAATTGGAGCTGCAATGCCTGCAATGGTCCAACAATTATCCCATTATCTCATTTGGGAACATTCACAGGATGTGCATAATCTCTAGAGTTTATCTCTGTATAACAGAAATTCAAATGAAAATAAATTTAGAGAATAAGAATTTAGGTATGTGTGTGTATATTAAGACTTCATTTGTGAGTTGTGTCTCGATGAGTTTTCGACTTTGAAGCCATCAATTTAAGTGGCAGCAACATCATTTAAAGAAAATAGAATGAGTCGAAGCCTTTTGCCTGGATCTTTCCTATTTTTTCTATGGGTTGAAGTAATGAAGAAGTCTTAATTGTATAAAGTAAAAATATACATGTAAGATTAGTTTGGGTATAGATTTAATATATTGAAGAATTTTTATAAACTTTCATTCTCACGAAATATGAGCTACAGCATGTAATTTAGTTTTAAAACTTTTAAATATGTATATATTTATTTATTTTATTTTGTTTTATTTTATTTATATTTCATTTTCTGATATAGTCTTAAAATTTTCTAATATATTTATAAACAATTGTTTTATTTATTTATTTATTTTCTTTTTCATATTCTATAGTTTTTAAACTTTCAAATATATAAATATTTATTTTTATTTATTTATTTTTTTTTTAATTTAATTTAATTTATTTTTCATTTTCTGGTGCCTATAGCTTTACAATTTTTTATTATGTTTATAAATAATTATGTTATTTAAATTATTTATTTTCTTTATCATATTCTATAATTTTTGAGCTTTCAAACATGTACATATTTATTTATTTATTTTATGTAATTTATTTAATTTAGTTTATTTATTAATTTTTGGATGCCTATAGTTATTAAACTTTTAAATATGTATGTATGTATATACTTATTTGTTGTACTTTATTTATTTATTATTATTATTATTTTTTAATCTTCTGATGATTTTATTTTTTATTTCACTTTTAGATATGTATACATCAATTTATTTATTTATTTATTTTTATTTTTATTATTATTTTTTTTTTTTTTTCATTTTCTGATACCTATTCTGACAATTTAATCTACTTGTACAAAAAAGATATTTTATAGGTAAATAAACATGTTTGTGAATATAATATGATGGAAACGATCTTCAAACATATTATTATAGGTATCATTATAGCTCTACAGTGAGTTAATTTCATCTGCATGTCTTTTAGGGAAGTTCTCTTTATATTGATGGCTGCTGTTCAGCTATTCAAAGAGTGTTTTTGGTTTATGTAGTCGTCGGAATGTGTTGCGCTTTGAGCAAAACACCCTTGACTGGACTGGCCCAATGGCCTGCTAGACTGTTGTCGACTGTCTAATCACCACAGCTGTCAGCTACACTCATCCGATGCGACACTGAGTGGCGAGTGAGGCTATTCAAGTGTCGTTGTATTTTAACACGTGAGTGACTTTTATACGTGGCCATTGTCTGGAGATGAGTCGTTTTAAAATGCCAGCCCAGGCCCAGGCCCAGGCCCAGGCGCAGGCACTGGAAAATTCACACATACGCGCGAAAGGGAAAAGGCGCGGGACGTGCGGTGAATGCGGTGTGCAGTTGTGCGGTTTGTTGTGGCGTATTGGTGGGGCTGTATCTGGGGATGGGGATAGGGCGGCAGTTGTTCTCTTAGGACCGCATAAAAATGCCATATAAATGTGACACTTTAAATGCCAACGACCAAAATAGTTTTGAATGCAGAGGGGCGCTCCGAGAGGCAGAGGGGCGGAGTTACTTCACGTGACGAATTCGTGACGTGGCAAACAAACGAACGAAAAGAGGATCGAAAAAAAACGGCAAATAAAAATGAAAATGGCCAACTTACATTTATTTGCATTTTCAAGTTTCTGGACATTGCGCGAGGAAATTTTGTTTTTGTTGCAGCTTATTTTTTTATCGCTAGAGACATTTGAATTTGGCCACGTTCTTCACATTTGTGTGTGTGTGTGTGTGTGAAAGCACACGACAACTTGCTGTGCACATTCCTCATTTCAGTTTAGCTCGTTTCGTTTCGTTTTGGATTTGGTTTGGTTTGGTCGGGTTCCTTCCTTCCGCTTTGCGGGCTCTTCACACGACACATTTTCCACAAGAATGAGTCCAGCGACATTTGCATATGTGTACCAGTGTCTCTCTCTCTGTGTGTGTGTGTGTGTATGTGTGAACTGTCAACGCGCCATAGAACTGTCAACTTGATGGTAATTCTGAACAAAGCCATGAAAACTGCCAACAGGATGAGGCGCTGCAGCTGAAGGGCTTGGAGTCTCTGCTTTCACTTGTCGCGTCGCCGTCTGGTTTTTTTTTTTATATTTTTTTATATTTTCTGTGTGTTGGCCAAGACAAAGGCGCTGATGGATTCATAGAAATTAAATGGCGTGCTTTGCCGTATTTCGACACAGACAATTTCTCATTTGAAATGCATGCAAACATGGCGTATTTATGAGGCCGAGCCGCACCACCCACCCACACGGCACGCCACGCCAGGCCACGTCGCTGCCGCCGGGGTGACTGGCAATTAGTGCGACACTTCCGCTGCATCTTGAGTGCCACATCCGACGGCGATGCCACCGCCTGATATACACACGGCAGCAGCATGGAAGCAGCTTCAGCTATAAATCAAAGGCTGACAAATGGGAAACTCTATGGAAAGATTAGTCGTAAATTCTAGGAAAGTTCTATCTATATATCAGCCGTCAGCTATCTGCTCTTATCAGCTGATGCAACAGTTCATTGTGGACATTTGCTCTAGCTGAACTTTGTCTACGCCTCTGCTTGCAGCGCCCAATCAACGCTCTTAATTGCAGCCATTATTTTAGCATTTTTGCAATTTAATTTTTTTTTCTTTTTTAATAAAAAGAAACTAATTTATTTTATATGCATGCGTGTCATAAATCTTAACGATTTATGCTCATTGCAAATTTATTGGCAGTTCCACATAAAAACAAAAAACAAAAATTGCATCGAGAGGAAAAATGTTCAGCGCCAACAAAGTTCAAACAATCAACGCCATTGTACGGACTGGTGGGCTACGGGCGGGGAGTAGAGGGTGACGGGTGACGGGCAGCAGGCCAGTTCATGCTGTTCATTTTGTCTACAATTCACAGTTTTCATATATCGATATATGCACAATTTACTATCAGCAACAGCCGTAAAGGCAGCGCATCGCATCGCATCGCATTCTCGACTCCAAAAACAAAAAGGCAAAAAACGGCCAGTATATTATGAAGTCCCAGAGCTGCACTTCAATTAAAATGCATTTTCGCAGTTTATGAGCTTAATCTCATAAACAATTTTTGCATTGTTGCAAAATCCTTTTTGTTTGTCGCGATTTCTGACTGTCAGCAGACGGTTTAAATACATTTTGTTAAATAAACTGTGCAGAATGAATGTAAACTGTAAGCTACAGAGGTGTGATAAGGAAAATGCTCATGTGCAGTAGAAATTTGAGGCATACCAGAAATTATTAAATTGATGATGAAACAAGTAAAAATTAGTTTGGGAATTTCTGCTACCACTGCTATATTTAAATTTCCATAGCAGCCTTGTTAAATGAAAACATTTCCATAGACCGGAAAAATAAATGAACTTGAAATACTTATAAAAAATATATTTGATATATATTTGTATATAAATTTTAGAAGAATTCTATTTTTGATTTTAACTATATATATATTTTTTTTAATTTAAATTTCTTTTTCTAAGGTTATATAGCCCCATTTGTGTATGGTTTTCGCGTATCTGACATCAAGTTACTTTGCTGATTAATATACTGAATATAGCTCAATTTTATTCTACTAAAGGGAAAAAGTTTTAATACATTAAAACAATACATAACATATAATATATTACAGCTCAAATATTAAAAATTTATTGTATTATGTATATTATTGTATATTGTATATTATTTAAAAAATATTTAGAAAATTTTGTTAAATATGTTCAATTTTTAAACTTTTATTTTACTATGTAGAATTGTATTAATATTGTATAAAAATTTTTCATTTTAGTTTGATGTATAATTCATATATTATATAGCTATTATTACTATTATTTTACGGTTTTCGATTACTAATAAATTTATAAAAATTATTTAGCATACAAATTGTAATTATTTAACTTAAAATCAATATATATTTTCATAGGTCAGTTATCACTCAGCTTTGATAGTCATATTCGCCCATCATCTTCACTCCCTCTGATCTCAATTGCTCATGAAAATTGTAGCACTACCTACACTTAGCACACCTTCTTAAGCTCTGGCTCCGCTCTATTCTCCTATTCAAGCATTAGAGAACTTCTTCAACCTGTTTCGTTTGCTCTGCTGTCGCTTTGTACATTTTGCTGCTGCTGTTGTGTGTGTGTGTGCGTGTGTGTGTTTGTTGTCTTTTAATAACTTTATAATGGCGTGTTGTATCACGCGCTCGAACTTCGTGTGGACACGCCCCCAAAAAGCAGCGATGCCTGCCAACTCACACACACACACACACACACACACACACACACACACAGCCCCTGACCCCTGTGCCTGACAAACCAAACAACAATTGCAAACTGCTGCGAGTTGCTGCTGTTGCTGTTGCCGTTGTTGTTGTCTGTTGTTTGTTGTTTGTTGCTGCAGTTCGTGCGATTCTTTTTTCGGTTATCGACAATTTTCAATCTATGCGCATAACTCAAGTGTCGGCGCAGCAGCAGCAGCAGCAACAGCCACAACAAAGCCCGACACCCCAAAGCTCGACCCGCATAACAGCGCGCGACCCCTGCTGCCCTGCCCTGCCCTGCCCCTCAGCCCGGACTCCCACTCCCCCTCGCTCGGTTCGAGGCATATGTGCAACTTCCGTGCACGTCTCTTAACTGATGCTGTGTTGCCTCAGCCTGGGCAGCGGCTCGTTCTGCGGGCCCCGTTTGCATCAAACTTGGCAATAGGCAGCAACAAAAAGTAAAGAGAAGCAAAAAAGCAAAGCAATAGAGCAACAGCGAAATAATATTGGCAACATTTTATTGCACTGTGACCTAGAGCATCTGTGGCAGCCACGCTCGCTACTGAACCTACTCGATTTTGACTCTGGTCGAACGGGACTATCGTGGCAGCGCCATCTCGCTCTGGGTTCAGTACAGCAGTACAGCCGCCACCTCCTTATCGCCAGCGTCAATAACAAGCCACCCGACGACATTCATTTTGGTCCACCCTAACGTCGCACTCACTCTGCCATGCCATGCCCAGCCTCTCCGAATCTGTCCGGCTCACATCCTTGTGCGTCTCGTTTTGCTGCAAAATTTACATCCTGTTCGGCTGATGGTCGTTTTACTGTTTCCGTGCCGGACTCCCGACCCGGACCCGGACCCAGAGCCGGACCCGGTGCCGGACTTGGATCTGTGGCCATTGCCACTGCCGTCGTAGCAGGTTCTGCAACGCATATGAATATTTTGCAGCAGAGGCAACAATAAAATCCATGACATCATAAATATCGATGCGTTGCCATTGCGAGCATTTTCGGTGCGGGCTTAGCGCACACACAACAAAACAGAGGAGAGCAGAGCACAGCAGCCAGCAGGCCCGCCAGGGTCATACATTTCGTTGGGCGGGTCGTTGGGGGCGTGAGGGACGTTGGGGGCACACACACCCGCAGCAAGGCGCCGCGCGATAACTCGATAATTATGTCCGCTTTTGTTTATTTCGCACATCGATTACAATTTTCGACTGCTGTGGGAGCCATTTTGTTGGCCTGTTGGCCGCTTGGTCGGTTGGTCGGTTGGCCGATTGGGTTCTGGCCCGGTCAGCCAGTGGCATGTCCCATTAGATGGGGCAGTCGAGGGGCCAGCTGCATACGTCATAGTCTCAGCACTTGCAGAATTTACAAACTTAACCTGTCCGATGGGGCAAAGCGAGAGAGCGAGAGCGAGCGGCAGCAGGAGGGGCTGAGGCGGAAGTGCATCAGTTGGCCCCAAAAGGCAAACGTAACAGGCCCCACAGGTGAAGCAGGCAGCCAGGGGGCACCTGTCTCCCTACCTCTATCTCACTCTCTCACTCTCTATATCTCCCTGTCTCCGTGTGTGTGTGTGTGTGTGTGTGTTCGTCTGGCGTCGCCTGCTGCTCATAAGTAAAACGTTGTGAGCAAAGTTTTATAAATTATCCTTGTGAGAATCCTTATTTATGGCGCGTGTGCAATTTTCATTTTATCGCAGTAAAAGCAAAGTTAAGTTAAGCTGCCGCCAGCACCCATGCCGCCTCCCCTCGCCACTGCTCGGCCCCCTTCAGCCGCTGACTGCAACTTTGCCAGCAAATGGAGGCGTTGCAACAGCACCAACAGCAACAACAACAACAGCAACTCGACTGTCTCACTCACACTCATTCTTGCCATCTCTCTCTCTCTCTTTGTGGCGCTCATTTTTTATATTTGCCCCGGCGAACTTCAATTGTTCAGCAACAAACACACCCACACACACACACACGCATTTATAGCTCCGACTCTCAGCTCAACTCGAAACCAAACCAACTCGTATATTGCATAAATGTCTGTCCAAGATTCAAGTGTTGCAAAACGCACAATGGAAAAGCTTTCAATAGATTCCGTGTTTGGCAATTCAGAATCCCTATTAAAATATTTAAAAATTTTAAATATTTATAATATAAACACTATTAGACTTAAGTATTTCTCTTCATCTAATGTTCATGGTCTCTCAAAGCTCAAATTAAAATTCTCAGTTAGACCACATTAAATCTCCAAAAATATTTTTACATGGAAAAAGTCATATGTGGAAAGTCTATCCGATTTTGAATATACATACCAAAAATTCTATTTAACAATTTTTAATTATTAATGCATCAATTATTAAATATTAAATATTAAATTTCCCATTTCACAGATTTCATATCTCTCTAAATTTGTATTTGCCAAGTAGAATGAAATTCAAGCTAATCAAGTTTTTGCTTCAAGAAAATATTAGGAATATATTGCATATTTGCATAATATTAATATAATATAAATATACAAATTAATCAGTATTCCAGTATAAACATAAATATATTTCATAATCATCTCAAAGAGATTGACATTCCCTGCCTCTATAATAATGTCCTGTTCACTCATAAATCGAGAGATTAACACTCTCCGGCTTTAGTTCTTGCCCATTGTACAGACACTTGCCAGCCACGATTGCGGTGGTTGGGTGGTGGTGTGGGCCCGAGGAGGAGCAGTCGAAAATGGAGATCTCTCGTTGAGCTGCCAAAGTTTTTTATGGCCTGCATATGAATATTATGCGCTCGAGTATAAAATGTTGTTGGCCACACTTCCTACGTTTCACTTCCTGCACTCGAGTCGACTCGCCTCAGCTTGCCTCGCCTCGTCTCGAGAGCACATCTTAAGCACACATGCATATCTTATACTGTTATAGGAGGTGGCGGCGGGGGGCTGGGGGCATGTATATACATCTAACTGTTTCCATTGCCTCCGCTAACAATGCACAATAGCAATAACAACAGCGCAGAGAAAACGCTTTAAGAGACGGCTTTAACTTTGAGACTCAAATCCAACAAAACAAAAATGAAAAAAAAAAAAGAGAAAAGCAAAAATCTCCGCACTTGGCCAAAGTTTTCTTTGTTTTCCCTACAGTCATCCCGCTCGCTCCCACTCCCCTGCTATCTCTTTCTGTATGTGTGTGTGTGCGCGCAAAAAATATTTAGCTAGCAAAGTTTTATTGGCAAAATCTGTTTATGGCTTTTGAATTTTAATTAGTTTACATTATGTCGAAATGTTGCTGCCTCGCTGCCTTGCTGTACGCCTTGCCCCTGCCACCGCCCGCCACTCCTGCCACTTGTGGCAGCCACACAATGGAGCCAGAAGAACTAGTGTCCTGGCTGGCTGGCTGGCGAGAAGAGTTTTCATTACTATTTGTCTGCTGCCTTTCCGCACAGCAGCCGCAGCCGCATTTTATGCGCAGGATACAAATGTACATGAATAACTAAGCGGCAATAGGACTCCAGTTGCTAGCGTCTGCCACAGCCTTGACACGGCAGCAGCAGCGGCAGCAGCAGCAGCAGCGGCAGCAGGGGCAGATACAGACGCCATCCCAGTCGCAGTCGCAGTCGCAGAGATGCTGTGCTTCATGCGGCCTCTGCTTGTGGCAGGATCAGCGCCAAACTTTGCCAGCTAACTGCGAACGTGCCACGTTGCAAATTTTAATTCGACAAAAACATGCAACTGAAATTGTTATTGGTTATTTGGAGTGGCTGCCACATGCAACTTGGCCCAAATGTAAAGTTGCATCAAGAGTTTGGACTGAGCCTAATATTTTTTAGAACTGACTATCGCAATATTATTTTACTTTATCTATAAAAATATAAATATAATATTACGACAGACTTTGATTCTTGTTCTAAAACTGATTTTATATTAAATATATTTTAATGAATTTTTAATTTTTGTATACTGTGAATAAATATAAAAATATTTATGTATATATATATAGAAATAAATACATGTACATTTAACAAGCTTGATTCACGATTTAATTGAATTGCATGCCTTCAAGTTTATAAACCGGATTTTATATATTTTACTTCAAGAAAATACATATTTCATATTATATTATAATTTAGTTACAATATTATAATTTTTATAATTTAGTTATTAATATAAAATTCTATTATATTTAAATTCGTATATTTATTTTATTGTAGCTGAGAGACGAAATTAATCAAAGTCAATCAGTTCTGTGTTTAATATATGTATATTAAATAAAAATCTTCTTCTATCCATTCAACACAATCTCTTCAGATTTAATATCCTATACTTCCAATAAGATGCTTTACAAAATACATTAATTGAGTTAATTTTTTTTTTTTTTTTTGTCAATTGCTACAGCTCCAAGCACTTGGCCATAAATAGCCAAGGAAAACTTGGCAATTGGCTTTAATGATTGACTGCAGTTGCTCATATATGGCAGCGGCTAATTAACGATGTGGCATGCCGCCTGTAGCTGCAACACAGATCCAAAATGGCGACAACTTAGCAAAAACAACAATAACAACAAACACATGTATCAATACATATACATATATAAATACATACATGTATGAAAACCTTTCTGCAATTCAGCCAAATTTGATGCAGTGCAGCCAAGCGGCGACAGCAGTAGCAACAGCAACAACAGCAGCAGCAACAGCAACAGCAGCAACTACATCAGAAGCAGCAGCAACAAGAGAATCGAGTCCACTTTTTGCGCATGTTTTTGCTACTGTTTTCAGTTCATTTCAAATCGTTTCGTTTGTTTTGTGTGCATTTTTATTTAATTCATTTTTCACGTTTTTGCTGCTGCTGTTGCTGCTGCTGCTGCTGCTGCTGTTGTCGTTGTCGTTTGGGGGCTGCAAATGTGCAATTAAAGAAACAGGTTACACGCCCATAAATCTTGAAATGCTGGCGACTTCGACGTTGTTGTCTCAGCCAACAAGCAGCAGCAGCAACAAAAAAGCAACAGCAACTGTTGCTGCGACACAGCGACTGTTGCCGCTGCAAATGTATTCGTATTCACATGTCTTAATGCTGACAGCATTTTTGTGATTGTCTGATTTATTGCCAGCCAATTGATGACAAATAAATTACGTGCATTTTTTGCCGTTTGCTTTTCTTGCATTTTAGTTTTTTAGTTGACGTTTTTCCTTTTAGCCGGCTTTGCCCGTTTTTGGTATCGCGTCGGCCTTTTTCTCTTTTTTGGCTTTTTTGTTGTCGCTGTTGCTGCTGCTGCTGCTGCTGCGTTAATGGCTGTGGTAATTACTTTTAATTGCCATTGTAAAGTTTTCGCATCGCACCAAAAATGGCAGCGCCTCAGCATCTTGGCCGGGCCCCTCTTGGCCCTGACCACTTCCCATGACTTGGCTCAGGCTACGCCTTGGCTACTAGCTGGCGCCATTTGTATGGCCCGAATAACTATCTCAAGTGGGAGCTTATATTGTTTAATGTATGTTACAAGCAACGAGCTGTAACCATAAATTGTTAAATCAAATTTTGAAGTCTGTTTTGGAAAGTCTTTTTTTTTTTTTTTATTGGGCAGACAGTAAATGTAAATATTAAATAACGATATTTTAACTAAAAAGTAAATACAGAATTGTTTATCGAGAAAGAGAGAATCGAAAAATTTAAAATTGTAGCTATCAAAATTAGCAAACGAAGCATACGAAAAATGTTTAATAAAAATAAATATTTTTAAAATATATAAATATATCAAAAAACTCATAATTAAACTATATATCGAATTTTGTCTATTGCTTATAAATAGAAAAAAAGTTTTTGTTGTCTGAATTTAATTAGACTCAAAAATATTGTTTATTCCTATGCAATTCATATCTAAACAATAAACTTTTTAAAATATTTTTAAAATAATATATGTATAATAATTATACAAATAGAGACAACCTGGAATTTAAATATAATAAAATTCACAATGATTGCTCAAAACCGAATATAATAAATATCAATATATTTGAAATATATTTATAATGAAATATTGAATGCATAAATTATTATTATAATAATAAATAATATATAAATTCAAGGGAGATATCTATACAACCCCTCGCCTCACATAATAGTTCATAAATAAACAAAACCAAATCAAAGTATATCAGTCCCTTGAATAACACTTAATCTAATATATAATCTTAATAACAAGTTTGCTTATATAATTAATTGCAAATATCTTTAGTTGTGGTTAGTTAATTAGTTTATTGAACAAACACTAATTACAGCCTTAGACAAGTCATAGTATTAGCTGGTTCAATTATTAATTATATTGACAAATAATATGAAAACAGGTTCATAAAAATTATCATGATTATATCGAAGCAGTTGCTAAATTTTAATCACTGCATTAAGATAAAAGCATTGCGAATAAAAGACACTTTTTTCGACATTTATAATACGCTGCTCGAATTGATAATAAAAATTTGTTTATCGCGATTGTTATTAACTTGTTATAGCTTAATTTATAAACATTTGCGAGATACATTTTTATGCGTTTTCTTTTTATTTATTTATTTATTTTTTTTTTCGGGCTGCCCTTCGAAAATAACTTGAATACAGCTCAATTGGCGTTTGTTGTTTTGATGTTTTGATGTGCCGCCCCCTTTACCTTCAACACTTGTATATAAGAATGTGTATATATATATATATTTTTTTTTTTATAAATATTTTAATTATGCGCATCACGATTTTGTACACAATTTGAATTGGGTTGACAGCGTCGAAATGTTTGTCGTTTCTCTCTCTTATTTTTATTTACGGGCTATCTTATTAAGTTGCTGAACGCTCAGGTAAAACGTGAAACTTCCCAAATATATACCTTAAATATATTTATATTATATATATATGTATATATAACGTAAGCTAAGCTTGCAGTCGACATCTTTATAAATTGCGCCAAAATAATAAAAAAGAAAACCACTCGACATAAATCAAATGAGAGATTTTGTTGTGTTTCTGTGTGGAAATTCTGCGGGCGTGCTGCGATCGGCATCGGCTCGCAGCTGAGGCCCTCTTGGCCATCTTTGGCTTAGGTGTCCCGTTGTGCAGTTGGCCAAAAAGGGGCATTCGAATACAAATACAAATTCAAATTCAAATTCGAAGTTGAAGTCGAATCGAGCATTGCGCAGTGCGCTGTGCGCTCTCGTAGCTCACGAAATGTTTTATATCTCGCGCATATTTAAACAAATTCGGCTCGTTAGTTAAGAAAACGAGTTTGGGCCTATAGCGGGCAAACGGCTGGGGCCAGACAATCATAGCAAAAATCACGAAGTGTCCTTAGCCAGAGCAGCAGGGCAGCCAACTGCGGCAAAGGAAATGATTGCATTTAAAATTCAAACTCGACTC
Organism: Drosophila arizonae; assembly: GCF_054131065.1. Taxonomy (NCBI): domain Eukaryota; kingdom Metazoa; phylum Arthropoda; class Insecta; order Diptera; family Drosophilidae; genus Drosophila; species Drosophila arizonae. Next base: position 26,306,615 of record NC_142922.1, read on the forward strand.
GGATCGTTGGAAAAACAGCTGAAGTCGGCGCAAAAGCCACGTCGCCACGTTCTCATGCCGGCACAGGCAGACAGGGAGGGAAGGAAACGGGGAGACGACACAGGGACACAGGGACACAGGGGCCAGGCGCTCGGTGAGAGGCTCAGCGGCCATTTAGGCCGCGCCAGTCAACGAAAAACTTACAATACAAAAGGCAGTGGAAGCAATGGAATAAAAAAAAAAAAAAAAAAAAAAAAAAAAACAGTCAACAACTGAATAAAAAACATTTTCGAATACAAATGTTGGCATTGCATAACAAACGTTTTCTAAATGAGGCTAACTAAGCAGGCAGCGAGCTGCTGGTGCGGTGGTGCGGCGGTGCGGCAGTGGGGCAGGCAGCATGGAGTGGTCTGCATATGTTTGAATTGATGATGACTTTTTCTCCTTGTATGTATGTGCATGGCACACACAGCGCGCACCTCCCCCCTCCCCGCTGTACTGCTTCCTCCCTATGCCCGCCTGTCACCCTATGGGCCCCTTCCCTCCATTTGGCCTTTTTAGCCGTTTCGTGTTTGGTTTTTGTGTCGTGGCTCTGTGCTTGGCTGGCTGACTGGCTGACTGGCTGGCTGGCTGGCTAGGCCTGCGCTTGGTGGTGGTCCGACTCTCCGACTGCGACTTTTTGCATAATAAGACCACAAAGCTAACGGTTAAATGCTGCCCTGCCCCGCACTCTTCATTGCCCTCTGCACACACACACACTCTCTCAAGTTTTAGCCGTCCTGACCAGGCAAATATTTGATTTGGTCTAAAGGTTTTTTCTTGCTTTCCTTTTTCTAGTTTTTGTTGTTGTTGCTTTTCTTTTTTTTTTCTTTCTTTCTTTTTTTCTGGCTCTGTCGACATTTCTATGACTGATTTAATCAGCAGACTTTGACAAGAGCCAGGAAGTCGCCCAACCACCACCTGCCTGACCCACCTATTCCCCACTCTAACCCCCTCCAACCCCACTGACGCCACGCTAGGCTCCGCTCACTTTTCTGTCGACTCAGGCAGTTAACGGGAAAGGCACACGGCGCAAAATTAAATTAATTAGAAATCTGATAAGCTCTCTTACTCGAATTGCGCCTCAGTTAATTTGCAAAAACTGTCAAGTTCTATGTAGACAAGAGCATAGAGAAAGAGTGAGGGAGAGTGAGAGAGAGAGTGCTGGGAGAATGCATGTTAAAGGTCGACATTAAGGCAGATAGTAAACAGTAAACTGAATTCTAATTGCTTTCAGCCTGGCGCTAGTCGCACCATTAATATTTTATATTTATTGGCACAGACAATAAAGTCCTCATAATATTTACTGTCTGTCACCTTAGACACGACTATGGCATTGCCATTAAAAATTAATTCTCATTTGAGAAAGAAAAAAAAAAAAAAAACAACAGGTGCTCTATGGAGCATCTCATGGCAGGTCTTAGGTTACTCAATAACATTTTCCACATAATCTTTTTGCTATTTTCGCCTGACAACAATAATTGAGCTCAGAACTTAATTATGAATACGTTTTCCTATTTATATATGCATATAACTGTACAACTATTATTTATGTATTGTTTATTTATGTGTTATATTTATGTAATATATTTTATATTTTATATTTACATAGATTTAAAAAATAGTTTATGATAAATTAAAAAATAGTTTTATAATTATATGAATATATATAAAATTTTAAAATATTTTAAACTATTTAGATTTAACTTAGAAATATTGAAATTTCATATTCTAATGCTTTTTTCTTAAGATTCTCGATATTTTCTTCACTTCATTGATATTCAAATATTATAATTCAGTCCAACTCTACTTTTTAATTTGTGAACTAGATCTTTATTTAAAATATTAATATGCAAGGAAAATACATTTAATTTGTCTTTTGCCTATATTTAAATTTGTTTTGATTGCAGATTCGATTCATAGAAATTAGAAAAAAGAGAAAAATTAATCAAATGCAAATTCAATTTAAAATTAAAACATTCAAATTCAAGTTATATTTTTATACACAAATTTTAAATGATTTATAATTTATTTTGTCCTGGATAGTTTTATGTGATAAAACCAACTTTTCGCTATTCAATTTTTCTGCCTGACTTGCCCTTAGCTAATTTAGCCAACTATTTCCTGATATTTACCTGCAATTTGTCTATTTTATTCTTTTTCTTCTTTTCTTCTTTTTTTGCTCCTGACAGTTGGCAGTTGCTGGGCACTTAATAAAAAACTGACAAATGCCAGGCGCATTCGTGGCCTGTCTACCTAAAAGGCAATGCCAAAACACAGCACTATCTGCCTGTGTGTGTGTGTATGTGTGCTGTCCAGCCAGCATCCTGCGAGCGAATTTTCAACGGAAGCGCAAATTAGCAGCGCTGCCGTCGCACGAGGTTCGCGCGTTTTGTTTATGACACTTGGAACTACATTTTTTATGACTCGACTCGAGAGGCTTAAAAAGCAAAGGCACAAACGGCTCAAGGCTCAAGGACGAGTCAGGACCTTGACTACGTTTTGCCATTAAGAAGTTAATTATCAATCATAAAAATGTGCTGTGGCTCATGTGTTTCGACTTTTTGGCTAAAAAAATGTGTGCCGAGTGCATAAAAAACCTGGGAAAGGGACTCGCTCAAGGATAAGTCTAACATTGAATGTCTCAGCGTCTGGCAGCAGTTCGTGCCGCCTTCAATTTACGAGCGTTTGCACAGAAATAACGCGCCATGAACAACATTTCTCATTCGCTTGGAGTTTTCGGCACGAAATTCTTGTCATGATTCGATCGAATGCAGAGGACACAGACACGATGTGACCAACAGCAACAACGACAACAACAACAACAACTGCAACTGAGTAGAGAGCAAACAACTGAAGATACAACAAGCAACGTTCACATGTTGCACTTCGGGGGTCACAAAAGTTCAGCTCAGCTTCAGTTACAGAGTCCAAAAGTCGTGGTTCAGATAACAAAAAAAAAAAAAAAAAGACAGTGCTGAAAGAAACGAACGTTGAGAACATTGTCGATGGCTGAATTGTCAACTGTTGAGCGACACACTCACACAGCTGCAAATGTAACTGATCGAAGCGGCAATCCAATTAAAACTATGCCCAAATCTAAGACAAAGACAAAGTCTGGGCAGCTCTCAATAGAAGAGTTCTCTAAATGGAAGATCGAATTGCAGATCAAAAAGAATGACAATATAATATAAATAAATTGCCTATTTTTAATAAAATCCCAATCACTTATACTTTATAGGTCTTTATATAGTTCTTCCCTATATATTTGTGATAAGATGTTAATTATTCCCAATTTAAATATATTAAATAATTATCATTTAAAATAAACATTTAAAACTTGCAGCCTATTTTCATATTAAATTTCTAGCCATTATCTAATTGGAGATTAAGAGATCTATAGATATCGATAAAGCTTACAAAAAGAATATTTCCTTAGCTATTTTTCTGCTGCACTAAAATAAACCCGAAATTGTATAATTCATAAATATTCTTAATACATAAATCGCAGTCATTAATTTTGTCAAAGATTCAGTTCTAAGCCAAAGATTAATCACTTGTCAATAGCTAAATTCTTTCTATAAGACCCCAACTACATGTGCTATATATCCCCACTAAATACAAAACTATTCGATATACTGCAGTGGAGCACATCAAATAGAAATAAATATATGTTTATGAGCAATAAATCAGGCAAAACTGACAGAAAATTTGATAATAAAAAATAAGCAAACAGAGCTGATAAAACGAATATACAAAAAAAAAAAAAAAAAAAAAATTAGTCGAGGGGGAAAAACGTACAACAAACTCGTATAACATTTTAATAAAGAATCATAAATTTTAGAAGAGACGACAACAGAAAGAGTAGAAAAAAAAAAACCAAGACACTAGAAGATGACGAAGAAGAAGGAGATGAAACGGCAAAGACAACGACAAAAGCGACTTGGAAGATGAGCGCTAAAAATAAATAAAACTATTAATCAGTGGAATGTTGCAGGCGAGGATGGGGCAGAAGTTTTCCCTTTGCTCGCCGCCTGGAAAATGAACAGCGCCAGCGGTTGTGGCCATAAACAATTTTTAAAACAACTCTTTTTGCCAAGTCTTGCGCTAAGATGATGATGAAGAAGAAGTAGAAGCAGAAGGAAAAAGGCAGCAAGACGCTTTGCCAATTGTGGCGCGGTTTTTCAACGGCTGCCAAGAAAAGCCAAGAGGAAAAGTGCAGCAACAGCAAAAGCAACAACAACAATAAGAGACAGCAGCAACAGGAAAACAGTCGAACAAAAACAAAGCACACAGCCAGAGAGCAAAAGAATGCGACACTGTCCCTATGTATAGAATTGAGTGTGTGTGTGAGTGTGTTAGTTGAGTGAAAAAGGGGGCGGGCTTGGCCGACGGCATAAGAAATGCCACTTGCGAATATTGTGTGCCAACGATAAACACTTCACTTCGGCCATTAAAATCAGCCAGAGAGAGAGCGAGCGTGCGAGAGCGAGAGCAAGAGCGAGTGCGAGCGCACAGCCATGCACACACACTCGCACACACACGCACACAAGTAACACACAGAGGTACTCACACACACTCACGCAAAGCACCAGTAGCCGAGAGAGCGAATGAGTGGCCAGGAATGAACATGACTGAGTGAGTGAAAGAGCGAGCGAGCGCAAGACAACAGCCCAAATGAATAATAGCGTTGCCGCAAGACAAATAACCCAGCCTTTTCTTCATATGCGCTCGCTCGCTCGCTCTCGCACACGCTGAGCGTATAGGCGGCGAGCATGTGCGCGCGCCTGCTTTGACTTATGGCAAATAAATCAGGCAGACATTGTGTGCACTGCCTGTGTGTGTGTGTGTGTGTGCGTGTGCGTGTTTGGCTGTGTGCGTGAAGGGGAAATACAATTCCAGCACTTGCTCACACACAGACTCGAAACTGAAACTGAGTGACAAAAAGTGTTGGGCACTCTTCACACGTAGTTAATGTTAGTTGTTCGAGCGCTTGTTTATTAATTAACAATATGGAATTCATTTAATATTTATAACATTTCTTACCGAGCGCGATTTACGAGCGACAATCGCTCAATTTTTGTGCACATAAACAATTTGGGTTTTCGGTTGTGCGACGAGGCGACAAATGAGCATAAAGCGTATTAAGCACGTCTTTTGGCTGGAAATTTATGTGAGAACCGGCGAAAAGACAACAACAGCCACAATAACACAAAGCACTGTTGCTCGCATTTTAAATACAATTTTAAATGCAATAAATAAATTTAATTTGCAACACACGCGACGCTATTTATTTCTGTTGGTGCTGCTACTGCTGCTTCTTCTTCGTCTTCGGTTCGCTTTTTGCGCATGTTCCGTAAATGTTGCCACAAAATAAACAGCAACGAAAAATTACTCAACTGCAAGTCGCATGTTTTATGGCCGCAGGGCTGCAAAATTTATCGCACTTGCCGCGCTTTCTTATGCGCCGCCATAAATTCCATGCACTCACACAGGCACATCGAACGAATGCCAGAGAGAGAGGCAGAGCGAGAGAGAGCGAGAGAATGGGAGAGTGAGCTTGATGCGAGATTTGGAAATATTTTAACGTTCGTCTCTCAATGGTGTTTATTTATAGATTTCGCTCTTTTGAACAATTACTTGCTAAACTTACTGCACTTGGCACTTGATGAGCGCATAAACAATTCGCCAGCAACAACCACGCACTCAAAATCAATAAAATATTGAATCTCCCAACGCGACGCGACGCGGCTCGAGCGCTCATCGATTTATTTATGTGTGCGCGCCGAAAACTGAAAGAGCTCAGACTCCGCATAGCATACGGCCAGACGCTGAAGAGAGCGCGTGTTCTCGCCTTGAGCTTGAGCGCTTTTTTGCATAAGCTGCCGGTCAATAAAGCACTCATTTATTGCCTTGCTTTATCACCAGAAGCAGCAACAGCAGCAGCAGCGACAGCGACGCTTCGCTGGAATGGCAGCGCATTCGATTGTTATATGGGTCAATTCCATTGGGAATTGTGTGAGTCGCTGGCCTGCTTAGCAGTGGCCGTCGGAGTTTGCATGCCGCACACAATTATATAATAGCGCCATTGCGATGCATTAAAAATTCAGTTAATGAATTTTATTTTAATTTTTGCTAACGCTGTCATTTAAATTACAGTCAACACCTCATCAAAACGAATGTTTTTCCACCCGCAGCTGAGCGCTTGCAATGCATTTCAATGAACGAAACTCCAATTGGGTGTGTGTGTGTGTGTGTGTGAGTGAGTGTGTGAGAGGATGTTGTGTCTATGTATGGCTCGATTGCACGATTTATGTTCAATTCGATTTGAGCTGCATCCGAAATCTGATCCCGCATAAAGCTCGATAAAGCTTTGCTCGCTGAGCCCTTCTTAGTTGCCGCTAATGCCCAACAGATGGCTCTGCGTGGCCAGCTTGACTCATTTTTGTTGTGCTCGCCTCTCTAACTCTTCTCATTTACGGCTGTTGCTGAATGAGC